>NW_015175363.1:0-23189 GCF_001447785.1 Gekko japonicus | reverse complement strand
GTTTTCATAATAAGTACTAAAACATGAAATGAAGACTATCATACCAAAATATCCGAGAAGAGAAACATGAGATAAAAGTAGTCATTGTTGTAGAAGTTAAGGACTTATGAGAAAGGATGAGTGGATCCCTTTTTGCCATTAAATAAGAGGCATTTCCCCCATCAGGAAACATAACATGGTTTTGCATTTTGCTCAGATGAAAATGAATTATATAAATAGTAAAGAGGGCCATCTGTCTTTTCTATTATTTCCATGCTTCATTCATAAAGTGGTGGTTTGGGGTTTTTTTAAAACTGAAAATGCCAAAACTGATAAATAAAATATTTCTTGTTAAACAGAATATCCTCTCACACCTTATTTATATTCACAGTGATTTCCCACTACCCTTCCTATGTACATATGAAAAGTTTAAGCTTATTGTTTATATTCTAAAATAATCAAACCTGTGGTCATTATGTGTAGGGTAATGAATAAAGAGGAATGGATTACCATGTGTGTTATCATTTGAGTGGCCAGATGATATCATTAACCACACCTGCCAAGCTATAAGTATCCTGCAATAACACTGAATCCTTGGTATATTGATAGACAATGTGGCGATCTATGTTTTACTTATGATTTATAATGTATATCCAGGGCCGGTCCACCCACTAGGCGAACTAGACTTTCGCCTAGGGCGGGCCCTGGATTCGGGCACCAAAAGGCCTGCATTGCATACCCTGGCCATTGCTGCTACCCCCAGTTGCCGCCGCTGCAGCCACCTCTTTCCCCCATCTGCGAGGAAGAAGGGTCTCAGTAGGAAAGAGAAGCGGGGAGCCCAGCGCCACAGCTGCTCTGCGATTCCTGTTGGGGGTCAAGCCATCTTTTCCCCGCCCCCCCACTGGGCCAGGGAGGTGATCCTCCAAGCTGAAAGAACTAGCTAGTCCACACCAACCCGAAAAAAGGGACTTTGTCTTTGCTAACCCTCCCCCCCCCCCGCAGCTAGGGGAGCACTTAAAGAAATATGGGTGGTGGGCCACAGACAGAGAGCGACCGAGGGAAAGGGCAGCTTGGTTTCCCTAGCCCGAGCGGGGCTTAAGGGAAGAGCTCCGAGTGCCTTTTGCCTGCTGGGCCTGGAGGGGCTTTGGAAGCTGGGCTGACTGGACAGCCCCATGTGGGGCTGGAGCATCTGCACGATAGAAAAGGGTTTGCTTGGCCCTGGTGTGTGCGTGCCCCCCCAGTTCATTGCGCACTGCAGTGGGGGTATGCCCACAGGACGATGCCTCTTTCCCAGCCCACTTCCCAGCCATGGAAAATGCCCTGCCAGTCTTGTGCCGTCTTATTCCTCCCCCACACCAGGAGTTCTTCCTTGCTTTTGGGAAGACTTCTGCAGTGCGGCCCGGACTCTGGCTGGGCGGGCGGGTGGCCCCGATGCCCCAGGCCTGGAGGTTTGTCCTTCCAGCCACACTTCAGCTGTCTTCCAGGGAGTGGGCAAGGCTTGGGCGGGGGTGGCGGTGCTTCCACCTGCATGTAGCAGCTAGTGGGGGGTTGCCACAAGCGAGGCCCTTCCCTCCACCTGCACATGCCAGGTTCCCGGGCCTATTTCAATTATGCATCTGCTGCTGTGCGTAATTCAAGTAGGGGGGGGATGTGAGCACTGCGCTGCTCGGGTGGGCGGGGAAATTGCTGCCAAATGAATTTCTCTTTAATAAGTGGAGTCACGCGGTGCAAAATTAAGTTGTCAATAAGGGCGGGTGGGCAGGAGAGAGAGCCAGGCAGATCCCCACACAGGTGACCATCATATCCCAGCCGAGGCTCCACAAGGCAGCCTCGCCGGGGGGGGGGGCACAAGCTAGCCTCACCCTAGTGCACAAAAAAACCTCGGGCCAGCCCTGTGTATATCTGTGAGTTTGTGTGCACATGGAGGGGGGGGAGGCAAGAGCCCTTTTGTGAAGATGAAAACATGCCTCAAGACCACAAGGATTTTGAACACTGCACAGATAATAAAAGTTGACTGGTACAGAGTAGCAGAGTTACTTTGTATGAATGTTAGTATATTGACTTTCCTTCAGTATGATGTAGGAGTGTCATTTTAGATCATTGATTATCAAGTTATATTTTTTTATAAATTCTATTGGCCTGATGTACCTTTCTGTTTACACTGTGGAGAAAGCAATGTGTTCAGGGAATCCAGATTATAGTGCCGGCTGAGGCAATCACCTCACATAAGATCCTTTACCTCCTTGTGCCTCTGAAAATTGAGCTGTGGCAGAAGAAATGCTGACTCTGAGCCTAGGGAAATACTTTCTATTTAGTTATATATCTATATGTCATAAAGTAGGGGAGATAATTTGAAATGGGGCTTCTAAGATTTTTGGGGGGGAGGGGAGTTATTTGTATATTTATCCTCTGAAGTGTTCCTTCAATAGGGTCCATTGCAGCCACTGTATTCTGGGTTTAATTTTTAAAAGGAGGATATGCTAATAGTGTTAAATCAAGTATACTGTTAGAAAATGGGCACTATGACAAAGGGTGATCTTCAAATCTAACCTAATAGCTGGAGATGAGCTGTGTTTTAGAAATTTGAAACTAGGTTTAGAAATTACAATCTGAGATGGCACGAGAAACTGCATAGCAGCACTAACTCAAAATCCACCTAATGTAGCATTCTGTTTCCTTCAGTGGTCAACCAAATGCCCCAGAAAAATCTAAAAGCAAGACAGGAAGACAGTAGCTGGCATTCTGTGCACTATCACAGAGTACAGAGCTTTCCTTTAGCCGTCAAGGCTAATAGCTACTGATAGATCTATCTATGATAAATTTATCTAATCCTAATTCAGTGAGTGGCCATCACTCCATCAAACAGCAGTCAGCCTTTGACATCCATGAATTCTGTAAAGAGTGTGCATGCCTTTTTTTAAATCTTCTGTCTTAATAGCAGGTTGAGGGTTGGTTTAAATCAGAGAAGCCATGGAAAGGTTGAACCCCATCTGTCTTCAGACTGTGATCCCACTCCTGATTATGGGCTCCATTTCCCTTTGAATAAAGACTAAAACTAATGATTCACAAATTTTGCATTGTTATGTCTAGTTTGGCCCTGATTATTTTGATTGGGAAGAAGCAGTGGCAGTTTTGGACTTTGTACTTGTTTGATTTATAATATTTCAAACAACAGAGATAATTGTTGGAGCTTGATTTCCATAATGTAGTAGTGTTACTGTTTTTATTAAAATATAGACACAGGGATGAACACTGGGTAATGCGCACTGGAAATCCAAGCTATTTAACAATTCCACTGTGTTTGATAAAATCTGGATCCTTCATTTAGAACATTTCCGAGGATGGTGTAATAAACTGCCACAGAGACCCTCACTTATCAGTAAAGGTTATTTGGGGGGGGGGATCTACCCCTAAATCACACACACAAACAGACAGCTTCTAATCTGGTATTTATATTGCCATTTAGATTTCTACTGAGCAATAATATTTAATATTGGTTAAAGATCTGGGTCTGTTATTGTCTGACAATAATGTGGGCTTAGACTTACTGACTGGTGTATTTTTTATTTTAGGCATAGTGGATCTTGAGTTTTATTTAACTGTTTTGTGATTATTTTAAATTTTGAATTTTAGTTACTCCTGCTGTAGGGATGGTTGCTTGATTTGAGAGTATGTCAGGATGACAGTACAAATTTCACCTAGAATTTGTTGAGGAAATGTATATTCTTATTCACAAATCCCTAACATTGTAATACTAGCCTTGAATATGAATGCTCCTGAATTTCTCTCCACTTGAATCTGCTTCAGAAGTCCATTCCCCACCCTAATTATGCAGAGGATATTTTGCCAGTACTCCAAAAGGAATGCAGCACATGGATATGTGGAGGCAGGGATTAGCTTAATGCTTTATTTTCCAGCCACATTTTTTTCATGTAGTATGTTGTGTACCATGGTCGGACTCGCATGTGGCCGCAGGAATGTGTCGAGCTTCGCACCACAAGGACAATAACAGCTACGGTTCCTAGAACTCACCTATCTGTCAGCTCAGATCCTAAAAAGGAACCAATAGGGGGAGTTGTGTGTAAATAATCCAATCACTTGTGTGTGTGTGTATTGGGTGTGTTTTGAACGGGAATATAAATGGGCCATGGGCCACACTAGTTACCTCAAGTTCTCCAACGAACTAATAAGGCATGAGCTGAAATCACTACTCCATGCATCAGTTTCAGTACTTTATACTGGCGAGGAGGATGGGATCTTGATGAGCGAACCTGACTCCAACTTGGTGGCAGAGAGCAACCCACCATGCACCAATCTCCAGGACACCACACCCTGCACCGCTGCAGCTCTTCAAGTCATGGCTGCCACTCCGGGACAAATATCCACCTACTATCCAGCACATCCCGAATTCTGAGAAGCCTGGGCCGTACAGCTGAAACACTTTTTCAAGATCCAGAGAACTGTGGATGCTGATTTGAAGAAATCCTAGCTACTAAGCACATGCGGGGTCACCACGATCCACTTGGTTCAGGGTCTCATCACCCCAAAAACCCTGGAAGAGGCCACCTACGATGAGCTGGTAAAAGCCCTGATGGACCATTTCGCACCGAAGCCCTCCAAAATGGCAATGATGGACTTCAGGGTGTGCACCCAAAGGTCCGGAGAATCAGTCACTGATTTCTTAGCTGATATCCATCAGCTAGCTATCAACTGTGAGTTCCCGGCCATCTCAGACACCCTCCTGAACCAGTTAGTCTGGGGTGTCTGGGAACTGAAACAAAGAAGGAAGCTTGTCGGCCTGGAGGACCTCAAGATCGACAAGGCTCTTTGGGATGCTTCCACTTATGAAAAATCCCAACAGGATCATCAGGCCACCACCACACACCAGGCCATCACCGCCCAAAACTCCGACGTCTTGGACAACAAGGAAGCTCACCAGGTATGGTGACTGGCTCGGCCTGAAGGGTGAAAGTCAACAACTCCAGCCACACGACCATCTGCTCCAGCGCCTGTTAAGACCAGTGCCCCTACGCCCTGTGCCAGCTGCGGGGAAGACCACGAGTGCCAATCCTGCCGGTTCCCTGACTCAATCAGCCAGACCTGTGGTAAAGCCGGCCATCTTGCACGTGTCTGCCACTCCTGGGGGACCCATGGGAGGTCAACCACACACCAGGAAGCAACAGACCTTCACACCCTGACCATCAACCACCACCAGCATCAGGTAATGAATTTGCCCCCTGACGCCTCCAACAAAATGCCTGTAATCATGATGATAGAGGTGTCCCCCTGTAGAATGGAATTGGATACTGGGTCTTCGTTCTCTTTCATTTCATCAGAGACCCTGCAGAGGCTCTGCCCGAGGGGGGGACCCTTCCTGAAGAAACCATTGGGCCTATCCCTATGGGACTTCCAAAAAACCTGGTGGCCATCAGGGGATGGGGCAAATTCAGGGTTAGATACAAGGATTTTGACGGACTATTAGACTTGCTGGTGGTGGAAGGAAAGCTCATGAGCCTACTGGGACTCTTGTGGTTCGGTTTTCCGGGTTTTGGGGTGACGGGCGTAAACCAAGTACCGGCACTGGACTTTAATGTAGTGTGTAATGAGTTTCCAGGGGTATTTGACAGTATGCTGGGCTGATACTCAGGCCCCCCGGTTGCGTTAGAACTAGATCCCACAGTGAGGCCCATCTGAAAGAAGGCCAGGTGGCCCCCATTCATGCTGCAGCCCAAGATTGAGGCAGAACTGGACTGCCTGGTGGAACAAGGGGTGCTAGAACCCATGCCACATGCCCGGTGGGAGACCCCCATAGTCACCCAGGTAAAGTTGAATGGGGACGTTCAAATTTGTGCCGATTGTAAGTGTACAATTAATAAGGCACTTCAGGACTACACGTACTCGGTTCTGGTGGTCAGTCATGTATTGGCTTCATTGGCTGGGGTAACGGTTTTTGGCAAGCTGGACTTAGCACAGGCCTACCAGCAATTGCCGTTGGACAATGCTACCACCAAGGCCCAAACAATTGTGACCCACAGGGGGGCTTTCAGAGTCAGGCGACTACAATTTGGAGTAAGTGTGGCCCCGAGGATTTTTCAAAATTTGATGGATTGTCTCCTCAAAGGCATTCCAGGAGTCCAGCCATTCATTGACAATGCAGGCACAGTTCTCTCCACTGATTTCTATTGGGGGGGGGGATTGTGCTGGTCATTAATTTGATTTTTCCTATTCTTACATTTTCCGTCTTATCTCATCATGACTGACCGGCAATAAAAAAAAAAACACCATTCAATTGAAAACTCCATTTGCTATCCTTCCTTGTTGGGGTCTATTTGTTTCCATTCACAAAGTGAGGGATTTTTTTCCAGTGGGCTGAAGTGGTTGTTTTCCAACCAAATGATACCAAAATACAATGAGGCTACTGCTGCCTATCCATTAAACAACCCCCTAGTGTCAGGTAAGGTGGACAAAGGAGACCATTTATGTGGGACCCTGAGTATCCCCCTCAGCTATCATAATTAGAGAGACAACAAAGGGCTCCACACCCAGAAAGGCAGGAGAGAAGAAGTGAGCAAGAATCTCAGCTTTGCCATTATTCCCTACTAAGAAAAAGGCCCATTGTGGAAATAAATATAACGGCCTCTAGAAAGAGGCTCTGGGCAGGTGCCTTGGCCTTGGACACTCAGTGTCAATTTGCTGTGGCGACCTCAGAAGGCTATAATGACACTGAGTCCACCATTTTCTCCAGTGGAACTGATCTCTGCTACCTAAAGAACAGATGTAATTTTGAGTGATCTCCAGCCCTCACCTGGAGATTGGACACATTTTACCTCAGAACAGCAAACTGTTTAGAATGTTAGAGGCAAAAGCCAATCAAGTCGCATATGCAAATGACCTCTGTGTTCTGACTGGCTATGGGGGGGGGAGAGGAACAGCAAAATGTTTAGAATGGTGGAGGCAGGACTCAGGCAAAGTAGCCAGTGGATAGGGAGACCCTCTGAATGACAGATCAGAGAGCGAACTGATTTTGGAGCATGTGGAATGTTCTAGAGAAGTGCCACCACCATTCAGCTTTTATTTATAAGGGAGATGGGGGACTTGGAGGGGTGGAGTGGCTGTTTTTCAACCAAATTACACCAAAATTGCAGCAGAGTTAGCTGCCTTTCATAAGAACATAAGAAAAGCCCTGCTGGATCAGACCAATAGTCCATCTAGTCCAGCATCTGATCTCACACAGTGGCCAACTAGTTCCTCTGGATGGCCAACAATAGGGCATAAAGGCTCAGACCTTCCCCTGATTTTGCCTCCTGGCACTGGAATACAGAGGCTGACTGCCTCTGAAAGTGAGGGTTCCCCTCAGTCACCATGGCTAGTAGCCATTGACAGACTTATTCTCCATGAATCTATCTAATCCCCTTTTAAAGCTGTTCTTTCCTGTGGCCATCACTACATACTCAAGCAGCGAATTTCACATTTTAAGCACTCTCTGTGTAAAGAAGTTTTTCCTTTTGTCCATCCTGAACCTACTGCCCATCAGCTTCATTGGATGCCCTCAAGTTCTAATATTTTGGGAGAGGGGTGAAAAGTTCCCTTTGTCAACTCTCCACCCCATGCATAATTTTATAAATCTCTATCATTTCCTCCCTTAGTTGTCTCTTTTCTAAACTGAAAAGTCCCGGACTCTTCAGCCTTTCCTCATAGGGAAGGTTCTCCAACCCTCTAACCATCTTGGTTTCCCTTCTCTTTACTTTTTCCAGCTCTGCAATTTCCTTTTTGAGTTACAGTGACCAGAATTGTACACAGAATTCCAAATGAGGCTCCACCATAGATCTATACAGGGGCATTACAATATCAGACATGTTATTCTCAGTCCCTTTCCTGATAATCCTTAACACTGAATTTACCTTTTTCACTGCTACTGCACACTCATTTGACACTTTCTTTGACCTTTCCACTACAATTCCAAAATCCTTTCCCATCTCAGTCTCAGCAAGTTCATACCCAATTAGCCTGTACTCAAAGTTGGAATTTTTTTTGTCCCAATGTGCATCACCTTAGATTGTCCAACATTGAACTTGATTTGCCACATTGTCGCCCACTCACCTAGTTTGTGGAGTTCTTCCCAGTCAGCCTTAGTTTTCTTAGGAAAGCCAGTTTGGCGTAGTGGTTAAGAATGCAGTTTCTAATCTGGGAGAATGGGGTTTGATTCCCACTCATCCACAAGCAGTGCTGGCATGACCTTGGGTCATTCACAGTTGTCTCAGAGTTGTTCTGGAAAGAGCAGTTCTCGAAAGAGCTCTCTCAGCCCCACCTACCTCACAAGGTGTCTGTTGTGGGGAGGTGAAGGGAAAGGAGATTCTAAGCTGCTCTGAGACTCCTTCGGGTAGTGAAGGGCAGGGTATAAATCCAATCTCTTCTTCTTCACCATCCTGAATAATTTTGTTTCAGCTGCAGACTTGGCCACTACACTACTGACCTCTAGTTCCAGATTGTTTAAGAATAAATTAAATAATGTTGGCCCGAATACCAATCCTTGTGGAATGCCAGTGCTTACTTCCATCCATTGTGAGAACTCTCCATTTATTCCTGCTCTTTACTTCCTGTCATTTGACCAATTTTTAACCCATAACAGAATCCACCTTCTTATTCCATGACTGCTATGTTTACTGTAATGTATCCAGTTCTGACCGCGTGGCCGACTGGGGCTCCACGCGGTCAAGCGCAACTGTCGAGCTTCACTTCAGGAAACAATGGGCTAAGCAGATCCTAGCCCACACCTATGCGAGGGCTAGGTTCCTGGCCGAGAGCCTATGGAATTCTCGGCCACTGTAAATAGCCTATTGTGGTGTGTGGGGGTGTGTGTTTTGGGTGGTGGTTTCATGGGGGATATAAGCCGGCCTGCGAGCCGGCTAAAGTTGTCTTGTTCCTCACTAATAAAAGTACATTAGCTGAAATCACTCGTCTGCATACTTTTCATTTACTCAGGAGTCTTTGGTGAGCTACCTTTTCAAAAGCCTTTTGAAAGTCCAAGTATATAACA
Organism: Gekko japonicus; assembly: GCF_001447785.1. Taxonomy (NCBI): domain Eukaryota; kingdom Metazoa; phylum Chordata; class Lepidosauria; order Squamata; family Gekkonidae; genus Gekko; species Gekko japonicus. Next base: position 14,173 of record NW_015175363.1, on the reverse strand, counting down.
TCTACTAGGTCACCATTGTTTACATGCTTCTTCACTTTTTTATACAACTCCAAAAGGTTGGTGAGGCAGGACTTCCCTTTGCAGAAGCCATGCTGATTTCCTCTCAGCAGGCTTTGTTCCTCTATGTGCCTAATAATTCTATCTTTGATTACAACTTTTACTGATTTGCCTGGGACAGATGTTAGGCTGACTGGACTGTAATTTCCTGGTTCCCCTCTGGACCCCCCCCTTTTTTAGAAATGGTGTATCATTTGCTACTCTCCACTTACCTGGTACAGCAGTTGAATATAGTGATAGGTTACGTATACAGGTTAGTAGATCAACTATCTCATATTTGAGTTCCCTAAGAACTCTCTGGTGTATGCCATCAGGATCTGGAGATGAGACTTATCCGTTTTTAATTTCCTCAGTATGTCTAGAACTTCATCTTTCACCACCTCAGATTGTTGGCAGAATTTAAATATGCAAAGGAAGTGGAGCAATGACTGTTTAGAGAAAAAATAAGTAGGGCCCCGGTCACACGGGCCGGATATCGTGGGGGGGAGGCATGGCTAATTGCCCCAGCATAGTTTGATCTGCGATTATGCGATCAGACGTGCTGGCAGCACACACGGGTCTGTCCCTCCATGCCGGCGGGTAAACGAGGGTGGCGATCACACAACGATCCTGCAGCATGGCAAAGAAGTGGCACGGCGCGATCACACCAGCAATGGCTAGGCGCCGCTGCCGCGACAAACGGGGTCATTTATTTTATTTTTTAAAGCCAAAATGGCACTTTTGCTTTCCTCTTTGTGCGCATGCGCCGTTGGGTGCTTGTGCGCATCTTGTGGCGACTTGGGGGGAAAAACCCCTGTTTGCGAAGGGACATGGGCGGGCGCTGGATGCCACCACTGGAAACGCGATCAGACGCCAGCCCTTGCCCTGCGGTTTCCGGAAACTAGTACCTTGGAGGTACTAGTTTTTAACTCCGCATCTTCGGCGGGAAGCCTCGGGTTCGCCACGGGAGCTCAACACTTCCCAGATGTTGCGGTGTGATCACGCCCGGAAAATCCGCCTATCTTCCATCTCTGTAGCATGGCTAATGCTCCGTGTGACCGCAGCCTAGGTTTATTTAAAGAAGAAGAAATTGTTATGGAACACAGAGGAGAGAGAGAGCATTAACTGTCTAACCTAACTGCTGAAGGAGGAAAACAACAAGGAAACTCTGCAGAAGCAGGGAATCAGGAGACAGTAAGGACACAAATTGAAAAAGTGGGAAGTCCCTTGTCTAGCTATGCTAACTACAAATCCTTCAGCTGTCCCCCTGTAGGATGATCTTCAGATCTTCTTCATAATGCTGCACTATAGACCTTGCATATTCCAATACAGACTGCCTCCCTGAAAATACTGTTGGTGACATGGGTACATGCACAACACTTTCCACAGTGAACACAGAAACAAAAAATTAATTGAGCTTCTCTGCCATCTCCCCATGTTCCTTTAGCAATCCCTTTATTCCATGGTCATTCAAAGGCCTCACTGCTTTTCTGGCTAATTTTCTGCCCTGGATATATTTAAATAAATGTTTGCTGTTTTTCTTGATGCTTTTAGCAACCCACTCAAAATCTCTTTTTGCATGACTAATTATTGACTTACATTTCTTTTACAAGAGCAGGTAGACCCTTCTGCTCAATATATTGCAGCAGACCTTCCAGTTTTTAAAAGAAGCCTCTTTACTTTTTATAGCTTCCTTGATTTGCGTTGTTCACTACTCTCTATATTCTTAATTATCAAAAACCCCACTACCAGAAGCCTACTTCCCCCCAGTCCCCCAGGGGCATCCTTGATATGAGAGGATAATAGGCCTGTTGCCCAAGGAAGGGGTCCCTTCTAAGGGATCACATTCCTCCTCCTCAGACTGACACCCTCCGACCTCAAGACTCTCATTCTCCACAACAGCAGAAGAGCTATCAGAAAAGGAGTGGAACTGTTCTGGTAAGTCCATGAGGATTTCTTCCCCAAACCTCTTTCTGTGTCTTTGCTTCTCCAGGTCAGCAATGCTAGCCTCAGGGGAATGAACCTGCTCCTGAGAGCTACAAGCTCCATGCAGTGAGTACACCCATTGGGTAGATAATTGTTGTCCCGGTCCCGGGACATAACCCACACCCCTCAGACCCCAATGACCACCAACTCACCTAGGAGACCCACAGACCAAGAACGCCTCACAACGCCAGACCCCATCAGTGCTGCCGAGGCACAACAGCCTAGGCCAGCCTGACCACAGAGTGAAGAACCTTGAGGAGCAGCAGGAGAGGCCGACGGCACCTGGGAGAAGCTGACAGCAAACACATTAATGCATGAGACCCCGCATGCCTGCGGCATGGCCCCAGGCCAAAAGGACTGCCACCGGCATAGCTTCGACCACACCCAGGCCATAGAGACAGCATCAGGGCTTATTATAGGGGGCAGGGCTGGGAGGAATCACTGGGAGACGGTGCTGGGAGAGGGAGCTAGGTATAAAGGAGAGGGAAGTGAAGGGGCCGGGGAGGAAGAATATGCTCGGAACTATTCGATGCTGCCAGAGAGAGAAGGAGTCCAGGGAGTTCAGGGAGGATGCTGGGAAGCTGGGAAGCTGATGCACGAAGGTAGAGGGACCTATGGAGTGCCATTAAATTATGTCCCCTACCCACCTGAGGCCCAAACGCTCCCCCTCTTCTTTATCAGGCCTCAACTTCCAGAGCTGTCAGACTTCCCCCGCCTTGGGATGCCATGGCCATGGGTGGGCTTGACAATTGTACATGTGGCACTCTCTGCAAAACAATGGATAGCCTCTGTTCCCCTGCTGTCTTTCTACTTTCATAACTGGTTAGTGGTTTAAAGATATCTAGAGTGATGCAGGGTCCTCAAGCCTGATCTCCAGGCCAAAAGCCCTCTGATTCCCAGCCTTTGCTCATGCCTCTGCCTAGGAGGAGCCTTACAGTTCAGAGGCCCACATACCCTGCCTGCTAGCAGCAAGAGCGGAGGGTGGGGCCTGCAATCAGCCCCAGGCAAACAGACCTTGCTCAATGAGCAACAGACCAGACAGAAGACACAAACAGACCCAGAAGAAAACACCACTCTCCAGTGGGCTCCAAGCACCCACTCGCCTTCAAGCTCTGTCTTCTCACAAAGCAACCTCAGTTAATGCTCCCCAGTAGTTTAGCAGTTTAGGAAAGACAAAAACTGTGTTGGTAATTGGAGGAGGAAATGCACAAAACAAAACAACAAGAACAACAAAACCACTCACTTTCTCAGCAGCTCTCTTCTGGGTTCTTTCTCCCAGCCCAGCCTGCTCAATTCACTAAAGAACTACCAAATTTCAAACATATCGGACCAAAGAAACAAATGCTACAGGCTGAACAAGTTCACTGCATGTTTTTGCTTCTGTATTCTATCCTTTCACGTGTTTCACTAATTCAAACACATGCTATTAAAACCTCCTCAAAGAGGGGAAGGAGAAAAAAAGAAAGTGTAAGTGACACTGGAAGTGACAAGGGCTAAGTCCAACAGGGATGAGGAGCAACAAAGTGAAGCAACCCCATCCCCTTCAGAGCACAGGCAAGATGGATGATCACTAACCACTGCCATCTGAGCAGGCAGAGCCTTACAATATTACATTTGTATTAAGAGAGGATAGCAGTTGAAATCTCCTGTTTTTCCAGCACTGACAATTCATGACATCCCTGGGCTTTTCATATGCAACAGAAATATTATTGTGATGTAAATCATAGTTGCTAGCTGCACTAGCTACCTTTGACACCATGATTCTGTGTTGTTTTTATCCTCTGAAATATCCTTTATTGATATAGACTCCCACATGAATTCTCTGTCAGAAAAATTATTGCTAGAATGTTGTCAGCCTGGTTTCTTTGAGCTCCAGAAATTGAAGTTTCTTTGTTTTGTTTTGGACATTTCCTCCTCCAATTACCAACACAGTTTTTGTATTGCATGGAAAGAAAAGGCCACACCTCTTATGAGGGATCATGAAATGTGAGGACTCTATCCATCCAGCATCACTATAATCCTTCATCAATTCTATGAGTCATAGTATCTTTCCTTTTACATTCACATCCCCACTTCACATTTGTTGAATAACTGAACTTGTATCCTAATATTTTTCTTATTATACTGTCCTTTAATATTTTCCCCACACATGTCATATTTATATTATGTATGGGATTTTGGTCAGCTAATTTCTGAACTCAGAACTCAGTGAGGATTGACACTTTATCTCAATTTTATCAAATACAGTGCTATACAAATAGCACATGAAAAGCTGGGATAACTTCATGGTCTCCCCCAATCCTTAGGTGTACACTACAACACCCATGAAGTAACAGCACTCTGTGTTCCAAATATCACTAGAAATATTGAATCTAGTGAAGAGTGGAGGCTTTAGGGATTTGATTAGTCAACAGTACACCTGCTATAGATTTTAGTGTACAAGAAGGAAGGTGCATACTAATGAAACTTCAAAGAAATGTTTCACATTTGTAGAAGTCTTACAGAGAAAGAAGAATTTGGTAACAGGAACTGCTTGCTAGGCTATGACTACCATGAATTAATGACCTCCTAAATGTCCTATCATTAACAGCATTCCTCAGTTCTTGCAAACGGCTTCCCCGGGGTCCCATCAAAAGTAGCTTCCAGTGCATCCCTGGGGGGTGCAGGAACCGGGTGCAGAGGGGGGGACCACCAGTGGGGCCCCTTCATCCTGTGGAGCTGAAGCAGCTCCTCCCCCCTGTACAGGATTAACCCACTCAGTCCAGTCCAGGAATGCAGGCGCCCTCGCCCTTTTCCGCACAATAAACCAACAAGCCACAAGACAGTCTGTACCATCTCTGGTCTCACAACAATTTACCACCAGAATCTCTTTCAATAGTCCCTGTCTTTTCCTAAGGGAAGAGATTCAGGCCCTTAGTTGGCATCTGGGTTTTACACATCAGCAGCTCTACTCAGAGAGGCACACTTTACTCTCCAATGGTAGCGTATGTGGTCAGCATCAGCCACAAGATTTAGTCTTGGAGTTCAAGTTACAACATCAGAGACAATTAGAAATAAGAAGGATCTTTATTCAGTACAGAGCATAGCAAACAGACTATTTGAGGATACTGAAAACAATATAAAATCTATGGTGATTTGCCCTAACTACACATTAATGAGATTCATAGTTACCAAATTCAGGAACATCCAACAGTCCAAGACAAGGGATTTTGAAGGGAAATCCCATTTTGCACAACCATGTGGTCCAATTCACAAAGCAGCTCTTTGTTTCCCAAGAGACAGCATTTCAGGTACAATAAACAGACAATGGCAAGAGGAAGAAGAGAGCAAGAGCTAAGAGACTCACTCCCATAGGGATCAATCAATTATACCCCAATCTAATCATGATTAGCCGTGGCCATTCAGCCAATCACGAGTGGACAGGGTGTGTGCCCAATTGTTGGTTGTCATAGCTGCACATCAGGTGTGTGTATAGATTGGCTAGAAGTTTGGGGCCCCTTCTGCAGTCAGGTGACCCAAACTCCACAGCTTCTTCATTGCCTACGTGACATGTTCAACGTAGCCCAGGGGCCTTCAAGTCTAGCTTTTAGCATGGACGTGTGAAAGAATGTGAGTTATAAAGTTGTTCAGGCCATCTGGCCTCACCATTTGGCTTGCAACAGGATATAAGGCACAGCCTGTGATCAGAATGTAATCACAGGAGAAGGCATGTGAATTTAGAAAGCAATATTTCTATACACACACCCCCTTTGCAGTCCAGAGCCCCGGAGCTCCTGCCGCAGAACATGGCGAGTGGCATCAGGGAGGCCCTCCAGGGCAGTCTGGGTGTCTCTGCGCAACTCTGCCATTTCGGTCTTCAGCTCCTGTCGGATGAACTCTATGTCGGTTTCCTCTAGTCAATGTCTCACAACCTTCAGGTGCTCAGGGTCATTGTGGAACAATCCTGGACCTGGCACCAGTCCTCATCCACCCGCCACTGCCAGACCCCTGTTGCTCCAAGGTAGAGGGTAGCTCAGTCTGGGGCATCCCACTATCCCATCTCTGCACATTCACACACACACACCATCCTGGCAGAGAAGATAAACGGCATTGGAGATAAAACCAGTGAAAGAAGCACGTCTAAGAAAGCAGTTAACCCCTAATGCAACAGACCAGGAGTTTGGCTGGACAGCATTCTATGGCAAGCAAGGCCCGAGTGTGACACAAACTGAGGGCCATGGCTTTCTTTATTGAGTCAATCCATCTCATGTTGGGTCTTTCTTTGTTTCCTGCTGTCTTCAACTTTTCCTAGCATTATTGTCTTTTCTACCAGCTTCTAAATATGTTAGGTGTACTTCCAATGGAACTAATGGGCTTGCTTCCAACTGATATTCATGATCCAATAGCTCACATATGTGACTATGGCCCTCTGTTTTTCATTTCTATCACATTTTTGGGGGGGTAATGGCCTAAGAACCTAACTGAAGTAGTGAAAGCAAGTTCTATGGATGACTTGTTCCTTGGTAAAAACATTTGTTTAGTCATAGAGTTGCATATATAGCTTTATAAAATTTTTTTTAGAGATTCCAATCATTTTGTGTCTCTATTTCTAGTGTTCTTTATCACTAACACAAAGATGAAAAAATAGACAGATGACAGATAAAATAATCAGAAAGGTTAGAAATCTATGACTCCATTGCATATTTATTGTCATAGTGCCAACTGCAACATAGAAATCAACAGTAATACTTTTAAATTACAGGAGGATAGATTGAGATTAAATTATCAGGAAAAAATATCCAAGAATAGTCCAACATTCAAATGTGCTCCAGGTTGAGCATTTATGCTGCTGCTAGTAGCTGCATCTGTGTCCAGACAGAGAGATTACGTTGTGTCCATCAATCAGAATAACAGTATTGGTTCAGAAACTGGTCATAAAGTAATGCTAGAACAAGACAAGGGCCAAAAAAAAAAAAGTATGGCAATTGTTAGAATTCACAACATGAGGCCTGTAAAGAGCACACCAGTGGAGCATCTAGAGTGGTGACATTCAGTAACACAAATTACCTTCTGATATATCACAAGTCCCTGTAGCAGCATGCTATATAATAATTGTATAGAATGTATTGCTAGAAATTCCATTGTCTCCCCACAGCGTTATTCCAGCAGCACAGTGGGAAATCCTCATTTTTCATGTGACAGCAATTTAGCATGGTCTATTAGCAGCCAAGAATCTTCAGAGCACCTTAAACAGTGGTGAATAACAACGTTCTGCACTAGACATTACACATAACCATTTCTCTTCAGGCTTTCTATTTCTGAGACATCCATGACCTTCATACCACAGAAACTCAGTCCTAAGAAATGCAAAAATCATGTTTGAGCCCCCAAGACCTTTTTACCCCAATCATTGTCAACAAGAATGAAAATTTCAGAGTTTGAAATGTATTTATTTAATTAATATGATCTATGTCCCGCCCAGGCTCAGGGCTGGTCAGAACATATCAATTGGTACAAAACAGAATTAAGCATTAAAACAAGAATTTAAACAAAATGAAATGACATATAAAAACAGAGTTAAAATCAGATCAAAACAAGATGGTAAATATTCAAACAGTACTTAGCGTCTCCTGGCTGATGCTAATTTAGTGGTAGCTAATAATGGTAATGCTCTGTTGATCACTTTGAGCAGGACAAGTCACATCACAATGGGCACTACGAGCACTGCAAGTAGTGTGAAATATGTGAGCAGAGTGAGCAGGGGAGGCTGAGATGGATTAGACATCCTCCACCTCAGTCAAAGGCCTGGTGGAACAGCTCCGTTTTACAGGCCTTTCTTCTATGCAGTGGTAGACATGGCAAAATAAGTTCATTGAAGAATCCTGTTAGATCACTGTTGGTATTTAGCATGTTTGGATGAAGTTTCAGCATACAGAGATAGTCTATCCTAGGTATTCCCATGAATTGTAGAGTGGTCTGGTGGTACTGGATTCTTCTGTATCCACATTAATTTTGTTCTGCCTATGTGATATGGTTGCCTGGTATTCCGAACTGGACAATCCACTATTTTCCCTTTCCATCCGGATAATATGTCATATTTTCTAATTAAGTAAGCCTGCAATCACAGTGGCCAATCTCCATGCATGCACGCTTTCTTTCTCTGCACTGTTAAAGTCTTGAAACCCCTGTCTGCTTGTTCACCATCACAGCCAGCACAGATTGAAAATAATCAAATCTACCACTCAATGGCCAGTCATGATACTCCCAAAGAAATTCTGCTGTCTCAGCTGGAGAAAGCTGGGAAGGGAGAAAACAGTATGCAGACAGAGTGCACCCCCAATGACTGCAGGCACTTTATTGCAATTTATGTACTTAAACGTTACTAGACTATGCACATTTACCCACAAAAAAGTACCTTTGAGTTCATTTAGTGTTACTTCTGAGTGAACATGTTCAGGATTCTGAGGTAATTCTCCCTGTCATTTCAGTGCAAGGGTTAAGCATATTCTGTTTTGGTTTCAGGACAATCAAAATCTTAAAATGCTTAGCGATGGATGTTGTTGGCTTTTTCTGTTGAATTTCTACATGCTGCACAACCATTTAAAAACCAGAGATCCCTGTGTTGTTTTTGGTATCAAGTCACAGCTGACTTATGACAACTCCATAGGGTTTTCAAGGCAAAAGACATTCAGAGGTGGTTTGCCATTGCCTGTCTCTGAGTCATAACCCTCATAACTCCTTGGTAGTCTCCCATCCAAATACTGACCAGGACTGACCTTGCTTAGCTTTTGAGATCTGATGAGATCAGGCTAGCCTGGGCTATCCAGGTGAGGACAGAAATCCCTGTATGTATGTATTAAATAGAGGGAAATTGTGATATTGGGTTATCAAGTGGGGGTCTTGCCAGAGTCACTGTTGTGTTGGAGGGGGGGAGGTGTGCTCTCCATCACTGACCAGTGTTTAGTAAACTTACTGCTGCATTCTTAGTAGTTTTTAGTTAGACAGTGAGAGAGAATTTTTGTTATTCCCACCCTCTTTCTGTTAGTTTAGTCAATTTTTATCTTGCTGTTGTTAGTGGGCAGGGAAGCAAGAAGGGAGGTTAGGGGGAATGGGATTCAAATTGTATTTCAGCTCTGTCTAGGGAATTTTTTCCGTATTTCATTGAATTTTTGAATTTTGAATCTGAATTGTACAGGCCACACGTTGTAGTTCTGGGTTGCAGCTTCCTGGGTGTGTGTGGCGGAGAAGAGTGGGATGAGTGACAGCAATATTGAGAGTGCCGGGGGATCCCAGTGATAGGGGATAGGGGGAGGTATGGTGGTGGGAGAAGGTGTTGGAATGGAAGGAGACAGAGATATGGTCATGCTCGATCTCCATCCAACCTTCATCCCATCCTGAGACATGTGGGTGACAGGGCTAGGGATATGTACCCCCCTTCGACACTGATGCTATGTACTACCATAGTCCCCTCACCATAAAATTAACACCCAGGCCAAACCCCTGGACCTAGATACATAAATTTGGGGAGAGCACTCCTAACATGATGTAGATGCTCACTAAGAAGGGATTTTTAGAAATTCAACCCCTAAGGGGGTCAAAAGGGGTAAAATGTGCTCCCCCCATGGCTTCCTATATGGCTGCCAGGCTGCTGCCTCTTTGTACCCCCCCACTCTCTGATTGGTCAACTGCAGAGCTCAGTGTTCTGAGGTAAATAAAAAAAACAGGCACAGGAGACTGCAGAGAGCTAATGACAGTTGAGGAAATCAGGAATGGCCAACCACCTGTGAGGTGCAGCGATGCTGCTGGCACAGCCTCCTCCATTTTCAATCTCGCGAGCTGAGCATTCCGGTCGCCGGCTAACACCTCCCCCACTGGGTTTTTTTTTGTGTGTGCCCACCCTTTCTAAGGAGTGGTACCCATTTTATCTACTCGCCGAAGCTTTCGAACCGCTGGGTGGACGGCGAGCTAGGAACAAGGCTGGTAGCTCACACCAACACGGGGCTAGAACTGACAGCCATACTGTTCAGCTCAGATGTTACTAACTAGAGGATAAATCCTCTGTGCCACCGCTCCCGTAAATCTGCCTAAATCTGCCTAAACGTTCTCTCTAATTTGCCTAAAAGTTCTCTCTAATTTGAGTCACCGCCTCTTCTGCATTCTGTAATTGAGCATGCACAAAAAAGCCTGGTGTTTGCTGCTGCTGGAATTATTAGATGAGAAATTATAATTAGATGAGAAATTATAATTCATTATTAACCTATGTTTTTGATTCATTTTCAAACCTCCTAATTGCATGTGTCTTGAAGAAAACTATTTTGAATCTTTTTGGCAATTTTGGGAGTTTATAAACTTTTGAAAATGTTTAGATTGGAAAATGATGTTGTGCTATAGGGTTGGCTTGTTGGATGTGACAGAATAGACTCCATCTTGTGTTTGCTTTAGTTTAGGTTGTTTAGTTTAGTTAAAGTGGCCACCCACCCTGGGAAGTAGTGCAAAACTCCAAGGTAGGCCTACAAATCCCAGGTGCCTCTATGGCCAAAAAGTGCGGGAAAGCCAGGGGGCAGAGTCAGAAGATATAAATGCTCCATCCAGCCTGGGAGTGGGGAGTCATCCTGCAACCTTCAGAGAGGCCAGGAGGCTCTTGCTGCAGATTGCCCACAGGCAGAGAGAGGCCTTTCTCTCACACAATCAGTTAATTCTATGATTTGCAGATTTTTAACACCTTGGCAATAAAGAGCAGCACACAGAGTTCTTGTGAGGATAAAGTGGAGAAAAGGAGAACGATGTAAGCCTTTGGCCACTGGGGAGAAAGGTGGGGTATAAATGAAGTAAGTAAAGAATGTATATAAGTAAGTAAATGAAGTAAGGTGGGGTATAGGGGGAGGCCAAAATGGGGCTGGGGATCCCGAGAATTGGAGGACGAAGGAAGTATGGCAGTGGGAGAAGTAAGGGATGGAGACAGAGATATGGGTATGCGCTGTCTTCTTCCAACCTTCATCTCATCTCGAGATATGTTGAGGATTTGAAAGTAAACCTTTCTCTCACACTGATGTTGTGCAATGACCAGTCCATTAAAAATAAGACTGCCACATTGCAAAATTATTTTGCAACACAAAAAGTGTGCCTGGCATGAGTGACCAAGACCTGGATGAGGGAGGGTGAAACAGTCACCCTGAAAGAGCTGCCTCCTTCATATTTCTCAGTCCTCCATTAGACACAAACAGTGGGGTAGGGGGTGGGGTGATGATACTCATCCAAGAACAGTTTCCCTTTAGGGTGCTACCCATCCCAAAGATCTCTGGTGCTGACTGTATGGGCCTTGGTGTGGGACTCTGAGGTGAGCTTGACTGTCTGGTGTACTGTCCAACTTGTGCACCAGCTGACAGCCTTCTGAACCTTCTTGAGGCAGTGGCTGGTTGAGCCTTGGAGTTCTCAAGACTTTTGGTTACTGGGGACTTTAACGTCCATGCCAATTTTGCTTCCTCACAGCACGCTTTGGAACTAGTGTCCTTCATGGCAGTACAAGGGCTCACCCAGATTGTATCAGGGCCTATGCATCAAGCTGGCCACACTCTGGATTTGATCTTCCGCATGAGACTAGATATGCAGCTGATTACTAGACTGCTAGTGCTATGGTCAGACCATTACTTTCTGAAGGTCTGTGTTGTAAGTCAGTTTATGCTGAGTGATGGCTCAGATTTTTAAGATGAAGAGTTATCTGCTAGTACTCAGCTGGTAATTGAATAGCCAGCTTCAGCTGGCTCTGAGCCAGCAGGAGAACAACAAGAGATGAGGTTACCGGCTGATAAGAAGTCACAGCCTCTAGCTGAAATTGAGCCAACACCTTGTAGCTCTGAAGCAGTAAACAAATCTCCAGAAGCCACTCCCAGCCCACCTAACTCACCTCCACCTTTTCAGCGCCGACACTGTCAGAGAAGCTTAGAGTTGTAAGAAAGGAGAAGTGTGGGGCTCATGGCCCATCATCAGCTGCCAATTGAAGAGATGAATGAGTAGCTTCAGGATGACTGCCAAGGAATTGGCTGGGAGTTTAGCACGTTAAGACTTGGCTATAAATTCAGCTGGGAGAAGCAGCAGTTTGTGGATGCAACAAGTACACTTTGCTACTGAGCTATCAGTCTTGCTGCTACCAGACTCCTACAACCTTGAACTTCAGACTGGACCTGACAACCAGTTTTTCTGGAACCCATGACCTTGGACTGGTCTTGGACTTGTTGCCTGGAACTCCTTGACCCTAGAATGGACTTTGGTAAATCTGCTTTCTTAAACGCCTGTTTTTTGGACTGGACTTTGCTTACTTTCTGCAACCTTGCCTGTAACCTGCTCTGCTGGACCCCATCCTATGTGTCATGGGTCAGGTTGACTAGTAGGAACTCAGCCTGGGGGAAGACAGAACCTGGGCCCAGCTCACAAGAAACAGCTGAGGAAAGACAAGAGCTCCATGAATCAATGCTGACAGCTGATCCTGACTTCTCCAGGCAGAATATAGAAGGGAACGATGAAGAACAGCTGGGGCAGGATGACTTCTCTGATTCCCCCTCAGTAGCAGACCAATGCTGGGAGTGAACTTGCTTGCAACTTACAGAGAGCAGGCACAGTGTACATCTCTTGTCTTAATGCTGGGTTTGGCTGACAGCAGCCCTGAGTGATTGTGTAACTCAGCTTGTTGTGAGAGGCTTACTTAAACCAAGCTGGCATGACATTCCAGCCATGGAAGTAAGGAGTCACATATATGTGAACCCAGTGAGCACAATTCCTGCCTTGCACCCTGTGATTTTTCGGACTGACCTTGGACTTTGCTATCTGGACTACCTTTGGATTTTGCTCCTCAGACCTAATGAATTACTGACCCTTGGACCTTTGCTATCTGGACTGCCTTTGGATTTTGCTTCTCAGACCTAACGAATTACTGACCCTTGGACTGGCTTTGACTTCACTTTCTGGACTGCTCTGGCACTGTCTCTCTGCTCAGGTGCCTGTTGTGCCTGCTTCCTGTCAGAAAACCTCCCCCTGGTATACTATGGAACTCAGGGGGATGAAGCCAGAACTCAGACAGCTAGAGTGTGCCTGTTGGCGAACTCACAACAAGGCATCAAGAGCATCTTATAGGACATTTAAGAAATCCTATGAGATGGCAGTAAAGGCAGCAAAAAAGGAATACCTGATCCATTCCAATCTGGCTTCTGCCCCAGCTATGGGATGGTGACCACTCTGGTCTTTTTTATTCAAATGGGTTACATGAACTGGATGTCTATCAACAGCTGATGATGACTCTTCCTTTGTCTATTACACACAAATGCATACATGGAGTTTGCTCTGGAGCCATCCTTCCTGGGCTAAGACAAAAATGTGTGAGCTGGAGGCTAAAAAAACTGTGAGCTAGCTCACACTAACTCACCTTAGAGGGAACACTGCTTGTGGCCTCTATTGTGTCTACTAGCTGTCACCTGGATCAATTGTTTTGGACAATTAGGTCTCTTAAATCCCTCTCAGAGAGGACCCAAGCTAGTAATTTGCTGTGAGAGAATTATGAACTTTTTTGCAGATAAAATCCTGTGACTCCACTGCAAACTCCCAGTCAGCATTGATACAGTATATGAAATGGAGGCCCCTTGGCCATCTTTAGATTCAGTTTTCAACACCTTCAGCCAGCTCTCCTGAGATGATGTTGACAGGATTCTGGGTGCTGTTAGGCTGACCACTTGCCTCTTAGGCCAGTGCCCCTCATGGCTGGTGAAAGCCAGTGATGAGAGGTTATGAGGCCCCTTGGAAGACATTATCAATCTGTCCCTGGATTCAGGGTTTTTTCCAGTGGGACTGAAGAAGGCAGTGGTTGTCCTGCTCTTGAAAAAAAAAATGACTGGATCCCTTGGATTTAGCCAATTACTTCCCAGTATCGAACCTTCCATTTCTGGGCAAGGTAATTGAGAGAGTGGTGGCAGAACAGCTCCAGAAATTTCTGGATGACACATCGGTGTTGGATCCATTCCAATCTGGCTTCTGCCCTGGCTATAGGATGGTGACCACTCTGTTCTTTTTTATTCAAATGGTTTACATGAACTGGCTGTCTATCAACAGCTGATGGTGTCTCTTCTTTTGTCTATTACACACAAATGCATACATGAACCTGTTTTATACTGAACCAGACCACTGA
>NW_015175362.1:1510192-1614627 GCF_001447785.1 Gekko japonicus | reverse complement strand
ATTCAATGTGTGTCCTTTTACTACTAACATACTCAAGAGGAAATATGTTTAGCCTGCCTCATTTCCTGTAGCATGGCAAATGGTCACAGGGGATATAAACTCTAACAAAATTTTGTCCCATTAAAAGTGAAAATCTGAATAGTTCATAAACTGCCAGTGTGATTTGGTTTGAGTGCTGGACTCAAAATGGGTCCGGATCCCTTCTTGCCATTGAAGTTATTGTGTGACCTTAGACCAATCATTCACTAAGCCTAACCTATCTCACAAGGTTTTTGTAAGGGTAAAACAGAATTAGAAAGAACTGTCTGCCCACCCTGTGCTACTGGAGGGAAGGGAAAGGGGGGGGGATACACTAAATAAATAATAAATACATGAACAGTTGGTGTATCTTAAAACAATGCAAAGCTTTTTACAGATGATCTGCTTTAACTTCCAGGACTGCATAAAACACTGACTGAACTGCATGTTCTATCTTCCATCCCCCAAGATAGTAAAGATCCCGAAAAGATCTGGTTGTCAACACATTAGGCATACTATGCCCGTGATTCTTCAGTGGATGCCATTAATATCTGCATTCTGAACTGCACCAGCAGTTGGAAGGCAAATACCTAAGGTGATCTGATAATACCGTTCTTTAAAACACATTCAGCAGCCGACTCTCTCTGTCCCTCTATCTTTCACAAAGACAGAACAGGCAATCGGACAAGTCCCGCATGCTGCTCAGTTCACAGGCATTCCATACAACAAATTGACTTTTATAAAGACTCGCTGAATGAGACTTTGTGCCTGTAAGGGAAACTTAATTACATTTCTTTATGACTTGCACAATCCCATGGAAAATTATGTAAGAATCACATGATTCAATATTGGCATTCGCTTGAATCACTTTTTTCAAAACATACAAAAAAAGAATTCTCTACTTTTTTGTTAAGGAGGGTGGGTTTGAAATGAAAACAGACATTTCTAATGCATGTGCCCCAACATAATTCAGAATGGTACAGACAATATGCATGTGTCATTGTCCCAACCCAGAGTAACATAAATGCACAGATTATAAACTATTCACTGTGGATTCCAAAGGCTTTTAAGGCCTCTGGGCCTGACATTGTGAGGGAATAATGCTGTCTTTCTTACTATCTCCATGTTCTCAACCAAAGTGTATGCTACATGCATTAAAGAAAAGGAATATATATATATCTTGATGAATAATGACAAGGCCAAGTATTGCAGCACTGAGATTCTTGTGTACAAGTTTGTGCCTTTGTTATTCCACATGGTTTCACAATGAAGAAGAATCAAATACATTGAAGACTTGCTGTGAGTGTCAGGGCGACCAAATAACAAAGACAGGAGGGCGCCTAGATTTTTTTATTGTCCTGAAGAAGAGACACACTTCCACAGGATCTCCTCTCTGAATTCCTGCACAAGATACATTTGCCATAATTTCCCCTTATTTATCAATGAAATTGTTTTTGAGAGACCAGTTTTGATCAGAAAACCCTTTGGCATACATTTTAATTCTATGCAGTGCAGTTGGCTTTTATATTATTGTTTTAGTGTTTTAACTGTGTTGATGGTTTAGTGTTCTTACTGTAAACAACCTTGTGTTCACATTTGGTCTATAAATATTTTGTTTAAATAACTTATATGTTTATGTTACTCTTCCACCAAAAAGGTAAGACCAGCTTTCATCTGGTTCTTCTAAAGCAGAAAGTAGAATCTCATCTATCTGGTTTACAGAATCAGACCTACATAGCTTCTTTAGTAGAACTATTTTATGTGGTCTCCAGATCTGGCCATTCTCTGGGTCATATTCTTTGGTTTGGATCCAGCATAGGATTTCTATGGACCAATGCAGGCAATTATCATCAGTTCTTCCCTCACAACCATGTTGTTTCTAGGGTTTCCATTTACTCCAGGAGCAGCATGAGGGCCTTTTGTGATGATTCGTGATTAGCATCTAAATTCTAATCATCTTCAGAAGAAACCAAGAAGACAAAATTCAACATATTTAAATTCACTCACAGGTGAATAGGAAATGAGAAGCCCAGAATTATGAACTCTCCCAAGATTTATAGATGGGGGACAATCAGTCACTGAGCACAGATGAAGATAGAACACACACACACGTGTGTGTGTGTGTGTGTGTGTGTGTGTGTGTGAGAGAGAGAGAGAGAGAGAGAGAGAGAGAGAGAGAGAGAGAGAGAACAAATAGGTGCCAATCCACAAAAAGTTAGTAGCAATTAACTTAAATCTATCTCATTGATTGCAGTTTAAGCATCACAGTCTTCAGATTCATGCCATGTTTGCTTTGGGATCCAGGTCTGGTCATGGCTCTTAAAGGACTGTTTGCCAACACCCAATTACCCTTCAGGTATTATAAAAACAGTGCTGGTGGCCCATGATGTAAATTAAGAAACCCACTGAGCTTTGTTGTAACATGTGAAGTGGCCTTGTGTGGTCTCTCGATCTCGAGCAAGATACAGAAATTATTTAGTAGTAGAATGTGTGGGAGAATATCACATAGACGATATGTGCTAGCAAATGCTATCTGTTTTCAAAATCCCTTTCCTCTGAAGCCGTTTCTTTGTATTTATTCAGGTGATGTTTAATCATTTCCTTAACTAGTGGGACAACACTGAGTATAAGTATGAATCAATTCACCTGTCCACCGAAGTTCTTTCTTTGAGGAGAAAACTCTTCATCATTCGCACTGAATCAGATTTTCCTCTTCCTTTTAGCCTTGATGCTTTTATAGTAATGGGAAGCAATTGTGTGCTGTGCATTCTTTTGAACGGCTGCTGCATCTATACATTCTGTTACATCATCACATAATTTGTCTCCATTAAAATGAAAGGTGGCAATTGTACATCTTTTTTTTGTCTATGCATGGCCATGACTGAGTTAACTTCTCTTCATTTCTTGTTTTCTCCCCCTAACTTTTGGTGGAATTTAATATTTTCTCAGGCTTGGACAAATGAATTTTTCAGCCCCAGATTCAATGACTGACCCTCGTGACATCCCTCCAGCACTTTGCTTTGCGTATTAGTAAATGGTGGTTTACTAGACCCTTGCTAGACCCTAATAGATTGTTTACTAGACTTGCTAGACCCTAACAGTGCCATCCTAAGCAGGTCTACTTCAAATCATAACCATCTCTATCCGATGGGGCTTTCTTGTGGGAAAGTTTTCCTAGGATTGTACAGTAAATATATTTCCATAGGGCTGAACCCAAAGTATCAGGAGCAGAGTGAAGCTCACAAAATGGAACTTTCTCACTATCCCCATTTGTGATGCAGCTGCCTGAGCGCCCTGAAATTCTACTCTGGGGAGGATACATTCGAGGAATCAGCAAAAATCATCACTCTCATCCTTGATGGAATTGCCATTCTATTAACCTGGACCAGTAGGCTGGCAGAAGCATCCCTAAGTTGGATCCAACCATTAGATATAAATCCACATCTAAATAGAACTTTCCTCCAAGTGTTGTACCTGTCTTTTTCTTCCTCGGGAATTAACTGTTTGGTCAATGGATATAAGAAGAAAGTGCTAAAGAATCCCTCCGCTGCAAATCATTTGTCTGTTAAGTAACTTAAAAAAAAAACTGACAAATTATGTTCATGGAACTACTTTGTCATGTGTAATTTGGCCCTATATTTGTTTACATTTAAGGATCCAGCATGCTGTTTCAGTATTTCCTGACCCCTAAACCAGACATGTCACAGGGGCCATTGTGGCTCAGAGGTTAAGATGCTGAGCTGTAGACTGGAAGGTCTGTAGTTCAGCAGTTTGAAACCCTACTGTCACATGATGGAGTGAGCTCCTGTCTCTGGCCCCAGCTCCTGCCAACCTAGCAGTTCAAAAGCAAGAAATAGCAGGTAGATAAATAGGTACTGCTTCAGGGGGAAGGTAACAGTGTTCCATGTGCCTCGGCATTTAGTCATGTCAGCCACATGACCATGGAAATGTCTTCAGACAGCGCTGGCTTTTCAGCTTGGAAATGGAGATGAGCACCACCCCCTAGAGTCGGACTTGACTTCCTTTCACGCAAAGGAAACCTTTACCTTTACCCCGGACATGTAGGTTATTTTCTTTTTGTTTCAAAACAGAAGATAGGGCCATAACAAAAGCACAATAAAGTCTAGCTACTGTCCAATCAAGAATCCATCCTCATGTAACAAAATGCCCAGTATGTTTTTATGTCTACATTTATAAGATAAATATTTGTATATGTTCAGTGGGAGTTCTAAATGAGAGGGTGACATTCCCTTTGAGAAAAAGAACTCCAACAGAGTTTCTCTTTATTTTTTTTAAAAAAATTTACATTTATTAACCACCTTTCTTCCTTATGGAGCTCAAGGTGGCATGCAACATAGATAGAATATATTAAATAAAATACATAAAAAACAAAACTTTAAAACACATAATTCAGGACTGCTAGTAACGTAACCAAATGCGATCCTAAATAAAACTGTTTTCAACCACCTCCTGAAGATCGAAAGTTAGGGGGCCAGGTGCATCACCCTGGGGGAGTTGTCCCATAACCACGGGGCTGCCACTGAAAAGGCCCTCCCTCATGTGCCCACCAAACAAGCCTATTTGATTGATAGGACAGTCAGGAGGGCCTGAACTCCCAGGCAGGAACATATGGGAGAAGTCCTTCAGATACTCCAGTCCCAAGCCATGTAGGGCTTTAAAGGTTTAAACCAACACCTTGAATTGGGCTTCCAAGTGGATCAGTAGTGAGTGTAATTGCTGTGGTATCAGGGTCACATACTCCCAATAGCTGGCCCCAACCAACAGTCTGGCTGCAGTTTTCTGCACTAGCTGCAGCTTCCAAACACTTTTCAAGGGTAACCCCAAATAAAGTGCATTGCTACAGTCCAGTCTAAGACACAAATCACTGGCTAGATCTGACTGAACCAGGAATGGATACAGCTGACACACCAGCCAAAGCTGGGCAAAAACACTCTGAACCACTGCAGCCACCTAGGGTGACTGCTGAGTCGAGTAGCACTCACAAGCTGCAAACCTGGCTTTTCAAGGGGAATATAACCCCATCCGAGACAGAAGAGATCTGAAGTCCGTGGTCTGCATTTCTACTGACTCAGAGAATGTCTGTCTTGTCAGGATTAAGTTTCAGTTTGTTCACCCACACCCAGCCTGTTACTGACTCCAAGCACCAGTTCAGAAGATCAACAGCATCCTCAGAATTAGTTAGAAAAGAAAAACAGAGCTGGTATAATCTGCATATTGGTGACATTGCAGTCCAAACCTCCTGTTGACCTGTCCCAGTAGCTTCACATAGCTATAAATAGCATGGGGAATAAGACTGAACCCTGCAGAACCCCATGAGCAAACAGCCATGGGGCAGAGCAGGAATCCTCCAGCATCACCTTCCTGAGAACATGTTGGAGTATTGCTCTTGAAGATGCCCCTGGACTCCTGGCCATTAAGGTCGTTAAACTGGCTTGATTGTAAAGCATGGAATTGCTTACAGTTTGTCTCTTCTTTGCACTTGCACAGTTGGATGCATCTTTTAATTGAGTGACAGTTGCTAGATTGCACTGCCTGCTTTTTGTGCCTGCAAGTCAGCAGTATTTCTCTGAGAAGTGTTTGCAAGGAATTATTGCAAGATTAACTAGGTTTATGGCCTGACACTAAAGGTATACAGAAACAGTACATAGTAAGTCTCACCTCAAACATCTCAAAGATTTATTTTCATTTTATTATATAGTCTTTTAAAAACTGGAGGTGGTAGCAGCAGCAGATAAATGATGGGAGGCAATAGCAGTGGCTCAAAAGCCTAAATTGTATGATAACACAGGGTAATCATGCAAACACACACTTCTAAATTAATTCAGGCTTCTTGCTCACAATGGGTGAGAAGCATATGAGCTGAATCAGTGTGTGTTCAGGCATAATTAATTAGGAATCTAATATGATGCAGAAAAGTAAAAGCAAAAAATTAATTCCTACAAAACCTCATAAGATTGAAATAACTCCACTATCCTAATGACCTTCGTGAAATGCAAATGGTTAATTCACTTCCATTTTTCTTCTTCAACAACAACAAAACCTTTGCTTAGGTAAAATGAGTTTGTTTAAGCTTTCATAGTTGGGGTGGCTAGCAATTGGTGGGTACTTGACCTTTGTCTTATGTGACTTCCCTGGTGGAGCAAAATCAAGGAAGCATAAGGGATGTATTTATGCAGCAGTTGTAAACGATTGCCTTGAGCTTTTTCTGTGTGCACTTAATGTGCTTATTTTACAACCTCAACCCTCCCTGATGAATTTGTAACATTAGCTGGCACAAGCAGTTGACAAGTGTGCTGCATTGTGACAATAACAAGAAATAAGTTAGAATAAAATGTTCTGGCTAATAAGGGATGAAATACAAAGCTCTTTGTCAACACATGTGTCTGGGGCAAATTTGATAAGCCCTTTAACTGATAAAAATGCTGTAAAATTAATTGGCAGAACTACTAGAACAGATTCGAGCAACTCTTCCTTTTTGTTTTAGGCCCATATACGGCTACTCAGTCTAAAAGAATTGGTTACGATTTCCATGGCCATAAGCAAGTTGAAAATGTGTTTTACTTTCTGGGAGTAGGAGGTAAATATATACTGATTAGAATAATACTGTCAGCATAAACAGAAAGCAATCCATTTTAGTTATATATGATTCTCTGTAGTGATGGCCACAGGAATCAACGGCTTTTAAAGGGGATTAGATAGATGCATGGAGGATAAGTCTATTAATGGCTACTAGCCATGGTGTTTGAGGGGAACCTCCACATTTGGAAGCACTAAGTTTCTGAATATGTCTTTGCCATATGACACATAAAAGCATGGCCTCGTGTATGCTCTTTGCTTTTTTTGCTACTTAAGTACCAGAGACACATCAAAATCATAGAATGGAAACTATCTGACATTCATCTAGTCCAACTCCTACAGGATAAGATGCAAAATTTTATACATTTCATCAGATCAGCCAGATGGATGTTTTAAGACCTTTGTGTGTTTTAATGTTCCAGACATCCACTCTACATGGCAATTAGTTAATGTCTAGCATTCCACTAGTTAGGAATTGATTCTGCCCAGATCCTGATCATGAAGGTGCGAAATGAATACACTTTACTGGAGCCTGGCCAACTCTGCAAGCCATATTCACTTTATGTCCAATTTATGTCATTTCAGGAATAAAAGCAAAGATTATTGTGGGATTGTATGTATGAAACAGGATCAATCAGAAGGCGCATGACAAGGTCTATACAAGGCCCCGAGAAATTACACTTTGGCACTGATTCAGGGTTGCAAGCAGGAGAATGGCAACCAGAAGAAGACTCAGTGGTCGGAGGACCCTTCTCCCCAGCCCCACACTGACACTGTCAACAACACAATGAGGTTACTTCCAACGTGATGTCCTGGCCCCACTGGTGGACCTCCTGATGGCACTGGTATTTCTGGCCACTGTGTGATACAGAGTGTTGGACTGGATGGGCCTTTGGCCTGATCCAACATTGGCATCTCTTATGTTCTTATGTTCTTATGTCATTGTGTCACCCTAACACCAGTGCCGGATTTACGCATAAGCTAAATAAGCTACAGCTTAGGGTCTCGCAATCTGCTGGGGCCTCGAATAAAAACACAATATAAAAATGATTTCAAATATTAAAAAGGCATATATATTTTAAATTTTTCTGAGACCAGCTGATGTAATTTAAAACAGTAGGGGACCTCTGGGTTTTGTATAGCTTAGGGCCTCAGCAAGTCTAAATCCGGCCCTGCCTAACACGCTGGCATTATAGAAGATTATTGGCAAATACTCAGTCCCCCCCCCCTTCTTCTCCTGCTGCCCAGCTGAAACATGGTAGGAACTGCCAGTATTGGGCAGGAGATCTCCTGCCATAGCAAGAGACTCGGCATGCCTGCACTGATCACATGAATCTTTGATATCCAACAGAACAAGTTGTCAAGAAAGCCTAGAACAGAAATATCCTGCATTGACTGGAACAGAAATGTCATAGAACTTTGGTACAAAGAAAATTCCCGGGCTATTAATAATTTTGGACTAGGGAGATTCATAATAGGAAAACAATCTGAAGGACAGCAAAAAAGAACATCAAACGGTTGTCTTGAGCAAAACAAAACATAAAGTGAACGCCAGACAAACTTAAATGCTTGACTGAAATAGGGCCATCATTTTATACAGTCACTCAACTAAGCAGTGCAGCCATTTTTTGATTTGTAACACCAGTCTGGAAAGTAGCAAGAAATTAGATGTGCAGTGTTTTCTATTTCATTGAATATAAATGGTCCTTGACCATAAATAAGCATCATTCATTCATTCATTCATTCATTCATTCATTCATTCATTCATTGAATAGTGCCTTTGACTATTGGTTACTCTCCCATTCCTTATAAAAACATGTTTTTGTTCTTAATTTCACTGTCTTGGATGCTTTATTTAATGCATTTACGTACAATATCTGTGGCTATAGTATCAGCTTCTAGGAAAATATGATGAGTGTTCATGGGACAAAAATGGATGAGGATGAACTTCCTGAAGTTAATGCTATAACCCAGGTTAGGTTTCTCATCAGAAAATGACTATTCCTTATACATGTTGATTTGAAACTTGACCTGTTTGAATGCCTTGAAACTAAATTTGCTATGAATCTGTGGCAGCAAATATGAAGTAAAGTGGTACTAATAATGGTATACAATCAGAAGTAAATCAAGAGTAGATAATTGTTTACCACCAAGAAAAATAAGATAATCCAACCCTCAGAAAAATATCTCCCATCATGTATAATTAGAGTTAGTCTGGCTTTTGTAGCAAAAAGTGAAGCGACTAGGTCACTGAAGCTTCTGCTATATATATCTCCCATCTTCATTTTGGGGCATTTGTGATTTCTCAAAGAAGTTGAACAACAAACTTCACAGATTTTGGCAAATAGATACTCCTCCACAATTGATTTGGCCCAAATGGAGGCATAAAATGAAAACCATAAAACATCCGTCATGGAAAGCATGATCACAATTATGCTTATGTGAAAACCCCTGCTGCTTAGAAGATATTGTTATTCAAATGTGGTGTAGTTTTTCCTGATGCAGCCTCATGCAAGTGGCAAATGCTTTGGATACTTCCTCAGGCCTTTTAGATGAATGTGTTCAGGATAATTATGCAATTATTTAGCTTCTATATACATTGGCAGATGATCCCATAGCCATGGGCAGGTAATCTTGGAGTTTGATGCAGCCTCCTTCCAAGTCAGTTGAGTGTTCC
Source organism: Gekko japonicus (assembly GCF_001447785.1). Taxonomy (NCBI): domain Eukaryota; kingdom Metazoa; phylum Chordata; class Lepidosauria; order Squamata; family Gekkonidae; genus Gekko; species Gekko japonicus. The sequence goes on along the minus strand of NW_015175362.1, from coordinate 1,605,335 downwards.
CTTTAATATGGATTGGTTTTGGATTAAACCACTTATACGAGTTCTTTCTGTACTGAAATGGGTAAATAGAGCTTCACTGTTGTGCAGCTGTACTTTAGGCTGGACCACAATTTCATAGCTGAGCATTTAAAGAAAATTATGTTATCCATTATAAACGGCATGGGGGAATAGTGTGACATGGTGATAGCATTGTGGCATTGGTGCTAGGAAAAAAATAGCAAGAGCTTTCCCTTGTACTTTATATAAAGAACAGGAAAGGTGCCCTAATGCAATTTCATTTATCTTGTGTACTGATGCTTCAGAGCAGCACACTGAGTACTACTGAGTTTATTAGCTGCCTGCCAGTTTAAGCCAACACAGAGGAGAGGTTTGAGTGTTGGACAAGGATTCCTACTTTGTCATTATGGAAACTTGCTCTGTGACCTTGGGCCTGTCACTCTTTCTCAGCCTAACCTAGATCACAGGGATGTTGTTGTGAGGCAATTTGGGTTCCCATCAAGGAGAAAAGTATGTCATAAATATCAGAATGAATTAAAAAAAATAGACTGGAGTGGTGTCTATCTGGACTCTCCATTCTACTGTGCACTTTCTATGGCTAGGCATAGCACCAAATTCTGCACAAAGTAAAGTTTGGTGGCAGGTTTACAATTCTGCCTCCAGCACTGAAGCATGAGAGTGAAGTTCTTATTTAACAGATGTTGCAAGTCCAAAAATGTTATGTTGTTGTTGTTGTTCAGTCGCACAGTCGAGTTTGACTCTTCATGACCTCATGGACCACATCATGCCAGGCCCTCCTGTCCTCAGCTGTCCTCTGGAGTTTGCTTATTATCATGTTCATTGCATCGATAACACTGTCTAACCATCTCATCCTTTGCCATCCCCTTCTTCTTTTACCTTCAGTCTTTCCCAGCATCAGTGTCTTCTCCAGTGAATGCTCCCTTCTCATTTGGTGGCCAAAGTATTTGAGCTCCAGCTTCAGTATCTGGCCTTCCAGGGAACAGCCTGCTCCTTGGGAGGAAAGCTATGGCAAACCTAGACAGCATAATAAAAAGTAGAGACATCACCCTGCCAACAAAAGTCCATATGGTCAAAGCAATGGTATTCCCAGTAGTAATGTACGGCTGTGAGAGTTGGACCATAAGGAAGGCCGAGCGCCGAAGAATAGATGCTTTCAAATTGTGGTGCTGGAAAAGACTCTTGAAAGTCTCTTGGACTGCAAGGAGATCAAATCACCTTGCAGTCCAAGAGACTCTCAAGAGTCTTCTCCAGCACCACAATTTGAACACATCTATTCTTCAGCGCTTGGCCTTCCTTATGGTCCAACTCTCACAGCCATACATTACTACTGGGAATACCATTGCTTTGACCATATGGACTTTGGTTGGCAGGGTGATGTCTCTACTTTTTATTATGCTGTCTAGGTTTGCCATAGCTTTCCTCCCAAGGAGCAGGCATCTTTTAATTTCATGGCTGCAGTCACCGTCTGCAGTGATCTTGGATCCCAGGAACGTGAATTCTGTCGCTGCTTCCATGACTTCCTCTCCTGTTTGCCAAGGAGTGATGGGGCCAGGTGCCATGATCTAATTTTTTTGATGTTGAGTTTCAAGCCAACTTTTGCGCTCCCCTCTTTCACCCTCAACAAGAGGCTTTTTAGGTCCTCTTCACTTTCTACCATGTTCTATGAAGATGTAAATGCTTTACATAGCATTCTAGACTCTAGAACTGTTTCTGGAAAACAGAGCTAGATGTCAGTCCACTTCTGGATGGCAATCCAAATCCACCAGACCTTGGCGCTTGTGCCCTTTTTCTATCTTTGGGAAAGTTCTTATATCTCAGAGACTCTTTTCATTCTGATTTCTCTCTGTCTGGTGGTTTTCTACTCCTAAACTTGTCAGTTAGTGCTTGGTTTCGAAGACAAGAGCTGTTGGAGCTTAAACTTCTGTGAAGGTGTGACCTGCTAGTGTTTCCTATAAATCTCAGTTTGGCGGGAGGGTAAACTGCTAGGGTTGCCAGTAATCTGCAGGAGAGGAGGGACTCCCCAGTGGGAGGCCGGATGATCAGCATGGTGCCCGTGCCATAGTGTCACTTCTGGTATAATCCCCCCCCTTTTTGTTCTCACCGCCCCACTAAGCAGCAGCAGGAGCAGTGGTGCCTGGGGCAGGGCCTTGGTCTGCCCTATGACCTACAGTCGTACCCATTGCTGTGAGGGAAGTACACACCGCATAGGGAGGTACCATTTCAGGTTTTGGTAGGCAGAAGAGATTCTGCTGGTAGGGAAAATTCTCAGCAAATCTACTTTGGATATTTTCAAGATTTCATTGAAAAGTCGCTACATATGTCATTAATTGTAACAATGGACTCTCTGTATGTAGACCAGGAGCGGACCAGGAATAGAGGCAATTCAGAGGAATAATGATACTTAGTCCTCTTTGGCCTTTCCTAAATGGAAACTGCAGCACTTTTCTAGGGCTTATCCTTGGCATTCTAAACAGGTCTGAGCCCTAGTTGCTGGCATGTGCCACCTTGGGCATTGCCATGCTGTCATGAGTAATATCCTCAACTGGAATCGATCTGTTGACAGCCGCAATGCCAGCAACACACTCTGAAGATCTAGTGAGTTTGTGTGCAGTTGATTAGAATGTCTCAGTTGCTTAATTATATCTCACACTTGCTTATTAGGTGCCACTGGGGTATGCTGGCTCCATAATGAAAAGGAACAAAGAGACCCACAGTTCCAGGTGGTCTCTTTGACTGAGCTAAAAATAAAGAGAAGAAACTGACTATTAAACTGTTCTTGAAGCCATAGCGAAGACAGTAAGCAGTGATATTTATACCTACATATTATATATACACATACATGCATACACACACACAAACACAATATGACACAGTGCTGAATTAGATACAGGGCTTCCAACCGTATCAACCGAGGCCAAGATTTTAAAAGTAACAATGAAAAGAAAAGCAGCAGAAATAGGCCCATGCAGCTCAGACCCTTTATGCCAGGGGTATCAAATGCGCAGCCTGCAGGCCAGATCTGGCCCACACAGGGCTCAGAACCAGCCCCCAAGCAACTTCCTTCTCCTGCTTCCTTTCCCAGGGCTGCTGCTGCAGCCACACCCTAGCTTGCTTTTTCCCAGCTCTCTCAGTGGCCCTTTGCTTCCTGCCTCTTGCCTCCCTCCCCCCTCCGCCCCCTCTCTCTCACTCACAGGGTTCATGGGAGAGGGAGAGAGAGAGAGAAAGAGAGAGCTTTGTGTCTGCTTCATGCTTGAGAGAAACAAAAACAAGCCTCCCCCACACACACACATGCACACAGATGGAGAGAGCTTCATGGCTGCTTCCTGCTGGAGAGATGCAAAAACAAGCCTCCCCCCCCCTCTCTCACACACATGGCTGCTTCGTGCTGAACAGATACAAAAACAAGCCTCTCTCTCTCACACTCATTCACATGCACACACACATACTGCTTCTGCTTCCTTCTTTGGGGCTGCTCCTCCTCTTTTTGGAGAGAGGAGGAAAGAGAGAGAGAGAGAACAAAATTGGAGTCCTATGGCAGCTTTAAGACCAACAACGTATTATTCCAGGTATAAGCTTTTTGTGTGCAAGCACACTTCTTGGGTGGGAGGGAGGGAGGGAGGGTGGATTCTTCTGACAAGCACAATGTACATTGAGGAAATTATTTCGGCTTATTCTGAAAAGTTGTGTTTTATTTAAAAAACAGATTGGATTTCTCTGTTCCTATCGGGATTTATTTTCTTTCAAAAATAGGAATTAGAACACATAGATTGGTCCTTATATCTTGGAAAGTGGGGTGATTTCAGTTGCCAAATGATAATAGCACACACTGGTAATGAGACAGGAAAACTAGCTCTCAATTCAGTCCAGGAGAATGCATTGTCTTGACTCTCCTTATCAATCGCAATTCAGCAGTCTCTCTTTCTAATCTCCCTTTGAAATTCCTTTATAAGAGCACTGCTACTCTTAGGTCAGCAATTGAATGTTGTGGTTTCTAATGTCAGAATTATGTCCATTTATTCTTTGCATCTTCCTGGACTAAATCCTCCTGGATGGAATTGAGACCTAGGTTTCCCATCTCATTACCAATGCTGATATCTCCATGCCTACTTCCCCTCTGCATATCACACCTAATCCAATCAAGCCTACTACACAGCCACCAGCAACCTGAAAACCCTTTTGACTGGAGAGAAAGACAGCGCTGAATAGGGAAGTATGCTTTGCCAAGTCTGTCCAGAAAGCCAGCTGCATAGGCCAGTACTTAGAAGCATGTGGAATCCATAAACGGCCATTCTGCCTATATTACCTTATTTATTTATTTATATTATTTCTAGCCCGCCCTCCCCTGCACAGCAACGCCCAGGGCATGTTACAATAATGCATATAAAACAATAAGATTAATTAAATATTGTAATGTATTGAAATGATTACATGAATCACCTCATAGGACTCCCGTGTTAAGCTTCGAGCCAGACCAGGGCTCCTCTGAGCGAACTTCCTATTGGTCGCTTCGTAACAGCGACCAATCAGAACGATACCATTCCCTAGGAGGGAAAGACTCCCATTGGTCTTTATTCTAGCAATCTCATTGGTTGTTATTTGTAAATAGGCGTGGCTACATTAGCCCGGTTATGTTTAAAAGGAGCATAAGCTCCCACTGTTTTCTGTTCTGGTTTCTTACTGAGTTAGTGCTTGCTCGTTACTTCCAATAAAGCTGAATCACTTGCTGAATCACTGTACGAGTCCTTTGTTAGCGCGATCTAACAATTGGCGACGAGGATGGGATGTTAGAGCAGGTAGGCAGCCCTGCGGACATCCACACTTCGGACTCGGAAGAAAGCGGGCAGAGCACAGCAGCCGATCCGGCGGAGGCGCCACCAGCTCCGGTGCCCAAGTCTCCCCCGATGGCTGGAAGCCAGAAGTTCGAGTGCTTCGAACCCTCCTCAGAAGACTGGGACTCCTACCTGTCCAGGTTCGAGTTCCATCTGGAGACCCACGACATCACCGATGAGGCGAAGAAACGAGCATGCCTCCTGAGTTCCTGCGGGAAGGGGACCTTCGACATAGCCAGGTCGTTGGTGGCCCCAACTGATATAAAGACTGTCACCTACGCTGACATCACGGAGAAGCTTAAGGCTCACTATTCTCCACAACCGTCGGAGATCGCCTGCCGGCACGCTTTTTACAAGCGGAACCAGGCCGGAGGCGAGACCATCGCAGATTTCGTGGCGGCCCTTCGCAAAGCCGCACGGCCATGTAATTTCCACAACGTGGAGGAAGCCCTCAGAGACCGTCTCGTCTGCGGTCTCAAAGATGAAAGGCTGCAACAGAGGCTGTTCGCCCGCACCACCCTGACCTGGGCAGTGGCCTACGAAGAGGCCGTGGCCGCGGAAGCAGCGGAGAAGTCCACGAAGGAGGTCCGCCAGCGGGTGGCAGAGCCCAGTATACACGCTCAACGAGACAGCGAGGGCGAAGACGCGGATGATGACGTCAACGCGGTTCGAGGCAAGCGGACCCCAGCGAAGACTACCAACGTCAAGCCTTGCTCCGGTTGTGGCGGGAAGCACCAGCGCGGCTCCTGTTGGGCTCGTGATGTCGACTGCAGAGCGTGTGGGCGGCGTGGTCATCTGGCCAGAGTCTGCAGATCAGCGAAGAAGGATCCCTCAACTAACAACCGGTCAGCGCAGAGGGGCACTCCAGTCAGCACCCAAGGCAAGACCCGTTCCTCAGCATCGGAAGCAAGCTGCCAGTTGACGGCGACCTTGTCGAGCGCATCGGCCGTAAATCGCACCAGCAGCCAGGGCAAGATCACCGTGACTCCACTCCTCGACGGCCGACCCTGTACAATGGAGGTGGACTCAGGATCGTCCGTGACGGTGATTTCTGCCGCGTCCTGGCGCCAGTTGTTCCCGAACCGAAGCCGGCGGCGGCTCCAGCCTGCGGGAACCAGAGTGTCCGACTTCCAGGGCAACCGAATTCCCTTGGCCGGACGGGACTCTGTTACTGTTGAGTATAAGGGGAAATGTGTTAAACTGTCATTCCTGATTGCAGAGGGAGACCGGGTTAACCTGCTAGGGTTAGATTGGTTTGAGCCATTGGGCATCGGTATTTCTGGGATTAACAGGATGTCTGAAAATAAATGGGGCATGCTGTACGACCTGTTCCCTGATGTATTTGCCGAAGGGTTGGGAAGGTACAAGGGCCCCCCGGTTGCGTTTGACTTAGATCCGTCAGTCAAACCTATTAGGTTGAAGTATCGGAAAGTACCTGTGTCTCTCAAACATAAGGTGGAAAAAGAGATTGACAAACTAGTTGAGCAAGGGGTTTTAGAGCCAGTACCATACAGCAAATGGGAGACCCCGATCGTAACCCCTGTCAAATCAGATGGGTCCATACGACTATGCGCCGATTACAAATGTACGATTAACAAGGCGCTGCAGCAACATTCGTACCCGGTCCCGGTAATAAGCCACATTTTGGCTTCCCTGGGGGGTGGCAAGATTTTCGCCAAATTTGACCTGGCCCAGGCATACCAGCAGTTGCCTGTCACCCCGGAGGCTGCCGAGGCCCAAACAATTGTAACCCACCAAGGGGCTTTTAAAGTGAACAGGCTGCAATTCGGGGTCAACGTAGCACCTGGGATTTTTCAGGGCCTCATGGAACGTCTACTAAGGGGGGTACCTGGCACAGTGCCCTATTTTGACGACGTGCTGATTGCGGGCGGGTCTGAACAGGAACTACTGGACCGGGTTAAAGAGGTCCTCAGGCGTTTTCAAAATGCCGGCCTCAGAGTTAAGCGCTCAAAATGCACGCTCGGGGTGGAAAGTGTGGACTTCCTGGGGTTTCGCATTGACGCAGAGGGAGTCCACCCCACGGATGAGAAGGTATCTGCAATCCAAAACGCCCCCAGGCCGGTGAGTAAGAAGGAGCTCCAATCCTTTTTAGGACTCCTGAATTTTTATCATGCGTTTTTACCGCATAAGGCATCAGTGGCGGCCCCTTTGCACGCGCTTTTGCACAAGGAGGCAAAATGGAAGTGGGGGCAGGCCGAGGAAAAGGCTTTTGTGGGAGTCAAGGAGCTGCTGACATCTAATGCCGTACTCACGCATTATGATGAACACAAGCTCCTGGTGTTAGCTGCTGACGCTTCACCGTTTGGAGTAGGCGCAGTTTTAAGCCATCTGATGCCTGATGGGAGCGAAGCGCCTATCGCTTTTTATTCTAGATCACTATCTGCGGCAGAGCGGAACTATGCCCAGATAGACAAGGAGGGTCTGGCGTTGGTAGCGGCTGTCAAAAAGTTCCATGATTTTATTTTTGGCAGACGATTTTTGCTGGTCACTGACCACAAGCCGCTACTGGGGATTTTTGCGCCCGATAAGCAATTGCCAAACATCATGTCCCCACGCATGCTTAGATGGGCGATATTTTTGCAGGCTTATGATTTTGACTTAGAGCACCGGCCTGGGAAAGCGATTGGGCATGCGGATGCCCTCAGCCGGTGCCCGGTGCCGGACATTGGCGCAGACCCTGCCCCCGCCTGTGAGGTCTTGGCAATTGAGGAGCTTCCTCGACCCCCGGTATCATCCAGGGACATTGCAGCACACACGGCCAAGGATAGCGTGCTGTCCCGAGTATTAAACTGGGTTTGGAGGGGGTGGCCGGTTGGAAGCGTTGAACCGGAGTTCGGCCCTTACAAAAGCCGTCAAAATGAACTATCCATTTCTAAGGGCTGTGTATTATGGGGGAACAGGGTGGTGGTTCCTGACAAACTCAGGACGAGAGTGTTAGAGTCGCTGCACGAGGGTCACCCCGGTATGGTACACACCAAAGCGTTGGCCAGAGGGTATGTCTGGTGGCCGGGGCTGGACAAAGAGATCGAAGAATGGGTACGAGGGTGTCCCAAATGCCAGCAAGTCAGACCCGATCCCCCACAAGCTACACCCCAAGGCTGGGAGTCATCTGGTAAACCCTGGGCCAGATTGCATATAGATTTTGCTGGCCCTCTCCAAGGGCAAATGTTCCTAATTGTGGTGGACGCTATGTCCAAATGGCTGGAGGTCGTGCATATGAAATCGACCACATCACTTGCTGTGATCCATGCGCTCCGCCGACTTTTTGCCACCCACGGGTTGCCTGACGTCATCGTCAGTGACAACGGGCCTCAATTTGTGTCTGAGGAATTTAGGCTCTTCCTCACGAGTAATGGCATACGCCAAATGACTTCGGCCCCTTTCCATCCGGCATCTAATGGCCAAGCCGAACGGATGGTCAGGACGGCCAAAGAGGCCCTGGGTAAAATGGACGAAGGGGACTGGAGCCAGAGGCTGGGCTCCTTTCTTTTGCTGCAGCACACCACCCCCTGTAGTGCTACAGGCCGTAGTCCGGCCGAATTGTTAATGGGGCGGAGACTCACGACCCGTTTGAACCGAATGCACCCAGACCTCACTGAAGAGCAATCCGAGCGTACCACGGCGCAACCGAAGGTGCGCATGTTTGAAAAAGGGGACAAGGTTTTCGCACGAAATTATGCAAACGGGCACTTATGGCTTCCTGGGGTTATATCCGACTCTGTGGGTACTCGAATGTATGTGGTGCAGTTAGCTGACGGTCGAATATGGCGGCGCCACATAGATCAGTTAAGGAGACGTTGGGCTAGGGACAGCGCTGACTCTCCGACGGCTGAATCCCCTGATGTCGAGTGGACACCCCCAGAGCAGGCGGTGAGTACCGAAAGGCCCGGTACTGTCCCCGAGTCAGGGCAGAACCCTGTGTGCGGGGCTGAAATCCCAGTCGAGTCTGTGCCTGATCCAGGCTGTAGTGAACCCCACTCTGACCCACAACCTTGTCTGCCCGTGGAGCCTGCACCGCTCCGCAGGTCCCAGCGTTCGCGGCAAATGCCGACTTATCTGAAGGACTATGAGTGTAAATACTGTTGGAATAACTGATGTACAAGGGTTGATTGCATGTTTGTAAATAATAAAACAATTGGGATGATGGCTTAACTTAGGGGGGAGGAATTGTAATGTATTGAAATGATTACATGAATCACCTCATAGGACTCCCCTGTTAAGCTTCGAGCCAGACCAGGGCTCCTCTGAGCGAACTTCCTATTGGTCGCTTCGTAACAGCGACCAATCAGAACGATGCCATTCCCTAGGAGGGAAAGACTCCCATTGGTCTTTATTCTAGCAATCTCATTGGTTGTTATTTGTAAATAGGCGTGGCTACATTAGCCCGGTTATGTTTAAAAGGAGCATAAGCTCCCACTGTTTTCTGTTCTGGTTTCTTACTGAGTTAGTGCTTGCTCGTTACTTCCAATAAAGCTGAATCACTTGCTGAATCACTGTACGAGTCCTTTGTTAGCGCGATCTAACAATTTACCTTATTCTCATTCAACATATTTTTATAAAGTTTATATCTCTGATACCTCGTGTTACATTTTATATCACACATGGCCTGGCTCAACATGGGGGGGCAACAGTGGGAGGGCTTCTAGTGTCCTGGCTCCACTGCTGGACCTCCTGATGGCACCTGGTATTTTTGGCCACTGTGTGACAGAGTGTTGGACTGGATGAGCCATTGGCCTGATCCAACATTAGCTTCTCTTATGTTCTTAACACAGAGACATTTATGTCAGATCTGGCCCTTGTACCAAATGAGTTCGACACCTTTGCTCTATGCCACCAGCTTTATCCTCCTCACATTGGAACACTGATGCCAGAATGATGATTATTGTGGTATCATATATATATATATATATATTTAATTGTATCTCTTTGAGTTTCTTTAACCCCGAACCAGCTCAAGTTCAGTTTAGTATAAACAAGGGGAAGATTGTGGAATCTTGGTAGCAATTTTTATCAGGCATAAAATTCAGCATAAAAAATTGTCTTAGCACCAACTGTTAAACAACAACAACCATGAAACCCTGCCGCGGGTGCCTGATAGGTAGTCATCTCCCCTCAAATAGATGTGGCCCTAGTGAGGTAGTGTAAATTAATTGTACTGTGTAAACCACTCAGAGCCCTTCGGGGGTTGAGCGGTCTCGAAATTGAAAGTTAAATAAATAAATAAACAACTGCACTGGAGTTTTCATCTGGCATTTCATTTGATCTCCTATTGGACAAGGGATATTAATGATTCCTGGCCTTGTTAGTAGAAATGAAGCAATAAGAATGGAAACCAAAGCCAAGTAACATTCTTCTTGGAAAAGCTCAACAGAAAGGGAAACTACCCCAATGAGTGACAGTACTTATATGCTTAACTTTATATGCTAAGAGTAAAATGCATTCAGATATCATGACTATGCCAGGGGAGAAATAAAGCTGTACAACAGGCCAGAGTGCTACTAATCTTTGGAAGAGTGGATCGTAACCCAGCCTGTTCAGTCAATCCTATTCAGAAGTTATTTCATGGCTTTACTTCCAGGAAAGTGGCTTTGAGGTTGCAGCCTTAATATTTCACTGTAGAACAGAAATCCTTCCATCTCTCTCCACCTCTGTGTCCTGTGCTAGCACAGCATGAGGGTCATGCAATTCTTGAATATGTACCGTATATACTCGAGTATAAGCCGACCCGAGTATAAGCCGAGACTCCTAATTTTACCACAAAAAACTGGGAAAAAGTATTGACTCGAGTATAAGCCTAGGGTGGGAAATGCGAAATCGGATCGGATGAGAAATCGGATCGGATGGAAACACTCCCTGGCCGTCGGCCTGACATGGTGGCCCCCTTCCCTCACCAACCCGGCAAGCTGGCAAGTCCTGTCTCCCCTGCAGACAGCCAAGCCCCCACAGATAGAGAGAGAAAGCACCGTCCGTCGCCCCCTCCTAGGGCCATTCATCTGTGCCGGGCGGCAGCAGCACCTCCATCAGGGGACGCGTCTTTTCCTGGGTGCTGCTGCTGGGGCTTTGGCAGCGGCCGCCTTTCCCCACGCGGCGGCAGAGGAGAAGAGGGTGGGAGGAGGGATGTGCGCGTGCACCGAAGCTCTCCGGGGCCAAGGAATTCTAACCGCCCCGCCCGGAACAGCCAGTCCCGATTCAAGAGGCGGGGAGAAGAAGGGCGAGCGGGGGCTTGGCGCAGAGGGAGCTCCTGCGAGTGGCATTGGAGCCCTCCCCTCCCCGCTCGCATCCTCTTTCCGCTCCGAAGAAGGGCAGGGGCTGGAAGAAGTTGAGCGCTAGGAGAGCAGAGCAGCTGCTTTCTGTCTGCAGAGCGGCGGCACCGCGCAAGAACACAGGGGCACCGTGACGAGGAGGAGGAGAAGGAAGAGGAGCCCACTCCCATGGCGCCCTCTACCTCCTCGCCGCCTTCCTCTCCCCTCCCTCCCCTGCTTCCCTCCCTCGCTGGAGAGAGAGAGAGCGCGCGAGAGGGGCGGGCGGGAAGAGACCCTCCCCACCACCTTTCTTTTCTTTCTGCCGCGACGGCATTTTCTGGGGTCATTTTTTTTCTCACTCGAGTATAAGCCGAGGGGGTGCTTTTTCAGCACAAAAAATGTGCTGAAAAAGTCGGCTTATACTCGAGTATATACGGTAGATGCCAGCATGGTAGCAACGCAAAGGAACTTGAACATGGGCAACTGTTCTTGAAGCACGTAACTTGCAGACAGCACCTCTGATGCCTAAAATGCGTATCTTTATCTTCAAACGTATTGAACATTTTGTCTTTAAATAAGTGGAGGGTTTCTTTTGCCTATGTTGCCTCTGGAGTTAACTGTGGGGATGAATAAAATTATTATATCTCCCTTCTCAATACTTTCAGAGTAATACACAGCTACTTTGTGTGGATTTTGTCATTGTCCTCTATTTTAAATGGACAAATCAGTACAGAAACTTTGCTGCACACTTTTCAATTACTTGAATCCCCTATCAATACTACATTTCCCAGTCCCAGCTGATGCTGGAAGGAAAAATTCATCCTCTTTGCACTTGACAGCTACTGCAGGACTCCGAGGGGGAAGGATGAAGTTAGTGTGACCTCCCTGTGTATTCCCATACTGGGTCTGAGAAGTACCTTGTCTAACTTTCTCAGTCATTCCCCAAGCAGCTCACTGTTGTTTTTATAACTGTAACGACCCGACTATAAATTCATCACTGTAAACCACCCCTTTTATTGGCAGTAGTGGAACTATTTAATACAGCTGGCTGCTGCTACTGCAAGGAGGTGGGAAACAGAAGGAAATTTACTTGAGATTTCTTTATTGCTATATATGCTGTTGGTATCTACAGCAGTGGTATTAAATGGCAGTTCACGACAGTCTTTTGGGAGCCCATGGAAAGGGCTTGCAATATATGATTTTCAGGTCACAGATTATGACAAACAATTAAAAGATGACCAAAGTCCGATTTAGACAGTGCCTTATGTGGCGTGGTTGCTACTGCAGTCATACTTGTTCCAGGGTAAAATGCCAAAAAATTTTGCAAACACAAGGCCAGGCCAGAGTTTCAGCATATTGGCAGAAATACAGAGGTCAAAACATGTCTTCACATACAGAAAAATAGCAAAGTTTCATTTTAAGGCATTAACAGATAGCTCTCTTACTTCAGTTTATTAAAATGAATAAAACTGTTCCAATGAACCAAGTATATTTGGTCAGAGCAAACCTGAATGGAAGCAGTAAATGAGGAAAGTGAGTAGATACAGAACGTTCTACAAGTAAATGGGTACATACATGCAGAGTAAAATTAACAAGTACAATGAGATAATTTTATTTATTTATTTTATTTATTCGAGTATTTCTACCCCGCCCTACCCCGCGAACGGGCTCAGCAATACAGCAAATTAGTAAAGTAAATGAGTACAGGGAGTGAGTAAGGGGAGTGAGCAAATGAATGCAGTGGGTAAAATGAGATTAATAAAGTGAGTAACTGCATAAATGAGTAATGTGAGTGTGTAAATAAAGGACTAAATAAGTAAGGAGAGAAAATAAAGGGAATAAACAAATTAATGAGTGAATTAATAGTGAATAACGGAGTACAGTGAGTAGAAGAGTATACTTTGTAAATAAGCACATTGAATAAATGAATAAATGAGAAGGTAAGTAAAGTGAATACACCAAAAAAGAAATAATTAGAATAAGTTACTAAGCACTAGGGGTGTGCAAAAAAAAAGAAAGGTATTTTTCAGGTTCAGCTATATTGAACCTGAAAAATATAGGTATTTCTTAATATTCCCAAATCCCAATATCGGTATTTATTCAGCTCCATTATAACCTATGGGGGCCATTCCCCATTGGCTAAAATGGAGAATCAATCCAGGGGTTTCTGGGGCTCTGGGAGGCCTGTTCTTTTGAGGTAGAGATAACAAATTTGCTGCATAGTTCCTGGTGCCTCCCCTCAACCCCCTCCCCAAGTTTCAAAAATATTGGACCAGGGGTCCAATTCTATGGTCCGCAGAAGAAGATGCCCCCATCCTCCATTGTTTCCAATGGGGGGGGAGGACATGGTCCCTTTAAATGCCTTCTCCAAGCCATGGCGCGACTCCACACTGTGGCGAGTGAACTCCAAAGACAAAAGGCAAAGTGCCTTTGATGTTCACTCTGAATACATTTAGGTGGGCAAGTGAACTCTGAAGGCATTTAAACTTTAAATGCCTTGATGAGAGATCACTCTGTTATACCCTTGGCTCCATTATAGCCTATGGGTATACTCAGACCAATGCATCCTAAAATGTCAGATTCTCCAACAGGGAATCAGCAAGAGAGGAAAGCAGGATAAAAAATATTTAATGGAATAAATATAAATAAATGAGTGGGCTATCCCCAGTGACTGGGTCTGACAGTGCAAAACCCTAGTGAGACTCTCTCCTGAGCTGTTTGGTAGCTTTCTACATGCACCAGTGACCTCAGACATGCTAAGCCTGATCATGCCCTTCTCTGCAGTCTTTTCTGATATATGTGGTAGGTTTTGACACCAAAGTCAATACAAAATCCTAGTTGCCTCATGATATGTCTTCTTCTTATGAGTCCAATTGGATTTCTGGTTAGAAGAATGCTGTAAAGCATGAGGTTTACCTTATTGCCAGCTTCCCTCTTAGTGAGATGAGGCATGGTGATATTCATGAAAACATACCAGCATCACCCTAGAACATAAACAACATTTGACATCATCATGCCCCCAATGATTTTATTACCAATGATTCTTTAAAAAAAACACCTCATATTCATTTGTACCTAATTTTGCCTCATTGTGAGGTACCTTGAAAACCTGTTGTGAAGCAAAAAGGTGACCAGAGCATCCGACTAGGATCTGGGAGACTCATGTTTGAATCCCATGGAAGTTTGCTGGGTGACACAGACTAACCTGCCCACAGGGTTGTTATTAGGGTAAAATGAAGGAGAGGAGAATGATGTTAGCTGCTATGGGTCCCCATGAGGGAGAAAGGTACAATATAAATGAAGTAAATAAAAATTATAATAAATTAAAAATACTGAGAGACACATTGACAACTACATTTTATGACTGGCCTGATACAAATAGTTTATAAAGACATGTTGTAATGATGTAATGCATGTAGATTCTTTAAAAATTCTGTTATCTGCCTGATTTTATTTCATTGCAGTGCCTTGGTTGTAAACAGCAAAGGTCCATTATTGTTCCCTGCTTGGAAGAGATTTTTAAAATTAATAATAAACATATATAAAATTCCACAGTTGTCTCCATGAGCTATTGGAAAGCTAGAGAACAATTTAACATAAGCATTAAAAAACTGCGCTTGTTTGGCATATAAACGTCATATTAAAATATGTCCATATTTTGTTGTATGTTTAATATTCAAAACAAATAATGCAGATCTGATCATAATCCCCACCAGATCTTTTCAATAGAACAACTGCTATATCTCAACCTACAGAAGGTATATTTCATAATCTATTTGGCCTATTATTAACTCGACCCATTCAAAATATATTTTTGAGATATTTATATTTCTTTTTAAAAATGCAAAGTAGATGTGCCTAAAGTACCATGTACACTGACATAATGTTGAGCAGTGGGGTCAATTTGAAACCAGTCTTATTGTGTTCATTTTAGACACATCACTTCCTCTCCAGGCTGAACTGGTTGTTGTTGTTTTTTGGTTTTTTAAACAACTCTGAAAGTGCCAATTGGCTGTTATAAACCCATTTCCCCACATACTATACATCCTCTGGGTAGTTTTACAGTGTTTTTTATGTTTCCTTTTTCAAAAAAAGATAAAGAATGGGGATTAGATCCAGCCGGCCTTTCGACTGGTGAAAAAGGAAGGTGTGAATCCCCTTTGGCCCCCAAAAAGGCCACACTGAGGATCATGGGACCCGTGAAAACAAAAAGCCACGTGGGACTGGCACCTGCAGCAAAGAGGAGAATTAGACAAGACTGAGTGAAAACAATGGCTGGATCCAACCCTGGGTGTATAAACACAGTGAGGTTAAACTCAAAAGGAAATTGAAGGTAGGCACCTGAACCACGCAGACTGACAGTTGAGCCAGTGCTAGATTCCCTGGGGTGCATTTCTGTCATGCAACCCGCAAAGCTAGGAAAAAGCCAGGGTAATATATCTTGGCTGAAGAACCAAATTCTCTTTTTAAATTACATTTGTATTCACCATTTTACTACTTCTTATGATTTGGCTACAGTGAATTCTGGTCTAGAGAGAAGAGAGAGAGAAAACTCGAATATTTGAATATCAAACCATCACCAATTGCCCCGGCCACAGTTATTATACAGCTGAATATGTCCCTGACCCCTCAAAGAAAAACATAAATGGGCAGGAAACCTATTTCAGATGTAGTGCACTGTGCTGGTTCTGTAAGGGAAAGGAAACTTATTACTCACAGATGTAGTTCAGCAAACTTAGGGATGAAGCCATGAAGGGCACCTTAGTATTTTCTTTGGCCTCTGAACAAACTGTTGACATCATTTTAGTATTCTTCTACTGCTGTTCGGGGCTTAAACTATGCAAAAGTTGGATTTCAGAGTCTAGGGAAGGTCTGGTCAATAGCTTGGGGGATTTTTCTGGGATGGAACCTGTATATATTTTTTCCCTGTTCCTTTGTAAAGAACTATTGATTCCTATCTTAAAACTGTACTCAGTTCTTGAAACTATTTTTAAAAATCCAAGTCAGGCAGCCCAGTCCGATGGTCCCACTATACCGCCCATCTGCTAGAACACTGTCAATGCAGGCACAATTCTACTCACTTGCAGCAGAAGTAAAAGGCACAAGGATAGCTGCTGTAGAAACAAAAGCTAACATAGCAACATTGCTAGCCATTCCACAGCATATCTAAGAAACATTGCCACCACCCATTAAGCACAGCACTGCGCACTGAGGATACCCCTACATTAGCCATGTTGGATTGCATCCGTCAAAACACGGTGACCATGGAAGAGCCAAGAAGCTCCATGCGGGGAAGGCAGGATAGAAATGTAATATAACATTTATTTATTTTTACCTCAACTATTGAGTGTTTGTTCAAAGTAACCCATTTCCAAAGAGTCTGCCTGTCTATTATTCTAAAGATACAGAGGCAGAGTGATGTAGCCCCATGTCCGGTATTTTGAACTATTACCTTGCTGGACCTCATAGAATCATGGTCAGAGGTCATTTTGGGGGGGATCGCGGGGGATCGCAGTTCCCCCGGGTGAGGTACGGGGGCGGGGCACATGATGAAGCCCCGCCCCCTGCTTCCGGCCGCCCCGCTTCCGGCCCTCATTCAGCCAGGAGGAGGCAGGAGAAGAGGGAGGGTAAGTTGCTTCCTCCTTGCCTCTCCCCACCCCTGCCTGCCTGGGGCCAGGGAGGGCCTTCGCGGGGCTTCCTTGCACTCCCGCCGGCCTTGCAGGTCCACCGCCGGGCCCCTCATGGGGCTCGGCAGTGGAGCTGCAAGGCCGGCGGTGGCGGCTGGGACTGTTGGGGGTGGTGTGTGTGGCCTTATGACACACCTCCGGTGATGTCAAGGGGTGTGGCATATGCTAATGAGTTATGCTAATGAGTTCCCCTTGCTCTTTTTCTACAAAACGACCCCTGATCATGGTGATTGTAATTCTCTGACATG
Source organism: Gekko japonicus (assembly GCF_001447785.1). Classification (NCBI taxonomy): domain Eukaryota; kingdom Metazoa; phylum Chordata; class Lepidosauria; order Squamata; family Gekkonidae; genus Gekko; species Gekko japonicus. The sequence goes on along the minus strand of NW_015175362.1, from coordinate 1,588,290 downwards.
GCTGGAGTAGGGTTAGATGGAAAGGTGCTGGGGACAGTCACCTAGGGCTTCTTGTTAACTCCAATAGAAGTGCTGTAAGTAATGCTCCGTTTCTGAAAGTGTAACAGTTTATGTTGGGGAGGAGACGGACACTGTCCTAGTCAGAATGCCTTATTTTGAATGCGTTTTGTAGACTGCATAGTAGACAGGCTGGATGTAAATAAAATTATAACCCTTTTTCACCACACTCCTAATTTGGGCTGGTTTTTCTCTTCTCCTGGCAAGGACCCATTGCACTGGCATAAGCTTTCCCCCCTCCCCAGGAGATGTGCAGTGCCATCCTAAGCAGAGTTACACCCTTGAGTTCCAGGGCCATAGAGAGATGTAATTCTGTTTAGGATTGCTCTGTAGGTAGGATAATTCAGGAGTCGGATTGCTCTGTAAGCACAGTAACTCTTAAAACAGGACACTCAGGACTGCATAGCTAATGAATGTGAAATGTATATATCAAAAAACAGAAAGAGCAACAAGAGGTAAATGGTGGTAACAAGGCTCCTGTACCCTTGACGGCTGTGTAGAAAGAAATTTGGCAAGTGTGTCTTGTCATATAGGGGTGACAAGCTTTGCTCACAGAACTATTTTGACATGGAACCCTATTCTATAGGTCTGTTACAGAAACGATCTCAGTTTCCTATGGTCACTCCTAGGGAGGGCATTGTTTGTATTAGGAAGTAGGTGTGGCATGATATCTAAGATATATGCTGGAAAATGTGTTCAGACCTTACCAGCAAATTCAGTCGGTAGCCTTAGACAATTCACCTTTCCTGACAAGGAATGCACTATACCTGAGGCCCAGATAACATGCATACTTGAAGGCGAGAAGGGTACTAGCAGGTCTAACAGGATGATTGCATTATTAACAACACAAGTTAAGGAAGCCATAAAAAGTCTTCCTTAAGGTTTTCTCAACTGAGGTGAACAAAAGGGAGTGCAGGTTCTGGCTAAACAAATGTAAATTGACAATAAGGTGAATTTGAGGAGCAGATTGATTTTTCTTTTTTTGGGGGGTGTTTTTTTTGCTATGGCTTTGAGCTAATGCAACAAAAGGAATTGATTGATTGACTATACTATACATTATATGCCCTGTTAGCTGCCTTGAGCCTGCAGGGAGGGCGGGATAGAAATCTAAATAATAAATAAATAAAAATAAATATACTTAGAACTACACACAGAGGTATAGTCTACAGTCCTTAACCCTTTACCTTCTTGCTTCAGTACACACATATTTCCTGTGCAAAAAGCCCTCTTGAACCATTCAGTTTTGCATAGTTTGCAGACAGCCAGGAGAGTGGGAGCCTTCCTGACTTCATCAGGTCCAGATCAGATGAGCAAAGCTGTCTTGGTGGAGCGTAGTGCCGGTGTCGTGGACCAGCCAAGCCACCAGAGAAACGAGACGCTGAAGCCTCCTCTGAGGAGGAGGCAGCCGGCAGACCTGACCCCAACCCACAACCAGTGGAAGAGGTGCAGCAGGAGGAGGCAGTCTCTGTGGGGCCACACACAGGTCCTCAGCCAAGAAACACTGCACTGGTCCTTCAGCCTCCAGCCCTGAGCTGGCAACAGAGAGTCAGCTGCCAGTCAGTTCAAACCCCCCCCCCCCGGTTACCAGAGCCTTGGGAATGCTGTAGGAGGAAGATGAGGAGAGACCTTCAAGATAGATGGCACATTGCCTCCCTGGCAGAACAGCACTGGCTCAGCACCAACAGTGACGATGAGTGTTTGCAGGAGCAGGGCTGAGGCAGCCAGCAGGTGCATGGCTCAGTACAGGCTGCTGAGCAGCATGGCGCTAAAAAGCAGCAGAGAAAGGAGTGGCTGTGTGCAGTGTTCCTCTAAGCTGAGTTAGTGTGAGCTAGCTCACAGAGTTTTAGCCCCCGGCTCACACATTTTTGTCTCAGCTCAGGAAGGCGGGCCCCAGAGCAAACTAATTTATGCAGCAGCCAAATGGCTCGCTCACACCTTTAATGACAGTAGCTCACAAAGTAGAATTTCTGCTCACAAGACTCCACAGCTTAGAGGGAACATTGGCTGTGTGGAAGCAACGTGTCCGTTAGCTACTGACCTTGCTGCCTGTGCTCTGGACTGACCTCTTTGTCTCTGGCCCTGGCCTGTACCTTCATATCCTCATATTTCCCTTTGGACTTGAAGCTGTGAGTGTGGCCTGCCCTGTGCCCGAACCTTGGGACTGTATTTTGATGCCTAGCCCTCTGATGTCTAGAAATTGCCTCTGTGTGCCTGCTGTGTGCCAGCAATTGGGACCGCTGGACAGTCCTGCAACTCTGAGGGGCCAAGGCCATGACAGCCTGTGCATGTGATGGCCATTAGCTTAAACGGAGCCTGGTAGCTGATGGGCAACCCAGGGAGTGACTGCAGACTGGGAGTGGTACACATACTCTGTCTGGATCCCAAGAATAGCCAAGCAGCAACTGGAGTCTCTGCACCAACTGGGGTCTCCAAATAGACTCTGAGGGAACACCTATGTAGAGTGCTTTACAGGAGTCAGGTTTTGATGTTACCATGGCATGGATCCAGATGGCCAGACTGTCCATTTGCTGGACCACTCACTTGCTGACTAGCCCATCTGCCTTCCCAGCTGCTGCCTTCACCTGCCTGGCTCCCATGGCAGTGGTTCCCACCCACCCCCTCTCTCTCTTGGATTTTTGTGCAAAGCTGAAAGCTCACCCTGATTAGTACAAACATCCCCCTACTCTGTACCTCACACCTTACAATCCTCACACCAAGGTCCCAATTAGGCTTCCCAGCCCCAAAGTGCGGGTGGGGAATCCCCCGATTTCAGGGGCTTCTCCCTGCCGCAGACCAGCTGGCTGCCGGGGGAACCCCGCCCCTAAGCAGGGACATTGCCGCATAATGTCCCCGACACAATGATGTCACCCGGAAGTGACACCATCATGTCGGGGACATTGTGTGAGGACACTCTGGTATTTGGGCAAACTCTATGGCTTGAGGGCAAAAAACCCATAGAGTTTCGGCCAAATATCAGAGAGTTCCCAATGTGATGATGTCACTTCCAGGTGACACCATTGTGTTGAGGACATCACACAATGTCCTGTCCCCCCCAGAATGCCTCCAAATCCCACCACCAGAGTGACGAGGAGACCTGGCAACCCTAGTCCCAATTCAGAATCAGATACACGATATGCATGTTCCTTTATGAACTAAAGCCATGGCACACACCATAATCTTACACTGCAAAGTACCACCATATACTGTTAAATCTTGCCGATATCGAACTGCTGACTGAGGGGGGAAAGAACAACTTTGGTCTCTTTCAAACATTAATCTTGTGCACTAAAATTTGGGCAGTGCTTTGTCCCTCCAGATTCTCTATCCCTTGCTCCACTAATGCACCTATTTTTGTTTGCTTGCTTTTGCACTCATATAAGCCCCCATTTTACTAATAGATGAATGGTGTGTTTGCCTTAATTACAGTAACATGTTGTCCTTTTCATTTATGTCGGTGCAATCCACTTTTGACATTGTGTCATAAAAGTTTATGTGCTGTGTTCTCTCCGCGCCTTACTAATATCCTTGCCATTCTCCCTGGCTATCTGAAATCAATACCATTGCTCCTCTCTTGATAAAAAAAATGGAGCAATGAACAGAGTCCAAATCTGTATGCTGACAATGTGGAGCAATTAGATGCTGTGCTAACAAATGACCATCTCACAGGGGGATCAAGCGGTGCCACAAAGGATTGCTAATGTCATATACCTGGGAATTAAGGGTACTTATATTAAAGAGTAGGTTCAGTCTGTGTCTCTATCTGCGGACGCAGGGAAACAGAGAAATCAGGACAGAGAAGCATGTAAATTAGGAACCCCTTGCGATCAATTTTTACTCGCAGCTGGTGGATTGTAATCAATGTTAATTAACCAAGCTCCTTTTTTCCGAACAGGCCAGATCAGGAAAGCTACTGCATATATTCTTTATGACAACAGACTCTAGTAGTTTTCAAGAAAGGAGAGAGTGATGGGTTTGGGAGCAGCAAGAGAATACAAGATTAAAGAAAGACAGAAAATGGAGGTTTCTTGGAGTGTTTTGCCATGGCCATAGTGTTGGAATTACACCGTAGTGCACGGTACTGGATGCTGGTGATAAATGAGGGAAATTTGCCAGCTCAAATTTACTCAGAGAAGCAAAGTAGCCTCTTGTCCAATCCTCTGCGTTCAGTTAGGTTTACTCTGAGGTGACTGTGTATAGGACTGCAGTCCCTGTAATTTTCTACTTGCACCTTGTCCAATGAATAACTACAGGCTGTTCAGGAAAGGTTCCTAGCTCCAGCTCAGAGGGCTGAATTGTTTACTTTCCCCTAAAATTGTCTCCCCCAGATAGCAAAGGGGCTACATCAGCAAGCAGGTCCAAAGCTGTCAAATGACTTGCCTTCCACAAACATGCTAAATTCTGAAGACATCGTACATATACAATAAAAGAGAAAATATACTGTTTTATGTATTTTCCCTCCTGGATGCAAATTTTCCTGCTCTATCGATTGTTGCATTCAGTGAATGAAGCTGCTTTTCCTGGGACATTTGATGAGGATCAGAATTGAGTCTGAATTCTGGAATGAAGAATTCTGGAATGAACTGGGTAAAGCAACAGCACCCATATCATTTATTGCATTTAGAAAAGGGCCTGATACTTAAGCATCAGATACTTCAGCATTGTATATGTCTGCCATTAACACTGGCTGGGGGGGGAGATCTCTCCGTTCTTGCATATCCACAGCATACTTGTCAGTAAGCATTTTACCTTTACTCTGCACTCAGAGACTTTGCAATAAGAAGTTATTGAAATCCACAGAGTAAGTAAGCAAGAGTTAAGCAGAAGGACTTTTCTTACAAGTGTATTATGGACACTTTACTGTTAATAATTCCTTCTTGACACATTTTGGTGTGTTAGACATGTTTATATGAGAGAGAGAGAGAGAGAGAGAGAGAGAGAGAGAGATATGCATTGCTTGGAATCCTAAGAACTGTGAATAGAGCAAAGTTCACCGAAGGGATCTTTGCTGCTCCCATCCTACAGTTTGGTGTAGTGGTTAAGAGCATTGACTATAGTCTGGGAAAACCAGGTTTGATTCCCCACTCCTCCACATGCAGCTGCTGGTGTGACCTTGGGTCAGTCATAAGTTCTTTCAGAGCTGTTCTCTCAAGCACAGTTCTTGAGAGAGCTCTCTCAGCCCCACCTACCTCACAGGGTGTCTTGTTGTGGGGAGGAGAAGGGAAAGGGATTGTAAGATGCTCAGAGACTCCTTTGGGTACTAAAGGGCGGGGTATAAATCCAATCTCTTCTTCTTCTTCTTCTTCTTCTTCTTCTTCTTCTTCTTCTTCTTCTTCTTCTTCTTCTTCTTCTTCTTCTTCTTCTTCTTCTTCAAGAGTTCCCTCAATCCACCCTTGAGAACCCCACAGGAACAGTATGGGATTCAACACAGGGAGTTGTAGTTGGAGGGGAAACCCCCCCCCACCATCACCCTTTTGTGAGCACTTGTTCCACTCGTGCAAGAATGGAGTAACTTTCAAGAACTCCTCCCTCCAGCTATAGCCCACCACTCAGTGTTCCTTGGCTCTCAGGTGTGGCTTTTAAAGGGGCATTGAGACTCCAGTGGAAAAAGACAATGATCCCTTCCTTAACACCATTTACAGTTCTTATAATCCAAGCCATTCGGGTTTCCCCTTGTTTCTGACTACTATTGTTAATGTGGAGTCGCCATCTCCTCTTGATAACCAGCTTCATTTATGAAATTTACTGGCTAGGTGTACTAGATATTGCCAGCAATCAGACTATGAGGTTAGCTGTAAATTAAAGGACCTATAATCAGGAGCGAGGGTCAGAGAGAAGTAATTGATCTATGTGTAGGAGAGATTAGGGACTCTAAGGTTTCAGCAGCACTGGGAATACATCTATTGCCAGTAGTCCATAAACTGAGTATATTATCAGTCAGTCAGCTTAACTAGCAGGTCTGAGGCCTGGTGAAGACCACTAGATATGGCGCTGACAGGGCAGGGGATTCCAGTGCTCTTGGGAAGGGGAAAGTATAGCGGTGGGAACAGGCATAGATATAAAAGAAGGAGACAAAGAAGTAGATTAGCTCAGCCTCCTTCCAGCCTGGATCCCATCCCGAAGGTGGTAAGTAGTGGGGCTAGGTTAAATGACTCCCTCCAACATTGGTATTGTGTAATGCCAGGTCTAGCAACAACAAGATCACAGTCCTCTGGGACTTCTTGCTCAAGCAGTATGTAGACCTGGTGTGCATGACTGAAACGAGGGTTCGAGATGGGAGAAAGTAGCTCTCTCCCAACTGGCTTCACCCAGGTATTCGATCCTTCACCAATCGCAGACCAGGGGGCGGGGGGCGGAGTGGCCCTGCTCATTCAGGAGACTTACTTCTTCAGGTGCTCCCGCTGCCAAAGCTCACAAGCATTGAGTGTGCTGGCCTAGTGTGGAAAGCCGGGGAGAGTTTGGCTATCTAGGTGGTGTACCATCCACTCAATGCACCAGCCACTAGCCTGCCATCCCTGATGGAGGCTGTGCTGAGCTGGGCATTGGAGCACCCTAGACTGATAGTCTTGGGCAACTTCAGTGTCCATGCAGATGATGCAGCCTCCAAACAGGCAGCAGACTTAGTGTCATCCATGGCGACACTGGGACTCTCCTAATATGTAATGGTTCCCACTCACCGGGCTGGGCACACGCTTGATTTGATCTTCGCAGTGGAGGTTATAGTGGACCGGATCACTGCCATGGCAGTGCCATGGTTGGACCACCATGCCCTGAAGGCCCATCTGAATGGGCCATCTCAACCTTGTTTGGGTGGCGAGCGTATTTTAGCTCACCTGTGGAGCCAAATGGACCCTATGTGGCTTCAGATGGCTCTGCGGGATCCGGTGCCCCCAGGCAGCTCATTGGATGAGTTTGTAGAGGATTGGCACAGCCGATTCCCTGCAGCCATTGATGAGATCACTCTCTGATGCCCTCTGTGCCATCTCTCCAGGCTAGCTCCTTGGTTTACCCAGGAGCTGCAACTGATGAAGCGAAGGCTAAGACAGCTAGAGAGACAGTGACAGCGCTTTTGCGATGAAGCTACAAGAACACCCTATAGGTTGTTTATGAGATCCTATGAGATGACAATCAAAGTTGCGAAGCGAGAGTTTTATGTGGCTATAATTGTGTCTGCAAGTTCATGCCCAGCCAAATTATTTAGAACTATTCAATCTTTGGCAGTCTTGCCACAGGGCAAACCAAGCATTAGGGAATTGGATATTAGCTGTGAGGCTTTAGCGAGCTATTGCACAGATAAGGTCTTGTCAGTCCGCCACAATCCCTCTCTGAGGGACTGTTCCCTGGGGCACTCAAGGAAGTGATGGTCTGCCCTCTCTTAAAAAAACCATCTCTGGACCTGCCCAAATTGGCAAACTATTGGCCGGTTTCCAATCTGCCCTATCTGGGTAAATTAATTGAGAGGGCGGTGGTGTTACAGTTGTGGGGCTTAATGGATGACACTTCTATGTTAGATTCCTTCCAGTCCAACTTTCATCCAGGCCATGGGACGGAGATGGCTCTGGTCACCCTCATGGACGAGCTCTGGAGACATCTGGATCGGGGTGGATCAGCAGTGCTATTGCTGTTAGACCTGTCGGCAGTGTTCAACACAGTTGACCATCAGTTACTGATCCACTGCCTCACCAACACTGGGATTCAGGGGCTTGCCTTGCAATGGCTCACCTTCTTTCTCCAAGGTTGGGAACAAAGGGTGGCTCTTGGGGATCAGCTGTCCCGAAGGCACCTGCTGATTTGTGGAGTGCCCAAAGGGTGGTGCTTTCTCTGATGTTATTTAACATCTATATGTGCCCCCTTGCCCAGATTGCCCGGAGGCATGGGCTAGGATGTCACCAATACACGGATGACACCCAGCTATATCTGTTGTTGGGCAGTCAGTCCGACTCTAGACTGGAGGATCTGGACCTGGCGTTACAAGCCGTGGCTGGTTGGCTTAGACTGAGCTGATTGAAATTGAATCCGACAAAGATGGAGGTCCTGTGCCTGAGTCAGAGTCAGAGTGGGCCAGGGTTAGGGATCCCACTACTGGCCTTCGATGAGACACTGCTGGTGCCAGTGCTGAAGGTTAGGAGTTTGGGAGTGCTCCTGGACACCTCCTTAACAATGGAGGCCCAGGTAGCAGCCACATCTAAGGCAGCCTTTTACCAACTTCGGTTGATTAGGCAGCTTGTTCCCTTCCTCAAATGCAATGATCTGGCAACAGTGATCCATGCAAGGGTCATCTTGAGATTGGACTACTGTAATGCTCTCTACATGGCCACTGCCCTTGTCACAAATCCGGAAGCTGCAGCTGGTGCAAAATGTTGCAGCCAGGCTGCTGATGGGTCTCCCTGTGCAGGAACATATTCAGACTGTCCTGAAGGCAATGCATTGGCTGCTGATAGCATACTGAATTTGCTTCAAGATGCTGGTTTTAACCTTTAAAGTCTGGGGTCTACTTACCTGAGGGACCGCCTTTCCCCACATGTTCCCCAGAGAGGACTGTGGTCGGGATCTCAAAATCATTTGGCCCTCCCTGGACCCAAATATGCCAGGCTGGCCTCCACCAGAACCAGGGCCTTCTCAGTAGCGGCTCCGTACTGGTGGAATAAGCTCCCGGAAGACATCAGGGCCCTGCGGGACCTCTTACAGTTCCACAGGGCTTGCAAAATGGAACTCTTCCACCAGACCTTTGATTAGGAGACGCTTCCAACAACCAAACTGTGGTAAGGCCCCCTATACTACCACCAGCAGCCTGCGACAGCCTCTATAAATGGTCTGATAAGTTGTTTACCAACTCTGGCTATACTCTTTTGTGACCATTCCACCATGGCTTACTGGGATTTCTACGTAATATCATACCACCACTAGCACTTTATTTTGTTATTGTATATGATTTTTATGATGTTTATAATTTGTATTTTAATGTATTTTAACTCTTAAGGTAAGCCACCCTGAGCCTGCCTTGGCAGAGAGGGCGGGTTATAAATTGAATTAATTAATTAAATAAATAACTCAAGCCAATTCTATGACCCGCCCAAAATGAATTATTAGTTCCTTACTATTAACAAGTTTCCTTGTGATTTTTATATTAATGAACATTACAGTTTTACACACCTCTGTTAAATTGTTCTTTCTAACAATATGGATGTCTTTAATGAATTCTCCATTTTTCAATGTCCCCCAAAGACAGCAGTCAATAGCAGTTGGAATAACTGAAAAAAACATTCTTGACAAACGTATTTTTACATGGACAGTACTGAGGTATTTAAAAATATAACAGGGAGGGTGTTAAAAAGAGTTGTGCCAAGGTGTTAATTCCTCCAAAGCAGTCCAGAGATAGGATCTATATTCCAAAAACGAATTCCAATTTACTGTGTTTTTGATATAATATTTTTTCATTCATTGTCAGGTCAGCAATCCAAGCCAACCACACATGGGTCGAAGGTGCAATTCATGACTTCCACACACTTAGCACAATCATTTTGCCACTGCCATAGCTCTGCCAGTCCAATCTCTTGGCTCATTGGGAAAAGCCCATGTAATCGATATATATATCCTAAAATTAGATGTTTAAATTTAAAGTCACATACTGCATTTAATAGCATGTTGATACATCCGGAGATATATAACACACAGCAACTGCAAAAGAAATAAAAGAGAAAAAGAGATAGCAAAGGACATAACCTTTGACCACAACAATCCTTAACTGTAAGCAGCCTAGATACTTTCATGATGTACTGGAATCGTCTCATTCCTAATGAAATGCAGTAAGATATTATGGTGTGATACCTCATGTGGTTTTGGTAGCTTAATTATAATTGAAGTAAAAAGGGAACATTTGACATTTTCATGCACGTATTTTTATTTTCGGTACAAATGTTCTAGAATAAGGATTGAAACTCACACAGTCCAAATTATCTGAAGCTTTATAGCAGACACTGACAGTGCACCATCATAAATGCATTGTCTTCTATGGATTTATAAGGGTGTAACTCAGCTTAGTATTCTACTATGAACCTTCAGTATGCACCATGCCAGCTTTGTACAGTTCTGGTTGACAACTGTGTTGTTTAGTAAGAGGCCAGCCACACAAGAACGCAGGAAATAGTCAGAAACGTTTTTAAAATACTGTTTTCTTCATAGTTCTTTTCACTACTGCCTTCACTAAGGAGTATAATAGTTGACCAATACATATGCAAATTCCTTTGCATGTGGATCCATCCCAACATTGAGGGAGAGGGGAAATAACAACCATGGTAATGTGAAGTAATGGATGCTCCTTCTCAGTTTGGAACACAAAGTCTTTGAAGATCTCAACTAGATGTACCCATGCAAAGCTCTTCCAGTTATACTTCCTTAGTGATTATAAAAGCAGATAAAATAGAATACTCCCTTAAGGCCCGTTTATACTTTTGACAACACACACATGTCAAATAGCCCCATTCACAGCCTCTCTCCTTCAAAGGGAGGGGGGATTTGACTGTAGAAGATACTGTGTGTAATCCTTTCTTTACTTTCAACCTTTCCATTGTAAACCCCTCTGTAGCAGTCTGTTCCAACTCAATGTAGTGAATACATCTGGGAAACTCAGCAGGGACAAGGGTAGGGATGCCAACCTCCACGTGGGACCTGGGGAATCCCTCAGAATTACAGCTCATCTCCAGACTACAGAGATCAGTTCCCCTGGAGAAAATGGATGCTTTGGAGGGTAGACTCTATGGTATTTTACCTCAGGTCCTTGTTCTCTCTACGCTCCACTGCCAAATCTCCAGGAGTTTACCAAGCTGGATCTGGCAACCCTACCCCCCCCATCCCCTGCCAGTGACCAGGGGGGGACCTAGCAACCCTAGACAAGGGGAACAAGTAATCTGTGGAGAAACTAGGGATCCCAAGTCCCCCCGCCCCAGAGGCCTGTTCCCCGCCGCCGCCGGATCGGGCCCAGGGGGAACTCCTCCCCGACGTGTGCGTCACCCGGAAGTGATGCAGGCACGCCGGGCACGCTGGGGGCGGGGCCACGGCCATACAAGGGAAAACTCTGTTTTCCCTTGTATGGTCATGGCCCCGCCCCCAGCGTGCCCAGCGTCATAATGTCACTTCCTGGTGACATATGTGCGGACACGCACGCGCTCCGGAATCCACCCGGGAGTCCCCCGCCACCAAGGTAAGTTCCACTTGGCAACCCTAGGAGAAACCCAGAGGAAAACAGCAAGCAAGGAAGGGTTAAGCACATGTAAAAGGTAAGGGTAAAGGTTTCCCTTGCATGAAAGCTAGTCAAATCCAACTCTAGGGGGCGGTGCTCATCTCCATTTTCAAGCCAAAGAGCCAGTGCTGTCCGAAGATGTTTCCATGGTCATGTGGCTGGCATGACTAAATGCCAAGGAGCATGGAATGCTGTTATCTTCCTACTAAAGCAGTACCTATTTATCTGCTTGCAATTTCTTGCTTTCAAACATGTACCACCTGGTATTTGTTCCCTGCAGACTGCATCCACCTTCTCTATCATTTGAGCACATTTTCCTCTGAAAGTAATTCTTTTAGGAGTAGGAATAAAGGGATGGCTAGGGGGGCATGGTTGCTTACTCACCCTCCCTCCTTGCTCCTACTGCCTTGGGGGGGGGGGGTAGCACAAAATTTGTTTTAATTTCAGGGCTTTTGAAAAGGCCCTCATTTTCATGAACCTGGAAACTGTGCCCAAAACCATTTCCTAAAAAGGACCCCAGCCTGCCTCCAAATTTGGCATAAGGAAATTATGTGTTGTTTTTTTTAAAAAAAAAACTAACCTGAAGTAACAAAGATTATTTTTTAAGTACACACTCCTGTTACCTTTCCCAAATGGAAGAAGAAGGCTTTGATTGCTTCTAGAGTGAAGAGAGTTTAACTTTTCCAAGTTAGCAGCAGCACTTGGAATTGAACTAGTTTTGTTGCCACAGACCAGTTGAAAACAAACTACCAACTGGCATCAGTTTCTAGGCCAGAGAATAAAAAAACCTCTTGCCTAACAGGACGGCGGAAGACTGGAAGGCCTGGCATGATCTGGTCCATGGGGTTGCGAAGAGTCGGACTCGACTGTGCGACTGAACAACAACAACTAACAGAAATGTCATTTTTAGGTAAAAATAAGTATTTGTTGATTTTTTAAATTACATTTGAGACGTCTTTGCCAAATGCTGTGGTTTGGAAAGCAAGATTTGCCAACACACACACACAAACAAGGAAACACCGCCAGACCATTTCTTTCCATTCTGTTCATCTCAAAATACATTGGGGATGATCCAGCACAACCAAACCCCATTGAAAGGAACAGAATGGGTCTTAGTTGTGATTATTTAGATCCTATGGATTTCAAGGGGCCTTAATTGTAATTTAATTTATACTGGATTATCCCCAATGTCTCTACAATGTCTTTAGTTTTACTCCAGCAATGTTTACCATTAATTGTTGCTGACGGATTCACTATGGAATGACCTCACTCTCAGAAATCTGTTTGTAATGAGTAATAGCAACAATGAAGATGTCATCAAGCTGTAAAATCCTCTGGAGAGCCAGAATCTGGTCTCAGCTCATGGTATATATAAACTGTCAAAATATATGTGGTGTTACAAGATCCTAGGGTCCTGCCTATGAAAGTATGGCAGGATAACCCCCCCCCCACCCCGTTGGACAAACATAAATAAAGTCATTATGAAAAAGTGAGTGGAATTCATATTGCTGTTATTTCCATTATATTGGTGAACTTGGGGGGGTTGGAAATGAAAAATTTATACAGTGACATAAGAAGAAAACATTTAAATAATAATTTAAGTGACATAGCAACGGTCTGTTATATGCCCACTCTATGTGGAGAAATATGAAACCTGTCACTGCCATCTTGAGAACTGTAAACATAGCTGTCATTCCAGGCTCATGTACTTAAATCCATAATTGAGAGCACCCCACGTTCTATGGTTGTAGCAATTCTCACTGTGGCTTTAGTGTACATATATGTGAATATTCAACCTGTGTTTTTTGAACACCCCCATCTAAGTACTAAGGGTACTAAACACTCAGACACTTTCAAAATTCCTCTCTCCTATGGTTCTAACAAAAAGGAGGAGGAAGAGGAGGAGGAGATGGAGATTGGATTTATACCCTGCTTTTCACTCGGAGTCTCAGAATGGCTTACAAACTCCTTTCCCTCCCCCTCCCCACAACAAACACCCTGTGAGGTAGGTGGGGCTGAGAGATCTCTTTCAAAAACTGCTCTTTCAAGGACAGCTCTGACAGAACTATGGCTTGCCCAAAGTCATTCAGCAGCTGCAAGTGGAGGAGTAGGGATTCAACCCTGGTTCTCCCAGATTAGAGTCGGCACACTTAACCACTACACCAAACTGGCTCTCCTGCGCTTTGGCGCTTTGGCAGTCGCTAGTCTTGGGTTTGAATCCCACTGCCACATAAGCTTTTTTGCTTGGGGCTCAGTAGTCACAAAAGCGAGATCAAGGCCATTCCCCCCCCTCAGCCTTTTTTTTTTTTTTTTTTTGGTAGCTGTACATGTTACAGCTCACGACTACACGTGCATAGGGGGACTCCCCTTTAAAAAGGGGGCATACGGAACCCAAGGAAGGAACATTTCCCTGAGGCTGTTTCCACTTGCAAAAACAATGCAGAAGGGAACGCTGAAGCTCTGTGCTGCATTGAGCAACAGATTGCTTTGTAAACGGGAGTCCCCTTAGCTGAACAGTCAGTATTTATGTTGGGCTGTAGCCCTAAACCCACCCAAAATATCTGGGTCCCATTGGAGCCAGAATACCTTGTTTAACTGTGAGGGGTACATTATGCTTACATCTTCTGTTGAAGGAGAATAGCTTCCCATTTGGTGTTTGAGGTTGTCAAAAGTGGCAGTCCCATCCGGGGCAGGAACATTTGGTGCAAGGGGAGTGTGTTGCAAGACAAAGTTACAAAATACCAGAGAGAGTCTAAACCTCACCCTAGTCTTAGTAGGCTGCCACCAGGTCTTTCAATCTATCCCAATAGCCCAGGAGAGAAAGACCAAGTCTCCCAGCTTCTCAAGGAACTAAACAAGAAAAGTCGGTCCTGCAGAGCGGGACTGCAGAATGAATTTCCAAGACGAAACAGTTAACTTGGCAGGCGGTCAAGAGTCAAGGCTCTGGATTAGCCTTTGAGGTTATTTGAAGGCAAAAACCATGACAGAGTAAAAATATAATTATTTATTTAAGGTGCAAAAATATGTAAAAATGAGACTAGACAGTGAAGGAATAAAATAATCAAACCTAAGCGTTTCAAACATAACTAAACATACAAAGATAAGGTTCCAGTTACCCAATCCAGGTTTAGCAGAGGCAGTCAGTTTCAGCAAGACAAGATGTTCACAGCATTAGCCAGTCCAGTCAGGAGTCTATTGGGAAGCCTTTCCAGGTACTTTGGGACTATTGACAAAGCCATGACAAATAGTCTCCAGGCTTCACCATCACAGTGTGAATGCTAACTAGATTGATAGAAAAAAGGTCTCTGACCAGCTCTAGGCCTTTGAACCAATCAGAAACCCAAGAGGTGATGTAACTCTCTCTGTTACTAGGCACATGATACCCTGGGATGAGCAAGAGCAAGAGGGAGGAAACAAAACCATACTGCAGCTAGGTCCGACCCACCCCCACACAGGTGTGGTAGCTCAATTGCTTGGAATGTGCTAATTGGGAGCTCCAAGGGCAGTTGGTACCATCCTCAGCTGAAAACAATTTAGCAAGGTCACAGCGCTCTATCTGCTATCTCTAACCGTCTCTGGGGAAGTTTCTGTAGGCCTCTTTGCAGCCTGAACCAAAGATTTTACTTTACAAAACAGAGCAAGGAACCATTTTCCTTTACAGAGGTAGAGTACCCATAAGAATTCTGACTATAGCAATGTTACTCATATGCTCCTGCAGCAGTGTTTCTTCTCTCCCTTGGCTGTTTGTACTCAGTGTCAAAAGTTCACTTAGCCCAGCCCAGGCCAAATGCCTTTTGTTACAGGGCTGTAACACAAAATTACAAAACCCTGGGGTGTGACTGTTCACACACCAGTCCAGTAGCCTGTCACCAGCCCCTTTTACTAACCCAATAGTCAGAAGCCAAAGGGCAAAGCTTCCAACCCTCCTGGGTCTAAATCAGAAAGTCCACCCTGTGAGGTAGGCTCACAGAAGGAGTTTCTCACAAAAGACAGGTTACACTGGTAGGTGGTCAGCCAGTCTAGGCTCTGGATTTAGACTTGAGGATTGTGAAAGCTAGGGTTGCCAAAAACAAACAAACCCTGGTTTACCAGGGGTCGCCCATTTTGGGGGGGGCTCTACCTGTCGCCGGCCAGATGGTCGGCGGGGGAAGCCTCGCCCCCAACACCCACAGCCACCCCTCTCCCTTCTCCCTTGAGAGAGAGGGGTGGCTGCATTTTAGTGCGTGGAACCCGTGTTTCCTCCCAAGCCCGATCTCCGCTTGAGATCAGGCTTGCAGGGAAATGCCAGCTTCGTGCATTTAAAAGGGAAATGCAGCTCTTTGCTCTTAAAGGGGAAACGCCGGCTCCTGCACTTAAAAGGGAAACGCCAGCTCCTTTAAGTGCAGGGAACTGGCGTTTCTGGAGATCGAGCGTGCTGGCAGGTGGGAGGGTGGATGTCCCCAACGTGACGTTATCACATTGGGAATGCCCCTCCCCCCCAGGATTTTTTGAATGCCCCCAAAGTCCCCCGCTGGGGGTGGAAGATGAACTTGGCAACCCTAGTGAAAGCGAATAACCACAAAAGTAAATTTAAAAAATATTTTTATTTAAGGTGTAAGATTAGTTTAAACAGGAGCAAAAGACTGGGAGAATAAAATAACAAAACTAGAGATTTAAAAGCTAACTAAAACTGTATTACATTGGTTCCAAGTTACAAGATATTACCCACTTTCAGAAGAAAGTTTCAGTGATCCAAAGTGGCTCTGCTCTTGAGTCACCACAGGCCAGAGCTGAATGGCCCATGCAAGCAAGTATCCAAGATGGCTGAAAGTGAGCAAGAACATGTCTACATGGCTAGGTCTCAAGTAGCCATCATCAAGCTGAGCATAAACTAGAATCTCATTTCTTTATGGGTAAAAGGACCTTCGTGGTTCCAGGCCTACAAACCAATAAGGTCTCTTAGTGATGACACATAGCCAACGTGTCATGAGACCTAGCCTAAGTGTTGTCACTATTCAATGTGATAGCAGGTATTTGTTTTTTCTTTAAATTGTGAGATATCATAGAAGCCAATAACTTGTTTGTTTTATTACCTTTTCCAAAAAAAGACACCTGTTTTAAAATGTAATCTCAATGATAATTTATCCAACTTTAATACACAACAGTCCAAAAGAGCTTTCATAGACCAAGTTCAGTAAAATGGGGGGCAAATATAAACTCAAACTCCAGAGCACCAAACATCTATTAAAGTAATCAATATCCAAACCAAACCATTGCCAAAAATACTCTTCCATTCCCAACTGACAAGTCCACTATAGGATCCATAACTGCTTTAAAATATGCTTTCAATATTTTCTATTCCACAAATTCTTTAATTTTTATAATAGAATTCTCATTTGGCCCATAAATATATGTAATCGTTATTTTCCATCCACCACAGATGCCTTTAAGAAATAAATATCTCCTATCCAAATCAATTAATGTTTCTTCTATACTTAAATCCACTTGCTTTGTCAAAAGAATAGCTACTTTTGCTGCAGATCTACCCACACCAGCAAATACCTTAATAAAACGATGTTGCTCTAAAACAAGAATTTGTGCTGCTTAACCATGTTTGTTGCATGTAACATCAATGAAGACTAAATTCAATTCTTCTTTTGGATGATATATTTAGTGCTTTTAAATATATGTGTCATGTTCAATGACTGACAATACTTACGAATCAAAATACTTTAACACTAAAAATTATAACACCACACTTGGAAAAAGATCATTAGCAGGAAGGTCTTTCTTATGACTACGGGATGAGGAGCTCTTTAGATTAGGGTTCAGAGCTGGCATCAGAATTAGGGCAGCTGCTGGGCCCCAGGACTTCTGGTGGGGCCCCACCACAGATGCCTCACCTGTTCACCTCCCCTGCCACCTATCCTTATGACTCCCTCTGCCCATTTGCTTGCCAATATTCCACCACCACAGGGCCGGCCCCAGCTTATTTTGCACCCTAGGCGAGGATCCCTTCTGGCACCACCCCCCCCCGTGCGCCACCCCCTCCCATGTGCATTGCCCTCCTCACTTGGGTGCTGCCGCCGGTGGCCAGAGGATTTCCGCACTGACTGACCCACTTTGCCCGGCTGCTGCCTCACCCAGCTGCCCAGTGCCTTTCACGGCCCCTGCCGGTGGAGCCTCCCATGGGCTGGCAGGTCACAGGAATGGGCTGTGCTGGGTAGGGGGGCTTTTGGTGGGTGGTCCGGGTGCAGTTTGGCACCCCTAAGGGCCGGCCTGCTCTAGGCGAATGCCTAGTTCGCCTAGTGAGTGAGCCGGCCCTGACCACGACCCATTATCCCAGCTTTCCAGCATTGATGGGGAAGTACATGCAGGTGGTGTACAGTGACAACACTTCTGGTGGCCACAGCAGCTGCATGCATCAGCCGGTGCTGTTAAGGAAAGGCATGAATGTGGTGGAGCCATCTGTGAGGTCAGGTGGTGGGAGGGCTTGTGAGAAGGGGAAGGATTCACAGTCAGGTGCAAACACACAGAGGTGGATGTTGGAAAGAGAAGCATGGGTGGGGGCTACTGGTGGGCAGAAGGAGGTTCCATTGTACTGTCTGCCTAGGGTCTCCTAAAATTTGGAATCAGCACTGCTAGGGTTATCAGGTTTTTAACAGCAGTTTGATCTGCAAGAATTTTCAGGTGATGTTATTTAGCTCCATGCCATGAAAAGCTTCAACTGCCCATTTCTGAATATTCAGTTTCTATAAAAGAGACAGCACATCCCCCCCCCCCGGGTAGCAAGGTGGAAACACTGGGGGAAATTGGGGTTGATCCTCATTGGACCAGCACCATGATGTCACTTTATGCATGATGTAGGCTTGCCAACCTCCAGGTGGCATCTGGAGGTTTCCCACTATTATAATTAATCTTCAGATGACCAAGATCAGTTCCCACAGAGAAAATGGCTGCTCTGGAGGGGGGAATCTACGGCATTATATACTGCTGAGGACCCTCCCCAGTCCCCCACCCAGGCTCCATCCCCAACATCTCCAGGTATTTCCCAACCCAGAGCTGGCAACCCTACTGCTAGAAGTGACATCATTGAGTTGGGTGATACTAGCATTCACTCAAAACTCTATGATTAAGCCATAGAGTTTAGGGTGAATGCTAGAGCATTGCTCTATGTAATGACATCACTTCCAGGTTGCACCAGAACTGATACCACCACATTGCCAGTGATCCCCTTTCCCCAGGGAAAGTCTCCCACTGGTTCCCAACCATAGCAGCTGGCAAACCTATTTTAGATAAGAAAGACCTAAACATAAAACATAAAGTTTCAGAATTGCAGAGAGATAAATGAGTCTAGCATCATAATGTGTTACACAGCAACAAAATAAAGAATTATTCTTAGCTACTGTATAACAAGTGCACTCTGTTATAGCTCACTATGTTTTAGCATAGCAGACTGGAATCCACTGGCACCTCAAAGACCAACAAAATTTATTCCAGTTTTAGCTTTGTGAGTCAAAGCTCACTTCATCAGATCATAGGAATGTAAACCCACCAGGCCTGTTTTTATGTGCACAAAAAAGGGAGGGCTTGTTAAAAAGAGAGACTGGTTCAAAACAAGATCCACTCCAAAGTTCACTAAGCTTGGGTGTAAGATTCTTCCAATTGTCGCTGGACTCAAGCTTCAGGAAACCCAGCACCCTTGCTCTCTAGGTGTTCCAACTAGCAGCATGTTCTTCCAAAAGGCAGCAAAAAATATGGCAACTTGTAGAGGATTTGGTGACTCTACAACCCATCTGAGGGTCTCTAAACATTGGTTGAAGACCACTACTCTATTATACCAAGCTGGATGTGGTTACATGATTTTCTTTACACCTTTTAACTTTTGGCTAGATCTGGTAGGTGGTTTCTTTCATCTATAAGTACCATATAGTTAAGCACAGGTATGTCCATTGTCACGTGATTCACATAACAGACAGTTTTTACTTTCAAGAGCAGCACTAGGAAACAGAATTTCACCAGCAGGTGGTTTTCTTAACAACAACAGGAAATCCCGACTAACTAATGATATTTTTTCCTGCTGCGCAGCCCTTTAAGATACAAGAGCCCTCTTAGAGTCTGGCCCTGACAAGCAGTTCTGCAAGCCGACAAAGATGAAAACAAGTTGATCTTCACTTCTCTCTGTGTTAAATGTCTTTTCCGTTCTCTTTTTAAGCTGTGGGTATACAGTGGCCTACAAACACTTTAAAAATACCAGCTCATAAAAAAGGCCTTTTCCCTCCAGTGTGCTTCCACTTGATGGGGGGGGCAGGAAGATATTTTTGCTACACACAAACACACAAAACACCCCAAGCAGGGAATCTACTGTGAAGAGACAGAGCAAATAGCAGGTGAAGCGCAGCCGTAAGAGCAGAGCATTCAGCATCCTCACTAAGACGTGTCAGCTTGATTTGAATCAGTTGCTAAAGTGCAGGCTGGCCAAAGCCAGAAGAACCTACATTTCTTCAGTAAGAGGGATTCCCAAAGCATAAATAAAAGATTTCACCTGTGAAGAATGATTTATTATCTCTCACTCATGAGAGAGATAGATGTGATTTTCCCTGTGGTGGCCACTACTCTTTGTTTCAAAGTAAAAACAGCCCAACTAACAAACAAGCCAGTGCGAGAAAGAAGAAACTTCAAGACCTGATGAAAGGCGACTTACACCCAAGCAAAAAGAGAACATTAGGCCACTGCAGGTGACCACTTGGATAAGCATTTTATATATGTGGCATGAGGGACAGACCTTCATCAGCAATGATGGATAGGGTTGCCACCTCTGGGTTGGGAAATATTTGGAGATTTTTTGGGGGGGGGAGTCTGAGAAGAGTGTGGTCTGGGGCATAATGCCATAGAGTCCAACTTCCAAAGCAGCCATTTTCTCCAGGTGAACTGAGCTCTGTCATCTGGAGATCAGTTGTAGTGGGAGGTTTCCAGCCACCACCTGAAGTTGGCAACCCTAATGAAAGAGGATCTATGCCTTTAATAACCACGTGAGATATAGAAATTGAGCTGGTGAAGTTATGCCACTGTCTCCAGGCTAGCTAAAGTTGCATTTGTGGCATTTATCTCTCTGTAATGTAACTCTTAAAGAAAAACACATTGCAGGGAAGGTGGGGATATCAATATGGTATTTTGACAACTCGGTTCCTTTAATCTGGACCAGTGTTTTAGACTGCCCTAGTCTACTCCAGGACTTGGTGTGGGCAGGAACAGGGATGAAGGAAGTTATTCTCACTGCAGCTCCAGATAGAGAAAGAACTGGATTTATTAACTGTGCTCCTGTTTGAAACTGTGTGGCCTCCTCATTTTGATATGCCCAATAATACAGTTTTACATGTTTCATTAGAAATGATGCATTTTATCTGTTAAACTGAAAAAATAAGTTTACGCTTGATAGGAAGGTAAATCTTCTCTAGAACATTCCACACGCTCCGGAATTGGTTGGCGCCCTCTGTGTCACTCAGAATCTGTCCCTATCCACTGGCTGCATTGCTTGAGTCTTGCCTCCAACATTCTAAACAGTTTGTTGTTCTTCTCCCCCCCATAGCCAGTCAGAACACAGAGGTTATTTCCATATGCAGCCTCATTGGCCTTTGCCTCAGAACATAGAGGTCGTTTGCATATGCGACTTGATTGGCTTTTGCCTCTAACATTCTAAACAGTTTGCTGTTCTGAGGTAAAATGTGTCCAAATTCCAGGTGAGGGCTGGAGACCACTCGGAATTACAACTGCTTTCCAGATGGCAGAGATCAGTTCCCCTGGAGAAAATGGTGGGCTCTGTATCCTTATATGCTGCTGAGGTGGCCCCGGTATGACAGCCAATGTGACGTAGCAGTCAGGGCTTCAGAGCACAGGAGAAGCTGCAGGTGTGTGGGGGGTGGAAAGCTGAAGAGTGAGGAGGAAATAAAGGTAGGTTGGTGATTGGCTGGGAAGGAGATAGGGTTGCCAACTCCAGGTGGGAAATTCCTGGAGATGTGAGGGATGGAGCCTGGAGAGGGTGAGGTTTCAGGAGGCGTGGTACCTTGGACACGTACAAAACCATAGATTCCACCCTCCAAACCAACTATTCCGTTCTGGGGAACCATCGTTGCCAGTCTCCAGGTGAGGGCTGGAGATCACTCAAAATTACAACTGTTCTTTAGGTAGCAGAGATCAGTTCCTCTGGAGAAAATGGTGGACTCAGTGTCATTATACCCTGCTAAGGTCGCTGCAGCAAATTGACACTGAGTGTCCAAGGCCGGGACACCCGCCCAGAGCCTCTTTCTAGAGGCCGTTGTATTTATTTCCACAATGGGCCTTTTTCCTAATAAGCATATATTTCAATTTTGTTCTAAAAAATGGGAGAACCTGTTTCTTTTTTGTGGCTTCAACATTTTTGCAAATTTTACATTTCTATGTAGTCTATGCAGAGACCTGGATGGCCCGGGCTAGCCCAATATCATCAGATCTCAGAAGCTAAGCAGGGGTGGCCCCAGTTAGTCTTTGGGTGGAAGACCACCATGGAAGTCCAGGGTTGCTATACAGAGGCAGGCAATGGTAAGCCAGTTATGAACATCTCTGGCCTTGAAAACCCTACAGGGTCACTGTAAGTTTGCTGTGACTAGGGGTGTGCAAAAACAAACAATCAGCATTTTTTGGTTTGGGTCTATTGGACCCGGGGGGAAACCAGCATTTCCAAAAAACACTGGATCCCAATATCAGTATGCTATTCGGATCTGGGGGTTTTGGGAAATCCCAAATACTTTGGGTCCCATTGACCTGAGAAGAAAAATGCCAATTAAAAAAAAAAAAGCCAACCTGACCCTGGGCTTCTCCTGCAGTGCCCCACTCTGTGGAATTCAGCCCACTCTGTGGTGAAGGACAGGCCTGTAGCCAGGATTTTTAAAGTCAGGTGGCATTTAAATTTCTTAGGGGGCACTGGCTAATTGAATTAAAGAAATACCCGACTCCTTCCCCACACCTGCTGCCGCTCAGGGGCTCTGGGCTGGATGGGAAGTTGTGGGGCCTTGCCAGTAAGTTAGGGGGCCTAGCCTTGAGATGCCCCACTGTAGCAACGGGCCTGGCGAAGGATCCGCTCCCTCCAAAAGCAGTCTCACTACTGCTCAGTTTCAGGGATTGATCACCTTCCCTCTCCGTGTAGGGCTTCATATGCTCTCTGTTAGAGCTCTGCCTCCTTGATGCCAGTCTGTGCCTGTTTTCCCTCCATTTCCCCTCCAGTCCAGTCCTAAAGTTTGGAAGGTGCCTGGGAAATGTGGGCCTGCAGGGAAATTAGCAGCCATGCCTGAGACCTATGCGTAATGGGAAGGCTGTATTGGGGTTTACAGGCTGCTCTGCTCCCTAATCTCAGTCTTAGGATCATGACAGCATTGGAACTTTTTAGGAAACTATTTGTTATTTCACTGCTTCCTTTGAATGACCACAGGGGGCCTTAACACTAGAACCATGTTTGGATACAAATTTTGTTGTTGTTGTTGCAGTCCTCTTCATAAAGAAAAAAGATACATTTCCACTCATGTAAGACCACATACATGCATGGAAGGAAGCCCTTGGAAACAAGCCAGGATGTCTGGAGATTACCGGCACAGTCTTTGCTAAACGTACATTTTATCCTACTAATTGCTTGATTCAGTGTGGGACAGGACTTGTATTGATTTAATTGCTGTGCAGTAGGGAAGTTCCATCAGCTACTGCCTCTCCCACCTCTACACTATTATGGAAGATGTTCTCCCTGCTGCAATTCTCCATACACACACACGCATTAAGGGTACATAAACCCTCTCCCATACAGAGAGGTTCTTCAGGAAAATTGGAGGTGATCTAAGGAACTTGAGATAAGCTGTGGGGTTTCAAAATTTTTATCAGTTGCAGAAATTCATTCTTGGTGCTTAGACTCATGAGTACTGTTGTGTCAACTCCTTCTGTTCAAATATAGCACATGAGGCTATTAGCCGTGTTAGTCAATTGTAGGCAAGATGGAGTGAGAAATGTGAGTTCTGCCTTCCTGGTGAAGGCATTTGCTTTGTGCTGCTGACCCACTCACCATCCCATTGAGGCAGCATGGGCCCAGCTGGTCACCTTTGGACGCTGAGCAGGAATCTTTCAATCCCTAATTGTATCAGATAGAAGGTCATTTTCTCCCTGCTTCATGTCCTTCTTGGGAGGTGGTATAGGCCTGGTCTTCTGAGTGGTTGGGCCATGACTAGGTATAGCAGGATAGAACAGGTTGCTCAGCACAGGTGAAGCTGATTGGCATGCACCTGGAACTCCTGAAGGGCCATTCCCGAAACAGTCCACCATTCACTGGGCAGTGGGGTGGGTTGGCACACAGAATATTCTTGGTGCCGTGCAATACCATCCAGACCCTCAGCTGTCTGTGTGGCACATTAGGGAAGGGAGATGAGTTTTGGCACCTCTCAGAATAGTCAGTGTGCAAATGAGGCATAAGAAAAGCAGAGAGAATGCTGGTCACAACTGGAGCCAGGGAAATGCTGGTAACCAGTGGGCTGCCTATTTGCAACCCACACTTACAGCGGTAGTCGTGATAATGCAGATCAGCCAATTTTAATATCACATAGTTAAAATCAAATATGGTTATGTGTTAATTTGCAGGGTGCTGGTACAAATGTTCCCCCCCCCCTCTGTTTTTACAATTTTCCATTACTCCTTGGGGGGAAAATCCTTATTAATTTAAACTGCCAGCGTTTGCCTTTGCTGTTAGTGAGCCTAATTTGTTTTCAGTGATGTCATCATGGCACCAAATGTGATTGATTTACATCAACCACAGCATTGTAACATCAACCCAATTCACTTTGTGATCCATGATTAGATGGGATGTTCCATTTTACTAATTCAGAAAGAAGATGAAACAGCAGCCACGGGATACAACAACTGAAAATAGTAAAATTGGTGGCTATACACCACCCCCTCTTTTTACAGTGAAATCTCAATCAATCCCAGGGGTAGATGGGGGGGGGGTTTTTGGGAAAAAATCCATCATAATATTAGTTTTTATCGCATTGTATACAGCAGGCATGATAAGAAAGTCTGCATGCCAGGAAGCAGAGTGCCGTATCTCCTCACATTTTCATGTGTCTTCTTTCGGAGGTACAGCTGCTGATTCCTGCTGTGTTCGAGCAGTAGCAGCAGCAGGAGCTGCAAGTAAAGGCTTAGTGTTGGGTGAATGCCCATGAAGCATAATCAATAAGGCTGTGTTTTTTAAAACTTTGGTATCAAACCAAGGAAACTGAATCAAGAAGTTGCCCGTAACTTGTGGTTCAGCACTTTTTAAAACAGAGGAGCTGCTTCCCTGACAAATGACACTGTTTAAATGATATCTTAACTCTCAACTTGGTCCCTGTGATTGAGGTAAAGTTGAAAACACAGTGATTTCCCCCCCCCCCCCCTCCAGTAACGTTCATCATCTCATAAGGGCTCCAAGTGGTTCCTCGTGACAAATACAAAACTTGCTACCTGATTATAGCATCCCCTTCCGAGTTTACTGACAAGTAAATAATCACGTATAAAATGTAGAATGTGCCTCTGTCTATATAGTGAAGTTAGGAGTGGAGGACACTAAATAGAGGAGTTGAGAAACCACTTGAAATGTAATAGTGATTACAACTGGCTGAAAATGTGAAACAGCCAATCAACAGTTGCTGAAAAACACTTGTCATTCAACATTGTTGAAGGGGGGGGGGGAATTAAACCAGCTGGGACTTAACATATACAAAAGTTAGAATGGGATGCCACTTTGGAGAAGGTTGGATGGTAAAGAATGCCTGCTTCTCCAGCCTGCCATCCCTATGATACACACTACCAATCAATATGAAGAAATTATACCAACAAAATAGATATTGGGGGGTTCCTGCCTGCAAGCAGACGGGGGTCAAGAATGTGTGTATCCTGGGCTCTAGGAAAGTGAAAAGACAAGATGTAAAGCATTTATTTGTGTTTTATAAGGCTGTTAATTATCTAAACTTTTTTAAATTAATCATCTGCCTTTTGGGTGGAGCAATTAAAATTAAATTGAACCCTAGGACAGAAGTTTTACTGGGTTCTAATCTGGAGTGGCTGAAATTTCCCACCAAAAATCTCAGGTCAGTGAGGTAACCAAGACCCTGCCTCCCACACACCTCACTGTCCAGCGCCTTCCCCTCAATTTTTTAATTTGGAAATACTCCCAAGACCTCCAACCTCTTCATCTTCAGCCAATCAAGGAGCTTATCTATTAGGTCACTTGGGTCCAGCAGTTCGAGACGCGGGTGCTGCAAGACGGAGTGAGCTCCTGTCTCTAGTTCCAGGTCCTGCCAACCTAGCATTCCATGCGCCTTGGTGTTTAGTCATGCTGGCCACATGACCATGGAAACGTCTTCGGACAGCGCTGGCTCTTCGGCTTTGAAACGGAGATGAGCACCGCAACCCTAGAGTCAGATTCGACTGGCTTTCGAGCAAGGGAACCTTTACCTTTACCTTTACACACTATGCAGGGGATCCAGGCTGATTTTGCAGCTTTTTCAAAATTGAAATGCAGCTGCATGAAGCTGCTAATTTGTTTGAAGATACAGCACGGGAGGATGTTTAACCCTTTCTGATCAGTGTCCTCTCTCAAATTATTGTTCATAATGAAGTTTCATGAGGAAAAAAATGCAGGTTTCTAAGTAGTCATGTTAGTAAATGGAAAATTGTGATTACATATATGCAATCATATGTTTATAAATACAGACAAAGCACTCTTTTTATTCACATCTAGGAACACATAGCCTGCTTCACCTCTTCAGAATCACTACAAAGTCCATACAAAGAATCGCAGATAACAGTCACATGAAAATTCATACTACTTTGATTGTGATAGTTCTCAAAAATTGTTAGGGACTTCTACATAGCATGGAGAGCTCAGAGACTCTAAGAACATGAGAGTGTTGCTCGAAAAGATTGGTGGTCTGTGTAGTCCAGCATCCTGTTTCACACAGAAGCTAACCAGTTGCCCTGGAAGGCCAATAAACAGGGGAACAGAGGCCTTCTTCTAATCTTGGCCCCTAGTGTTGGTATTCAGTGGTTTCCTGGCTTTGTAGGTGGAGATTCTCTTTACCTAGAAGTCATTGGTTAACCTATCCTCAATGAATCTGTACAATCTCCTTTTAAAGACATTTATGCTACTGACCACTGGCACTAAATTCTACAATGGAAATACTTGTTGACTAAAGAAGCACTTTCATTGACTGTAGTACCTTTCTTACTTGGATTCTGCTTGTCTAAATTCCATTGAGCAGGGTACTCATGAACCAGCTGAGGGCAGCCTCCGTAAAACTATTTCTTATCCTGTTGCAAGAATGCATTTGCCCAGAATGCATTGGGGTTGTCAGAGCAACAGACTGAATCTGTCTCCTCCCTTTCAGGGTTTTTTTTTGGGGGGGGAGGGGTTGGAGCTCCAGGCTTCTTTATAAATAAGTAAAAGAGGGGTCTGGTTTCAGTGCACATCACCCCAAGCCCCAGACTGTAAACAAAAGTGGTTTGTTTTCCTCACTGAAATTACAAAGAACTGCATCATTTTCATCTTTCTTGACTGCTCTCCAAGTTCAAGAGGCTAATAAACTTAATATATTATAAATTCTAGTGTAATACAATCCTTTGACAGGTGTCTGCTCTTTCTTTGCCTCTGGCTTTATCCAATAATAATCACAGATCAGACCACACTCAATCACATACGCTCAAGCTGCAGAAAGTCCTACCATGGGCAGTTCTTACCAACAATATAATACCACACACAGGAACTTGACTTTTCAATTATGTTAGAGATCTGCTTGAACATCCATTGGACAAATTCCAGAAAGGTAGCTACAAAACTACAGAATCCTGTGGCAGAATAGAGGCTCACAAATGAACTGTAACATGAGCTTTCATAGACAAATATTATTTTATTAAATACATACAATAGAAAGTTATGATAATGGGTACATATGTTTGTGTACATACATAAGTGTGTGTGTGTGTGTGTGTGTGTGTGTGTGTGTGTTGTGTGTAGGTATATGAGCAGTAGGAATAAAGCATTTTGTAAAGTGAGATGAAAAAACAAAAAGTAGATATAGGAAATGTAAGTCAACCAGTTGAAGTTAATAAGTTTCAACCATTAGAGATCATTGAATCCACAGATGTAGAGCTAAACTGAATGTTCTCCAGGTTTCTTTGCTTGCTTCAAAGTAGTGATTTTTGAAGTACTGGATTTTCTTCCCCTATTCCTTAACCTATATATTTATCTTACACATTTACATGCCACCTCTTCAGAGACTTGCTTGAGGTAGCTTCTGATATAAAAGATAAAATCAATAAACATGAAAAAATTAAAACTCAGATAATAAAATCCAGATGTGTGAAAGCATATTAAAAGCACAAGAGCACAATATATTTGGTAGCCTAAATGAGCCTTAAAACATTCTTCAGACTAAAAACAGACTGTAAAAAAAATTACAAATATCAATCCTCTAGTTAGAAGCCTGGGTAAGAAGAAATATTTTGGCCCAGCAACTTAAAAAGGCTAGGGAGGGCACCAGGCAAGCGTCAAAGGAAGAAGAAGAGATTGGATCTATACCTCACCCTTCACTTGGCATCTCAGAGTGGCTTACAAACTCCTTTCCCTTTCCCTCCCCACAACAGACATCCTGTGAGGTAGGTCAGGCTGAGAGAACTCTGAGAGAACTGCTCTTTCAAGGACAGCTCTGACAGAACTTCGACTTGCCCAAGGTCATCCAACAGCTGCATGTGGAAGAGTGGGGAATCAAACCCAGTTCTCCCAGATTAGAGTCCGTGCACTTAACCATTAGACCAAATTGGCTGTGGGAGAGGATTCCACAGGCAAGGTACCACTACTTTACTTAATTTTATCACAATCATAGATCAGCAATAACATAATCAACAGTCATACAGTTATCACTACTGAAAAATATGTTTCTGGTCACCACCCATCTCACCTCTGCAGGCAGGGTCACAGACAGCAGGGCTTTTGAGGAGGATCTCCTCCCCTACCGTTTTCTTCATCGTTTGCCACTGTTCAGTAGGGGTTGCCAACTCCAGGTTGGGAAATTTATAGAGATTAGGGGGTGGAGGCTGGGAAGGATGGGATTTGAGGAGGGGAGGGACCTCAGCCAGATATAATCCCCACAATCTATCACCCAAAGCAGTCATTTTCTCCAGGGAAAGTGATCCGTGTCTTCTGGAGATCAGTTGCAATCCCAGGAGATCTCCAGCTGGCGGTTGGCAAGCATAGTTCAAAGCCACTTTCTTTGCTTCGTCTTCAATTGACATTTTCTCTCTCTTTTGATTCATCTTCAAGTGATGTCAGCTAAACAGTGATTCTGTTCTGGCATAATGATGTCACAGCACTAAGTAGCCCATACATGACTTTTTGATAATATACCTAAGTGCAAAGGAAGCCCATTTAGAGTGGAAAAACTAGGCTTGCCAAGTCCCCCCGGGGGGTGGGGAAACCCCCGACCCAGAGGCCCATTCCCCGCCGCCGACGAATCGGGCCCCAGGGGGAACCCCACCCCCAAAGTACGAGACGTGCACATCACCTGATCATTTGTGATTCCTGACTGGTTATATGTGACCAATATAGAAAGTTTTTTCTAGGGTTGCCAAGTCGTACCTTCATCTGGAGCAAGGGACTCCCGGTTTGCTCCCGGAGCGCATGCGCACCGCAACCACGTCACCCGGAAGTGCCGCGACCACGCCGGGCATGCTGGGGGCAGGGCCACGGTCATCTGAGGGAAAACTCTATGGTTTTCCCTCAGATGGCCCCGCCCCCAACGTGCCCGGCGTGGTCGCGTCACTTCCGGGTGACGTGGATGCGGTGCGCACGCGCTCCGGGAGCAAACCAGGAGTCCCTTGCTCCAGATGAAGGTACGACTTGGCAACCCTAAAAAAAACTTTCTATATTGGTCACATTATATAACCAGTCAGGAATCACAAATAATCAGGTAACATGTCCATAGCAGTAATCCATTAAAAAAATCTGCTGGCATAATGTATCTTTTTCAATTCTGACAATTTTTTTTGTTAAATATGTTTTTACTCCCCTTCAGCTCAATCCTAGGAGATAGATCCAGGCATATACACCCCTAAGAAACTGATGCTCTATTTGTATACTGCCACATCCATGGGAGTCAATGACAATTTATAAAACTCATGCTGACCTTCACAGTGGCAATTATAGAGCCAATCGAGATGTCATCATTTTCTCAGGCAATTAAGACAATAGAAAAATTTCTTGTGATATGAGTTGCTGTTTCTACCTTGACTTGGCAGGATTTGACATGGTAAATATCCAGCATCTATTGGTTTTCCCACAAGGAAAAGAAACATCCTTTGAAATCATTTAACTCTAACATGTGTGTCCTGAATCACAGACTTTATGGTAAGTGGAAAAATAAGTCCAACGGCAGACTTACCAGAGACATTCTCAGTTACCTCAGTTTGCTTGAGTACCACGATGTATGCTATAATCTGCAACAGTAGTTTTCCACTTGTGACTTTGGCCCCCCATCCACCACTGGAGAGAAGTCAATATTTTCCTAATCCGCTTCCTCTAACAACAGAGAGGAGAGGATCAATCATCATTCTCTTCACATTAGATTTTTATTGAAGAGTTTTCTTCTCATCAATAAGAGCTATCCAGTGCAGCCCTGACTCCCTTCGCATTCTCTCTGCCTACCTTTCTTTACCTTCTTTCTTGCCCCAAATGTCCCGCAAATCTCCCATCACACAAAGGTTAGAGGTGACTGTTTTATCAAGAGTGCAGCTCAGCTATATTGACAAAGAGAACCGGAGAGAAACAGGAGATATATAAAGCTCCCAGGCCTCGGCCTTGCGAGCAATGCCTGTGGTTAAAGAACAGGGCTTTAAGAGGGTGACCCATCAGACTCTGTACACACAGCAATAACAGAGAATGTGATAAACTGTCACCAGAAGATGGTCTCAATTCCCTGGGACTTGATGGTGGGATAACACAATAGGGTCAAACTAAAAAGGTTTCCTTATGAAAATTTTATCAGCAGCTTTGGTAAATTGCTGTGGGAAAGGTGCTCGGCTCTCAGGCAGACCTGGAACCTGTTTTTACAAGGTACAGCTAGCAGGCATTGCATCACCCCTGCACGATATTAAGGGCACTCAAATTGAATTAACACCAAATCAGGCCGGTGCACTTAACAATACAAATGCACTTAAGGGATGCCTCAGAATGATTTGTGACTAAAGAAAGCAAAGAAGAAAACAGCCTTCAAGACCACAGGGGTGGTGTTGTGTGTCATATACAGGAAAAGCCATAAGTAGAACTTAGAATACCGGAAAACCATGAACTTCAGGGGCTCTCAAATACCTTAGACCCAGCCATAAAGTAGATGGCCTATTTTGTGGTATGCAGAAAACAATTGATAAATAAATTACAGCCAATTTTCTTAGTGGTACAGTCTCCATTACCTCTGACAGCAGCAAACTGTCTTGCTAAAATGATAAGAGGCGAATAATAGAGTATCAAGTAGCAACCTAAGGAAATTCTTTCTGAGTTCTTCTTTGCGATAGCAATGACACAAAGATCATTCACAAAAGGGAATGGGATGAGATGTGGCAGCCAAAGGACGGAGACAGGAAGACTCCTGCTAGGGAAGCCAACCCATTACTTGACTAGGGCGGTATTAATTTCCTCTACTGCGCTTTACAAAAGTTAGATTCATGGAATCTTCTTACATCTAATAGTAAGCATTAGGCTCTTTGGGACAAATCCTGCACTTAGTATCCAATAGTACCAGGCTCAGCATCTTTTGCAACTGCACAATGGTCAGGGAACTGATAGCCCTCCATTCCAGATAGTCAAGGTATCTCAAAATCAGCTTAACATCCTTCCTGGCAAGTAAAATCACTCTGAGAATAAAACAGCCACCAGTAATTTTTTTCTTCTTTTTTTTAACTAGCTATAGGATCACAGAAATTTATATTGAGGACGTTTACAGACGCTCCTATTAAAATTCCAGTATGTTTTTCCTCTGGTAGCCAACAAGTACTCCAGTGACAAAGGTTTGGGATGTAAAGCAGCACCTGACTCTATGCCAAATAGCCCCACTAGATTGTTCAATGGAACTAATTTCCAAGCAAGTGTACATAGGATTGAACCCTAGAGCTAAATCACATGAGATACTGAAGATTCAGGATCAGCACATTTCTCCTTCATATAGTGGAGTTATGAGTGGGCCCAATTGGGATCATAGTGTAGAGGCAGGGGAGCTAACTTTTCTCCACTTGACAATGGTCAAATGCAGTTTCTACTGACCCTGCTGATGCAAGCATAGTTTTCTGTATCTTTCCAGGGCTCTTTTTGTAGAAAAAGCCCAGCAGGAACTCATTAGCATAATAGGCCACACCCAACAGCAGGAACTCATTAGCATATTGGGCCACACCCCTGACAGCACAGCTCATTAGCACATTAGGCTGCACCCACATGTTACCAGAAGTGTGGTTATCCAGCCACACCCACCTTTTGCTTGTTATTCTGTTTACCTTGTTCGATGTCAAAACCCAGGGGCTTTTTTTGTAGCAGGAACTCCTTTGCATGTTAGGCCACACACCCCTAATGTAGCCAATCCTAATGAGTTTCTGCTGTTGGGTGTGGCCTATTATGCTAATGAGTTCCTGCTGGGCGTGGCCAACTTGGGAGCCAGCTGGAACTCCGTTCCTGTACGTTCCTGCCCAAAAATAGCCCTGTTATTCGCCAAGTGTAGCATATATGAGTTCTGAAGTCAGCAGAACAGCATGGGGAGGTGGAGTTATTCACCTCTCCTTCTCTTCTGTCATCCCAGTCTGAATCTGGGCATCCCATGGCTGCTATTTATGAAGAAAAACACATTGGAGGTCCAATGACAGATATTTCAGTTTCTCATTTAACTGGACTCTTCACGGTCTCCAACTGTAAAATGAAAAGAACTGTGGTCTACATCACAGGGAATTACAAGACAAACAGTGCAATTCTAAACAGAATTACACCCTTCTACGACCATTGTGGTCAATGGGTGTAGAACAGTATTACTGTGCTTAGGAGTGCATTGCAAATAAGGTAAGGAACTCTTATTGCCCAATTTAAATATTAAAATGAGATAGTAGTAATTTTAATGGATAACTTACCCTCATGTAATATTATTAAAAAGAGAATGGGGAACTAGTTTGAATTTTCAAAGATGGAAGACATTTCTTTTTTAAAAAATTGCCTGTCTGGGGTAGAAAAAGGAAGTGATTTCTCTTTCCTGGATAATTCTAATGAGTTTAATTTTGCCTGATAACAGAAAGTAGCTATCATTCAGAATAGGAGGATGTTCTGGGGATGATCTACTGTCTTTTAAAACACAACCCTAAGCTGTTTATATGCTGCCAAGTGCAAACCTATACCCAAGTTTTTTTTTTGTTTTTTTTAAAGATCCATACTAAGTTGTTTGCCTGATAATCTTGCATTCTTTGACTGTTTCATAAAAGTATTGAACGGGTGTCTTTGCAAGCCTTTTGTGTCGGAAGTGGTGAAGCATTAGTTCCCTATTTGAAATATTGAAGCAATGACAACATTAAAAAAAAAAAGTTTTGACCCTTTGATTGGGTCAAGGAAAGACAGCCTGGCTGGGAGGACAGAATTTGGGGCTGGAGATCGCTTTGCATGATCCCAGAGGCTGGCACCTCCATTACAAACTCATAAATAGAAGTGAATGTCCATTCAATTAAGAGGCAAAGGTCACAGGTACCCTCTAGTGAACTATAATGGTGCTGAGAGGAGAATATTCATAAACAGCATCTGGCCTGGCAAAGTAGCCTGTTAACATGGCTTGTTTCTTGAAATCACTAGGTCTTGCTAGGCCTATGTGTTTGGAATAAGCAGCAAAACTGGGCCATCTGCAGACAAGATAGAAACCTCCAACACTAAGAAAGCTCCTGAGGTGAGTGGGAAAATATGACTGTAAATTAACTGAGAGAAAAATAAAAACCACCACCCTGTTAAGGACTGACTATGCTCTACAAAGAGGGAATGCTGAGAGCAGCTGAGAATCAGTTAAAGAAGGGGGGAGGGTGGACTGTTCAGGCACCTGGAAAGCTTAAGCCAGTGATACTTATTCTGTGGCTCACAAAAAGCCACATTCGCAATTACCACTAAGCAAAAGAGCCACGAGATTATTGTATGTTCTGTTTGCCATCCCACCAAACACATGCATATAGGGCTATAGGATCAAAAAGGTTATGCTTGTAGTTGCATACTTTACTATTAATAGTTATACAAGGGGGGGACCCACGATACTCGCGTGGGGGGCAGTCTCTCTCTTTCCCCCTGTTCTCTTTCTTCCCCCCCAGTCTCTCTCTCTCTGTGTCTCTCTCTCCCTCCCTTCTCTCTCTTCCCCCCCAGTCTCTCTCAACATCCCTCGTAACAGAAATCCAGCAATGCCCAGCTACAAAGGCAAGATCATATGATCATATTTATCTGGAAGTAAATTCCATTCAGTAAGTGTCCCATTTCTCGCTTTGATTCCCCTCCCCCCCGCCTTTCTCTCTCTCTCTTTTTCCCCCGTGAACCGAGGCCTGCGCGGCTTACATCCGCCGGGCCTCGGCAGTGTCTCTTCCCATCCCCGACTTTCTTCCCCCTTCTCACCTGTCTCTCACCACCGCCGCCACTGCTGGGCCTCTCTGGCCGTTCGGTTCCTTTCCCGCGCACGGAAGCCAGGTAGGTCGCAGAGTGTTCCGTGCGCATGCGCACGGAACGCTCTGGCACTTTTCGGGAGGAACATTTAAACATCCCCCTGAAATTTTTGTCACCATTTAGGATTTTTGTGCACACGTGGGGACCGCCCCACATGTGCACAAAGCTCTCCCTCCCCCCCAAGTCCCCCCGATGTCCGGATCTAAGGATCCGCACAGAGGGGGCCAGTTCAGTATTAGATATATAGATAGCTATTCGTATTAAATGTATAACTAAACATTTTAATTACCAGATTATTTCTAAGCATGTAAGGTTGAAACTTTAGCCAGCTCCTCCATATCTGGAGTGAGGGTGGAGTGAGACTTCATGAAATTTTCTTACATCTTACATGGAATCTTCTTACATGACCATCATTCCACTGGGGACAACTTGGTCTTTTCCTAGGAGTCTTCCACGGCAGTTGTGATGGTTGGACTCTTTTCTGCATCCAGGTTGCTCTCTTGACAGCTGCCCACAAACTGGGATGACACTGCAGAGGCTGCGGAGAAGGGTAGGGGCTGTTGTAGAGGTTGGGTCCTTCATTTCCATCCCTGGCATGAGGCTTAAAGCTTACAGCTTACCCGTTCTGTAGTCCCTGCGGCGGCAGCTATTTCAAGGGGGGAACTACCTGCCAAACACAAGCTGGATCAGAGCAGATGCCTCATTGGGGAACAGTGACCA
This sequence comes from Gekko japonicus, assembly GCF_001447785.1. Classification (NCBI taxonomy): domain Eukaryota; kingdom Metazoa; phylum Chordata; class Lepidosauria; order Squamata; family Gekkonidae; genus Gekko; species Gekko japonicus. Next base: position 1,553,542 of record NW_015175362.1, on the reverse strand, counting down.
GAAGAGCCACAGTTGGCATGTCAAAGAGCCACATGTGGCTCCCAAGCCACTGAGTATCATTGTGTAAGTAATCCTAGAGGTAGATTTGAAGCAAGGGGAAGATTTCCAAATTGCTCTTCACAGACCCCTAGCCTGTTACTATATCTAAATACAAAAGTGGCTGACCCTCATAACAATAATGATAGTACCAAAATGTAAAGGCAGCCCACAGAAAAAACAGGGGTTTCTAGTAGGCTTACTAAGCTCCTGCTCATGGCAGGGGATCCCCTAGTTTCTGGTCATAGTCAAGGGGCTTGCTAGGTATGCAATATATGACTATGTAAATTAACCAACAGAATAAGAAAAGAAAAGACTGAGGACTGAAAATGCCCCAGAAGGAACACAGTTAAAGAAAAAAGGGAGTTGAAGAAAAACTAACCTGCTCAAGGGCCTTTGTCGCTTCTTGGTGATTCCTTATAGACCTTCATCCAGTAAAGGTTTTAGTATTGAAAGATATTGGAAAAAATGGGACCCTTCTACTCTCTGGGTAGCATCAAAGCAAAGGGGGAAAATAAAAGATGAATATGCCGCTAGCCTGATGAAGAAAATTGATTTTTGGCTAAGATCTGAAAATGTTCCAATAACCTCTGTCCTCAGTCATTAGTGTAAGGGGAAGTATTCTCAAGGAAGGATGAAACTGTTCTTCAGCTTGCGACTCAAAGCCTTGATCTCCCTCCTCTTCTGCTGACTCCTTCTCATCCTTGTCATCTTCAGTTACCCAGTTTCTGAGTAGCAGGGCCCAGAAAGCCTAAAAGATCTTTTCCCCCCACACCTGATTTACTGAGTTCAGAGTGTTCATATGAGCATTGTCACATCATGACTGGGATTTGATGCTCTTGTAATGGAATGAGTTCTGTATTAGCATGCTGGCACATGAATGAAGATCTTTCTTTCTTTCTTTTTCTTTCTTTGCAGTTGCTCTTTCTGTGATGTTAAAAACATAAGAAGACACCCCTGCTGGATCAGACCAGTGGTCCATTTAGTCCAGCATCCTGTCTCGCACAGTGGCCAACTAGTTTATTTGGAGGGCCAACAACAGGGCATAAAGGCCAAGATCTTCCCCTGATGTTGTGTCCTGGCACTGCGATTCAGAGATTGACTGCCTCTGAATGTGGATGTTCCCCTCAGTCACCATGCCTAGTAGCCATCAATAGATCTTTCTGGCAGCAAATTCCGCATTTTAATCACTCCCTGTGTAAAGAAGTATTTCCTTTTATCCATCTTGAAACTAGTGCCCATCAGCTTTATTGGATATCCTCAAGTTCTAGTCTTTTGGGAAAGGGAGAAAAAGTTCCTTTGCCAACTCTCCCCATCCCATGCATAATTTTATAAACCTTTACTGTGTCTCTCCTTAGTTGTCTCTTTTCTAAACTGAAAAGTCCCAGACTCTTCAGCCTTTCCTCATAGGGAAGGTGCTTCAACCCCCTCATAATCTTGGTTGCCCTCTTCTGTACTTTTTCCAGCTCTGCAATGTCCTTTTTGAGATATGGTGACCATAACTGCACAAAGTATTCCAAATGAGGCCACACCATACAAGGGCATTGTAATATCAGCTGTTTTATGTTCAGTTCCTTTCCTGATAACCCCTAACATAGAGTTTGCCCTTTTCACTGCTGCAGCACACTGGGTTGACATTTTTATCAAGCTTCCCACTACAACCCCAAGATCTTTTTCCCTCTCAGACTCAGCAAGTTCACACCCCATTAGCCTATACTTGAAGCTGGGATCCTCCCCACCCCCCGGTGTGCATCACCTTACTCTTACCAACACTGAATTTCATTTGTCACATTGTTGCCCACTCATCCAATTTGTGGAGGTCCTCCTGGATCTCTTCATATCAGCCTTGGTTTTCACCATTCTGCTCCTAGTTCCAGATCACTTATGAACAAATTAAATAGTGCCATCCTCAATACTGATCCTTGTGCTGAGAGAGGGATTGGGCATCCCTCTCTCAGCAATCCATGGGGGGTTAAATAAGAGGTGAAGCCGAAATGCATTCCTTGTGGCAGCAGTTCCAAGTTGTTCCCTTAACTATAGCAAACAATAAGAATGCCAAGGGTTGGGGACATAGCTGGCCCACTGAATTGGGCGAACCAGAGCCTGCTAACCTTCTGATCCAAATGTGCATGGCTCCTCTCTTGCATCCCTCTCTCAGCAATCCATGGGGGATTAAATAAGAGGTGAAGCCAAAATGCATGCATGCTCCCTGGATGCAAATGCTGCCATATATAACAGTCTGAATGGAAGAAGGGGGGCGGGGGGGAGGAGAAGAAGAAGAAGAGTTGGATTTATACCCCACCCTTCACTTGGAGTCTCAGAGCGGCTTACAATCTCCTTCCCTTCCCCTCCCCACAACAGACACCCTGTGAGGTAGGTGAGGTTGAGAGAGCTATTTCAAGAACTGCTCGTGAGAGAACAGTCCTGTGAGAACTTGTGACTGACCCAAGGTCACCCAGCTGGCTGCATGTGAAGGAGTGAGGAATTAAACCTGGTTCTCCAGATTAGAGTCCACCACTCTTAACCACTACACCAAACTGGCTCATGGGCACAAGCAGGCATTCAGAAAAGCACATGAGTTTGCACATGGCAGAGGCAGGCACTGGATGTGCATCTGTGCACTTACACATCGGGAGTAATATTTTGGGTGGTTGGATAATGTTGTGGAACTGGCAGGAAATAAAAGTCTGCCAAAGGCAATTAAAGTGGAGCTGGCATCTTTAGAGAGTGGCAATGCTTGAAGATTGTTTGTGGTGCCGAGGGGCATCACAGTTTCCCTTGTGGTTCAAGCTTGTTGCTGAATTTTGGACTTTTGCAGAGGGAGGTGTGGGATTGTGCCGTTGTCTCATCCTCTCCCCTCCACAAGGCCTGTTGACCATAGCAGGATTTTTTTAGGGCAGGGCTTATTGGGTTCCCCAGTTGATGCCACTTGGCCACCTGTCTTCAGCTGCTGCACCTGCGGCAATGGAATGCAGCCCTTCATGCTCCAGCTCAACAAAAGCTTCTGAAATGTGTTAGTCTTTAAAGATCCACAAGAGTCTCTGGTTGTTGCACCTTGATTGTCAGGCAGCAGCTCTCTGTGCTGTGCAAAACGTCTTGTGCCTATCAAGCAAAGGGCGGTTAGTTAGGTGCTGAGGAGGGGTGTGGGTCACGGTCAGTGGTAAAATATCTCTGTCACCTGGCATTACATTTTATGGCACACAAGACCTGGCCTGACAAAGTGATATTTATGTCAGTTCCAGCCCCTGTAACAAATGAGTTCGACACTTCTGGTATATGGTATCCCAGCCCTCACAGACTTTTTGCTCTCTGCCAAGTCAGCAAATGATCTGGAGGCTGCTGACCTGGATTCTTCTCTTATGCAATTACTGAAAGATGGTTCAGGATTTCCCTATGGATAGCTTAAAATACACACAGTTCTGCCCAGATCCCAAGCCATATTTAGCAAACAAACATCCTGTCCTTAATAGAGTTTGCCACTCACTCGGGGTGCTTTCCTTGATATTATTACTTGGACAAGTCGCTATTGACTTAAAAGAGAAATTTGCTGGATAAAAAAACGGAATCCTAAACTGTATTCTATAAATCAAGTTTGTGATGACATTTAATCTCTGCAGTTTATCGACACCTTGCTGCCTTACCTTGATCTGCCCCTTTGATCATATCTATATTATCAGGTGTATGTTTTCACTTGATCTTGAATAGCAGCATGTGTAATAGGGGTGTTATATAAATCAATAATAGACATAAGAAATAATATTTTATTGTTACTGGGCATAATATACCTGGTCAGCTCAGACAAACCTGATCTTGTGAGATCTCAGAGGCTAAGCAGGGTCAGTCCTAGTTAGTATTTGGAAGGGAGACCACTGGCCAATAACAGGGCCATGAAGTGGAGCCAGGCAGTGGCAAACCACCTCCCAACATCTCTTGCCTTGAAAACCCCACCAGGGGCCACCATACGTCAGCCAGGACTTGATGGCAAATAATAACAACAATAATAAAAACAATAGTGATTTATTTAGACTATTGGCTTATACAACTTTACACAGTGGATATAAAACTGTTGCTGAGTAAGAAGTCCTTTCTCTGTTGTAAATGTGGGGGCCTTTTCCTGAGGTGTATGTCTACACTAAAGATGTATGTTAATTTTATCCTCTAATTGTCATGGGTTCCACCCAAAGAATCCTTGGATTCCTTCCCAATAGCCACCCGTGTATACCTTGAAGGGGCACTCTGGAACTCTACACATGATGACCACCTGTCACGCTGATTCATATGCTCAACAGTTTACTTCTAAGGCTTCGTTCTCTCGCAGTGTTGTCCTAGCCAGAGTTATGCCCTTTTGAATCCGCTTAAGTCAATAGGCTTCTGTGTAAATTGTGTAAATGTGCGTGTACATTGCTGTCAAGTCGTGGCCAACTTATGGAGGCTCCAGCAAGGCAAGTGAGAAGCAGAGTTGGTTTGACATTGCTTTCCTCTGCAGAGTTTTCCTTGGTGGTTTCCCTTTCAAGAGCCAACCCTGCTTAGCTTCCAAGATCAAGTGAGATCAGACTATAGCATGCCATTTTCCCTCCCTACCAATGGGCTTAGCAGGGTGTAATTCTGCTTAGGATGGCACCATTAGAGAGCAATCCTCAGCAGGTCTACTCAGGTGTATTCAGTGGGGTTTACTCAAAAGAAAGTGTTCTTAGGATTGCACTGTTAGGGTAAAGACACCCAAATATCGTAAGCACGGTGGAAGTGATTTCAGTACAGTTTCTACACCCTGAAAAGAAATGCTTCAACTGTCTTCTGCCGTCCTCTAAAGTTGGCTCAAGTTTACTGTTAGGGTACAGACACCCAAATAGCATAAGCATGGTGGAAGTGATTTCAGTACATTTTCTACACCCTGAAAAGAAATGCTTCAAAATACAGCAAATGTGAAACCTGTGGGCGGGACCCGGGCTTTGCCTTCTGATTGGTGGCAATATATGCTGAGGAGCAGTGCCATCAGCCATACACTAAGGGAGTGCATTTTCGAATTAGAACTTTGGCACCCACTATTCAATTATATATAAGGAGAGAATTCTTAATAAGATTTTATTAGGATGTAATGAAGGCCTGTTATATGGAAGGCCTTTCTTTGAAGGTCAGGGTATTTTTCCAGATGATGTTAGCAAACAAGACAATAGCATTCTTTTGGTACAGAAGAAGGTATAAGGTTTATGTTTTTTAATTGTTTAGGTTACAACTTTGTAGTGTCTGGGTCAAAAAGGATTTTTAGCTCCGTATCAGAGAGAAAAACACCTTTGTTTGGGTATGAAGAATCCTTGGTCAATATTATTCAGGTTAGGTCAAGTATACACTTGACGCTGTTGCACAGACACACCTTTCTTTACATTTGACCAATAAGGGAATTTTTATTCTAATGTTGTTTAATTTTTTGTAACCAATTATGCTTTTTGAATATTATTTTCATGATGATGGTATGATGGTGTCATTTCAAGTATAAAACTTCATGTATTTCCTGGTTGTGCTCAGAAAGCGGTCAATTTTTGATAGGCTTGTTGGCCTAACTGTCTTTCAAGTGAATTGATTGCAATTAAAATGCTAAGACTTTCCTCCTCATTTTGACTCCATTTTTGACTGGGAATTTATTTGTACAACACCGGCCCTACATAATGACAATCTGTTTCTATGTACTGCTAGTTCTACCTATCCCTGGAATCACTGTTCTAGCATTTTGTCTCTACTTCCTGATTGTTTCTTTACAAAAGTATTCAGTTGGATAATGGGATAAAGCGTGCCCTGCTATGTATAAATTAAATTATCCGAGCACATTCTCTACACACATTCATCACTCAGGTAGCTTTTGTTTTATTTTTTAATGGTGCTTCTGTTAGGCATGAAAGCTGACTTGTATACCATCTCCAGAAAATTAAAAAATAAGAAAATATACTAACTCTAGAAAGCTAACTTTATACATTAAAATAAGAATGAAACACAGATACATACCTCATCTAAGACATGTTAATATAGCAACTTAGCTGAAGGTTCAGTTTGTATGGTTCTGGTCAGTGCCTCAATAGGAGAAAGGGAGATATAAATGTAATAAATAAATTAAAACCCACAAATCACACAATACATGAACAAGGCAGCCTCAGAGACAGACTTTTTGGTGAAGATGGGTAGCCATGTTGGTCTACAGTAGAAGAGCAAGATCTGAGTTCAGTAGCGCTTCAGAGACCAACAAGAGGCTGGACGACCATCTTTCAGGTATGTTGTAGGGCTATCTTTCGGCTATGCTCCTGCAGAGTGCAGGGGGTTGGACTAGATGACCTGCAAGGTCCCTTCCAACTCTAACATTCTATGATTCTAAGATTTCCAGGGTATGAACTTTTGAGAGCCAAAGCTCCTTTTGGCAGATATCTGATGAAGGGAGCTTTGACTCTGGAAGTCTTGTTGGTCTCTGAAGCGCTACTGGACTCAGAGCTTGTACTTTTTGGTGAAGAAAAACAGGTGTGTGTGTGTGAGAGAGAGAGAAGTGCTGTCAAGTAGCAGCTGACGTATGGCGACCCCTCATGGGGTTTTCAAGGCAACAGACATTCAGAGGTGGTTTGCAGTTGCCTGCCTCTGCATTGCAACCCAGGTGTTCAGTGGTTGTCTCCAATCCAAGTGGTAACTGGGGCCAACTCCACAACATTTGAGAGCTGATGAGATCAGGCTAACCTGGACCATCCAGGTCAGGGCAAAAATAATATACAGCTAGATAGATTAAAATAAAAATGAGAACCTCATGAAAGCTACAACTGAAAGCTTTCGAAGTATATGAACACTTGGTACTGTGAATGCTGAACCCCATGGGGAGAAGTAGAGGAAGACAACCAGTGATGCTTCCACACTTAGCAGTGAAAAGCCGCAAGTGCTTGGGAGCCAAGCCTTGGTCCTCCTTGCCACTGTCAGCCTCAAGCAGCCGCCCAACAGCTGTGTGGCCATGCAGTAGCTCTAGTGCTTAATTGTCTTTCTGCATTGCAAACAACTTTTTCCTCCAGGTCTTGGATGTTCAAATAAGGAAACAACATGGAGAGGGACTACAAGTACCATAAGGCTGTGCAAAAATGTGCATGCACAAAATAACCTTGCTGATAATACAAACTTAAACATCAAGCAGTAAGACTTAAAAAAAATATACAGTATTTATAACCACCGTCTGAATGCTTAATTTGCTTGCAGTCTATTTACCCAACTGGCTGCTATGTGCCAAACAGTGAGAACGGGCCTGTGTAGGGGGGACGAGGGACTTATGGCTCTCACTGGATGGTGTAGCAATGTGCAAGCATGAAATTGCACTGCATTCCAGCCTCTTGCATGTTATTCACTAGGAATGCCTGATTACCTATTGGTTTGGCTTGCAATCTGCTCACTAGTAGCGATCAGAGGAGCTGAACTGCTGAAAAACCATTTGTCTGAATCCAAACACCTTGAAGACATGCAGTTATGGGGAATGAAAGATTACAAGCTTTCCCTTAGTAGTTGCCCCTGCTCCACTTTCTTGTCTGTTGCTGCCCCCAAATTTGAACACTGTTAAAAGGATAACATTCTGTGTTGAGGCTTGCTCCTTTACTATCTCTGTGACCCTTATGACAGCATTATTTGGAGTCCATTAGTGGGTACCAAGCTGTCCAGATCCAGATCAATTGACACATGTACATTATCACATGGCCTCATAGGAGAAATAGTGTATTTCCTCCCACATCCCTCCTCCACATCTGTAAAATAACTTATTTTTAAATCTTTCAGATTACAATGGATGCATCTTGGGATTTGTGGAAACACAGCATTCCTCATGCTTGGAACACACATGGATAAACAAAATGCCAGGTATCCAAACTGTACTGATCACAGATAGCTTTGACTCTTAAAAGCTTATATCCTGGAAGTCTTGTTGGTCTCTGAAGCGGTACTGGACTCAGATCTTGTACTTTTTGGTGAAGAAAAACAGGTGTGTGTGTGTGAGAGAGAGAGAAGTGCTGTCAAGTAGCAGCTGACTTATGGTGACCCCTCATGGGGTTTTCAAGGCAACAGACATTCAGAGGTGGTTTGCAGTTGCCTGCCTCTGCATTGCAACCCAGGTGTTCGGTGGTTGTCTCCAATCCAAGTGGTAACTGGGGCCAACTCCACAACATTTGAGAGCTGATGAGATCAGGCTAACTGGACCATCCAGGTCAGGGCAAAAATAGATATACAGCTAGATAGATTAAAATAAAAATGAGATTAAAATAAAAATGAGAACCTCATGAAAACTACAACTGAAATATTTCGAAGTATATGAACCCTTGGTACTGTGAATGCTGAACCCCATGGGGTTCCATCTATACTGGCTCCCAGTTTGCTTTCAGGTTCAATTCAGGGTGCTGGTATGGACCTATGGAGTCCTATATGGGTTGGGGCTAGTATACCTTAAGGAATGCCTTCTTCCATACATGCAGTGAAAAGCCGCAAGTGCTTGGGAGCCAAGCCTTGGTCCTCCTTGCCACTGTCAGCCTCAAGCAGCCGCCCAACAGCTGTGTGGCCATGCTCTAGTGCTTAATTTTCTTTCTGCATTGCAAACAACTTTTGCATTTGCACCATAGGTGCAATTGAGTCTTCCTCCAGGTCTTGGATGTTCAGGTCAGATAAACAACATGGAGGGGGACTACATAAGGCTGTGCAAAAATGTGCATGCACAAAATAACCTTGCTGATAATACAAACAAACATCAAGCAGTAAGACTTAAAAATATACACAGTATTTATAACCACCATCTGAATGTTTAATTTGCTTGCAGTCTATCTACCCAACTGGCTGCTATGTGCCAAACAGTGAGAACGGGCCTGTGTAGGGGGGACGGGGGACTTATGGCTCTCACTGGATGGTGTAGCAATGTGCAAGCATGACATTGCACTGCATTCCAGCCTCTTGCATGTTATTCACTAGGAATGCCTGATGACCTATTGGTTTGGCTTGCAATCTGCTCACTAGTAGCGATCAGAGGAGCTGAACTGCTGAAAAACCATTTGTCTGAATCCAAACACCTTGAAGACATGCAATTATGGGGAATGAATTCTTGTCTGTTGCTGCCCCCAAATTTGAACACTGTTAAAAGGATAACATTCTGTGTTGAGGCTTGCTCCTTTACTATCTCTGTGACCCTTATGACAGCATTATTTGGAGCCCATTAGTGGGTACCAAGCTGTCCAGATCCAGATCAATTGACACATGTACATTATCACATGGCCTCATAGGAGAAATAGTTTATTTCCTCCCACATCCCTCCTCCACATCTGTAAAATAACTTATTTTAAAATCTTTCAGATTACAATGGATGCATCTTGGGATTTGTGGAAACACAGCATTCCTCATGCTTGGAACACACATTCAGAGGTCATTTGGGGGGGGAACACGGGGGAACACAGTCCCCCCGGGTGAGGTGCAGGGGGTGGGGCACATGACGAAGCCCCGCCCCTGCTTCCAGCCGCCCCACTTCCAGCCCTCATTTGCCCCCTGCTTCCGGCTGCCCCGCTTCCAGCCCTCATTCAGCCAGGAGGAGGCAGGAGAAGAGGGAGGGTAAGTTGCTTCCTCCCTGCCTCTCCCCACCCCTGCCTGCCTGGGGCCAGGGAGGGCCTTGGCGGGGCTTCCTCGTACTCCCGCTGGCCTTGCAGGTCCACCGCCGGGCCCCTGATGTCAGGGGGTGTGGCATATGCTAATGAGTTATGCTAATGAGTTATGCTAATGAGCTCTTTTTCTACGAAATGACCCCAGCACACATTGATAAACAAAATACCAGGTATCCAAACTGTACTGATCACAGATAAACTTGTGCAAAGGCAGGAACAATTCTGAGTGACCTTTGCTAAAGAGGAAGTCCACTTTAATGACCCAGCCATGACCCCTGCATGATAGGTGCCATCGTCTCTGGTGACTGAGAACACTGAGTTCACCGACTGCAACACAGAAGTAAATTAATCTATGTATTGCCCTGGCAACATGTAGATTAGATTACTGCAATGAGCTCTATATGGGGCTGCCCTTGAAGACTGTCTGGAAGCTACAGTTGGTACAGAAGGCTGCTGCCAGAATGCTAACTGGAGCAGGTCATAGGAACCACATCACTCCAGCCTTGTTCCATCTATACTGGCTCCCAGTTTGCTTTCAGGTTCAATTCAGGGTGCTGGTATGGACCTATGAAGTCCTATATGGGTTGGGGCTAGTATACCTTAAGGAATGCCTTCTTCCATACAAACCTACTCTTCCACTCCAGTCATCTTTGGAGGCCCTGCTTCAGGTGCCCCTGCCATCTGAGGCTAGATGGACAGCAGCCTAAGAAAAGGCCTTCTCAGTTGTGGTGCCAAACTCCCACCCCAGGCCGATTTGTTTGTCTCCCTCTTTCATTGTCTCCCACCAGTGGGTGAAGACTCTTTTTGTTTCATTTGGCATACCCCCAATAACTGTTATTGGCCCTCCCTGCTAGTTTTGGTGTTGTGTTTATATGCTTTTATTGAATTATTTTATATATTATTTTAAATGCCATTTTAATGTTCAAATGTTTTTGTTTGCTGCCTTGGGGGCCCTATTTGGGTAGAAAGATGCCATAAAATGCTTTAAATAAAACAAAATTAAAATATTGAGGCATGATTGATCCATGACCTTTCAGCACAAGCATCTATGTGCAGGTACAAAACTCTTCAACATGATATTCAATTGAGCATTAAAAGCAACATTAAAAGAACATTAAAAGCAGAGGCTATCCAGCAAGGGAACACAACTCATGCGTAAGTGAGGAATTTGATCTAGGGAAGTTTGGCTGGCTGTCATGTTCATGTCAGCATTCTCAACATCCCTGCTATTTATGGCTATATGCAAAGCAGGAGAGAAACATAGTACATTCCAGTCAATGTATTCATATTACAGACCAGTGGAAAGTGGGGAAGGCCACTGCCCGTTAGAGCTTGTGATTGGCAGGTTGTTCCCACCTTGAAACAGTTGCCACCACAGGGCACGGAGAATGGGTTGGCTGTGAGCCTCCCTGAGTAACAGACCTTGTGCCAGGGATGGAGGTAATGGGCCCATCCTCTCCAACACCCCCACAGCCTCTGCTTGCTCATTCCAGCACCCAAGAAGCTGCCAAGAGGAAAGCAAGGAAGCTGCAGAGAAGAGAGTACAACCAGCACGACAGCAGGCCCCCTCCCCCCCAGCAGAAGAGAAAGCTGGCCACAGTGGGATGGGGATGGTTTTACTCCCCTTTCTCCACAACCAGCTTGCTCTCCTGCGGGCATCTTGGCAATCTCACTTTCACACCTTTCTCCTGCTGAGGAGAGAGTGAGAAGGCAGCAGTTGATCTAAGAGACACTGCAGTTCCAAGTTCGGGTTAATATAACTTTTTTTTTTAACCACTGTTGGCCACCAAAGGAGGATATGCATTCCCATCTTGATCAATCAAATCCATTACAGTCAGTGGGCCTGGGTTTAAATCCACATTGTTCACATCACTCAGGTAATCAAAACCAAGGGTGAAAAGCATTGCTCTTTACACAGAAAATATAGGCAACACACAACAATAACAACAACAACAAAAATCACTATTTGAGGATAACTGATGATGCATAAGTATGACTTTCCATAAGGCCCTTATGGATCCTTTAGGAGTTGGGAGATCTAAAGGATCCATAACTGAAGAAGATTTTGCCTATCCAACTGCACTGGGTTCCTTACATGTCAAATGCAAAGACGTGCCCCACCTCTTACATCCTCCAGCCAGCCTGGAGGGAAAACTCTTTGTGGAAATTTGCCACAATGTTTAATCAGAAAGAGACAGTTGCCTAGAGGCAATGTGTACACACAAGAGCATCACAACCTGCTGAATAGATTTTGTTCCACTGCACAGAAAAGGGAAGTTTCAAAAAGTGGGGAAAATGAAATGTCTGGCAAAGAAAAACATTAACTTGTGCATGAGTCAGGGCTGAAGTTACATTCTTTTTGTCACAAGCTCTCAAGAGAGTCATAGATTCCGGGATGTGCATGTTTTTCATGACTCTGGGAAGCTGGGGTGGGGGGAGTGATTCTAATCATTTCCAAGACAAATACTTTAGTGTGTCATCAGGTTAGATCCTGGTCAAGGGAATCAGACAGTGAGCCTAAGTTAATGAACCACCCTGATGTGATCAAAAATCAGTTTATACAGTCATACACAGAGAAATGAAAGAGTATCTCATGTGAGGCACAGAGGATGAAAACATCTTATTTTATACACTAGCTAGAATCCAAGTATGACTGGATCCAGATCCTTACCTAGACATTGCACATTCTTTGGCAACTTTCCTCAGACTTATTTCTGCATTTGTTAAATAACCACCCACAGAAGGCTGAGGTTGAGGGGAACAGATTATTGCCATGACCATTCTGCCACCACTTGATTGGTATTAGTCTCTATCTGTAACAGGGCTTTTTTTTTTGGAGGGGGGGGGGAGGTGCCAGAACTCTCAAGAGCAAATCTGTATACTGAAAACTCACGAAATGTAAACATTTTAAAAAGAATTTTGTTGAAGAGGTTCTGGAACTCTGTTCCAGGGTGTTCCCCCCAGCCACCTGCCCTGTACAATTCAGGGAACTGTTCTGGAGGATATTTGCATGACAAAATGATGCAGAAGGAGGAAGGCTGAGGATGAGAATAGGCAGAAGCATTCCACTTTGCATGACTGAATTTTAACAATGAAATACAAGGGCCAGGTGACTCAGCCATGGAAAGGGGACACATGAACACTGGAAGCTGACTTCATACTGAGTTAGTGGTCTATTAAGGTTAGTGCTGTTCACTCTGACTGGCACTCCTCATATCTCAGCCATGGAAAGGGGACACATGAACACCGGAAGCTGACTTCATACTGAGTCAGTGGTCTATTAAGGTTAGTGCTGTCCACTCTGACTGGCACTCCTCATACGGGTCTCGGGTAGAGGTCTTCCACATCACCAGCTACCTTATCTTTTTAACCAGAGATTCTGGGTAATGAACTTGGTAACTTCTGCATAAAAAGCAGATGTTCTACCATTGAGCCATGTCCCTTCCACATGTCATGGTACAAAAGAAATGCCCAGAAGTAGATGACTCAACCAGGTGCAGTCAAATTTGTAACTATTGTTTATTCATAGCATTTCAATCTAATCAAGATGCCATTGGGCACAATACTCTGTTGTCCTGCCTCAGTCTTGTCCTAACAGGAAGCACATCCAAAGATCTCAGTCTGTAATTTAAGGAGGCTATTCCAGGGAATGCCAGAACCGTCTCTACTTCCTATCTTTTTCATTGCTGATTCCAGTCTTGAAAACACCTGCTGGCCATATCCCCGCCCTCCTCTGCAAGCCAGTCCGGATGCTTACTCCTGACTTCCCCTATCTCTCCCTTTCTCTGCCCAAGTAAATGGAACTGTTGTTATTCTACAGCAAGAGCTGCCACTATCATTCCAACTTGTGTTCAGTAATGTGACCTCGAGGTCCTGCTTTGCAGCATAACCCAAGCTTCCTTGTTCACATGGCTGCTTCTACACGCTTTATCCCAGACTCTTCTCTGGGTCTTTCCCTTGAGTTTTTATCTGGATTTGCTTGCTTGGATCCCTATGCAACCTTGGTCAGCACTTCTCCTGGAACCCCAGATATACCCCTTGTGTAGAACTGAAGGTTGTCGTCTGCTTGGATGCTTGGAAACTAGCCAAGATGGCTTCATCAGACAGAACCGTACAAGATTAGGTAACATGATGTTCTTTTCCTGCTATCTTCTCTCTCTCTTTTGCTACACACCCCTCTCTTAAGTGGCATGGGGCACAATGTGCGTGCACTTAGGAACAGCATCCCCTATGGGCATTTTGGAATTTGGCGCTACATCCATATTTGATATCTTGTATGACTGCATTAGGGGGCTGTGGTGGCTCAGAGATTAAGACGCTAAGATGCAGACTGGAAGGTTGGTAGTTCAGCAGTTCGAGACCTTGGGCCATCTGACCAAGTGAGCTCCCATCTCTGGCCCCAGCTTCTGCCAACCTAGCAGTTCGAAAGCAAGAAACTGCAAGTAGATAAATAGGTACCGCTTCGGTGGGAAGGTAACAGCATTCCATGTGCCTCAGCATTTAGTCATGCCAGCCACATGACCACGGAAACGTCTTTGGACAACGCTGGCTCTTCGGCTTGCAAACGGTGATGAGCACCGCCCCCTACAGTTGGATGCGACTAGCTTTCGAGCAAGGGAAACCTTTACCCTTTACTTTACCTATGACTGCATGAATGTGTTTTGACATTTCACTCAATAAAACTTTTCTTGGTCCTACTATATTCCAGATTCTATTTCATTCCAGATTTTCTCTGGAACCCCATCTCTTTGTCATGGATCCCTAAAACAGAGGGTGGTGGTTAATCCAAATTTGGACACATTTTCCTCCAGTCAGATGCTAAAACCTCAGCCAATAATGCCTGCTAAGAATGAGGGGTATTTGGAGAAGAGGATCTCTTTCCTGTGCTTGGCTGTTTTGTGTGACTCTAGGTCCAGTTTGGGAAGCATACCCATCCACATGGGACATATGTGGTAACATGATAACAAAAGGAATAATTTTTAAAAGTTACCATTTTAATAACTCCATCTAAACAGGAAATAACAATATTGTTGAACGTCAATTATTGTATACAAATCAATCCATTACTTATTATATGTAGCACCTAGAACAATCTGAGTTGTCTGCATTGAACTAGTCCCTGGGGATTAAAAAGGTATCATGTTGCTTTTGCTTTTTCTTCTACTGGATTTTGTCTGTCTTTGACATTTCTACTACATGCTCCAACCTCCCCCCCCCCCCCCCCCCCACTCTCTAGGTGCATTTTCCTTTTTTATCTCAACCTTCAATAGTCAGGTGCTTTCTTTAAAAGGTTTTATTTATGCTGAAAGAACAAAAAAAAATCAAACTGCATCTACACTGCACTTTGTTGAAAACTGCTCTCGTACACTCTGAACTTTGCTGTTGGGAATCTCTGCAGATAAAACATACAAGTACAACTTAGACTGTGGTCCAAAACCACTTATTTGGAATTAAACTACTCTGAAATCAGTGGGATTTGCAATTTTCTGTGTGTGCCCCCTTTATCAGTGTAGGTGCTGTCCTTTGGCAGAACCATTGCTTGCATAGGCAGTTAAAAGTGTGTCAGGATAAACCTCATAAGACAGATGCCCTTATACATACACATTGGAAGTTAACAGTGATGGCCACACTGGTAAAAGGTACACTGTTTTTCGAAACAGGAAACATATCCAGAGGAAGCTGCACTGACATGCCATTATTTAAATAGGACTTAATAAGCACAACCTTGCTTTATGTTGCATTCATGAAAAGCAGAAGCGCTTACTCCCCTGGGATGCTCTCATATTCTATAGGGAGATAAATATATGCACAGTGAGAATTAATAGGATAAGTACCAAATACACACACACACACACACACACACACACATAAATATAAGCTTGAGCAGAGAGCTGGTGGGGTAGAAGAAAATATTTTGCTCCTGTACAACAAAGCCTAAAGCAGGGATAGACAATCCTTTTGTCCATACCCAGGTACCCACAAAGCCGCGATGCCTACTTGTGAAGTCTTGACAAACAAAGGGGGGGAGGGAGACGAGGACTGTACAGCAATGCCATGGTCTCAAGAGCTTACCTAGCTGGCAACTGGTCTGGAAGATGGTTACAGGCATAGTCCATGCACATTGCCTCCTCCCATACCACCATACCAGTGATACCTTTTGTATCTCAAAGACTCACCTTACTTTCTTGGGCAGAGAACCAGCTATGCCCGCTGAGCAAACTGGCCTGTCCTGTCATTAGCAGGTATACATGGGGGGGGGGGTTGCTGACCTGTCACCTAGAGGGCTGCATGGACATCCTATGGTATGACTAATGTTTTGAGTATTGGATTTATCAGACACCAGTTGAAACACACATGTTGTTTCTTTTGATGACTGCTCCATTTTAAAGCTGAGATTTGCTACCTTGATGTCTCCATATGCCTTATGGCACCCATCAATGGCTAGCAAGCTGTATGGATCTAGAGCAATTCACACATACATGCTCTTGTATGGTCTCATGGCAACTGTAGTTTTGTGTCCCCCCCACACACGCACAAGCAGACAGAGACATCCACAAAACCTTGGTTTTTTTCTTAAATTTTACACGATTTCTAGAAGAGATACCCTGACCTGGATAGCCCGATCTCTTAAGATCTCAGAAGCTAAGCAGGATCAGCCTTGGTCAGTATTTGGATGGGAGACCACCAAGGAATAGCAGGGTTGCACCATGGAGGCAGGAAATGACAAACCACCTCTCAATGTCTCTTGATTTGAAAACCCCACCAGGGGTCACCAGAAATCAGCTGTGACTTGATGGCAATAATAACAACAACAACAACAAAATAATAGATGCATCTCTTGAAAATACAGTTACTTCTGATTGAGTAAATACTGGGTTTTAAGACCCTAATATACATACATGCAATACATATGACTCATTTCAGTCATGGTCACTTGTGTTTTTATTTATTTATTTATTTATTTATTCGATTTGATATACCGCCCTAACCCCCTTGGGGGTCTCTGGGCGGTTTTACATAGTGAGAGTGCTAATCACAATTGAATATCCTGACTAGGGCCACATTATTGGGGGGGAGTGTGACAGCCTACCGGCACCCTGGTGGAAGCTGATGTCTTTCGGCTGGCTTCATTCCCGGTAGTCTGCTGCCTTTCTGCTGTTTCTTCTGGTGCTTGGTCGCAGTCTACGTTCTTCTCCGGCCCCGGCTGCGTCCTTTCGGCTCCACCACGCCTGGGGATGATGTCACCGCATGCCTTTTTTTCACTGTGCGACAGCCGATCGTTGTTCCTTCCGCTGGCCACCAGGGGTCACTCCTCTGCTGTAGTTTGCTACTGCCGCCGCATCGCCATGCCAGGTCGCATTCACCACCGGTGGTCCGGCATTGCCGCCGACGCCATTTTCGCCGTTGCCATCCACACGCCTCATCGAAGGAGGAGGGTGCCCCCCACCCTTCTAAGGGTGGGTACCCATTTATCTACTCGCATTAAGATTTTACGTTTTGCTTTCGAGCCGCTGGGTTGGCGGGAGCTAGGACTAGGGTCGAGAGCTCACCTCGACCACGGTGGGTCTCGAACAGCCATAGTGGCTGCTCGAGTGTTGTCAAAGCAGGCATTTACTAAGCCCTAAGTCACAACTTTAGAATTATATTATTGCTCCAGAATTTTTGAACCAGCAAGCAGTGCTGTTTCTGACAAGAGGAAACTGGCACCCAGTGTTATCTGTCCTTTATTGTTCTGTGATATTCTTACAACAATCAAATATAAAATCAGTTTGGATAATGTAAAATCAAACCTAAAATCACAAGACCATAAATCCAATTAAAGCAGCCACCAAAGAACCATTATTAAAGGGAAGAACAAATTAAAAGATCCACTCATATTAACCTAGAAATGCATTAAAGAATAAAAAGTTCTTCACTCTCCTTGAAAACACAGTGAGGGTTAGAGATCAGTGGGCCTCTCAGTTTCAGGGTTCGCTAAAGTATATTCCTCCCATTCAATGTTTTCATAAAGCCATTTCATCTTAAAATACTGAACGATGCCTCCCCCCACTACAGTGGCCTAGAAAATGGGGGGAAATGTTCCCTTAATACCCATGAACCTGTCATTAAACAAATGATGGCTCTTCTAGTTGGGGGATTACATGTTCCTTAATGCGGCAGGATGTATCATTTGTAGCAAACTTCTGCTGTAGCAAGCTAAGAAAACAACATTTTTTAAAAAAGTATGAAATAGCTGCGCTGGTTCAGCTTCCATATTTCATCCTGATTTTTATTCTTCTGTGGTTTCTCACCATGGTCAGTCATTTCATGCCGTTAAAATGAAAACCCCTAAGTAAATGACCAGGAGATTAAAAAAACTACCCCAGCATACATTGCTTAGAAAAAGGTAACCAAATTCCTCTGCCTGACAGGCTGTAAACAATGTCGTAGAAGGACAATGTTTTTCTTTCCATTGCTCTGCCAAGTTAGAGAGGAAGCATGAGATTAGAAGAAAATATTTAAATCAAAAAAACTGAATCCTCAAGCGAAAGTTGGTTAGCAGTGCAATCCTAAGCAAAGTTTACACCTTTCTAAGCCCACTGACTTCAATGGATTTAGAAAGGTGTAACTTTGGTTAGGATTGCACTGTAAACCTCTCCTTTGAGTTCAGCTTGGAAAGCAAATATGTTCTGGAGAGCAAGATATAGAATTGCTGAGTTAGGGGGAAAATTCTACTGGGAAGAAAACCACAGTTCAAGGTCCAGGTTTCATCTGACATTACTCTGCTGTGTTTTAAACAGATCCTTTCTGCCAAAGGATACAACTACACTTAAGCACCTCCTCTGTGTTTTTAAATGCAAAGTTTTGAGTTTGAATTTTCTTAATGGGGCAGTCCTTCAGCACTCTCTTATAACTGACGGAACTAGATTCTGGTCGTTTGTGGGGAAGAATCAGGAAAACAAAACAAAACATCTGCACTTTAAAATGCACAGTTGTATGCTGTGGCTTAGTGGGGCCAATCCATAACAGGTGTGAGACACATGAAGGATGAGTCAATTTGGCCTGAGGAGTATCAGACTTTGCATATCCCACCCATAATCACTACTGTCATTCCAATCTCATTTCTTGTGTGTGTGTTCTCATAATGTGACCAAAGAATGATAGCCTCCGTTTTGTTGTTTTAGCTTCTATGGAGAGTTCAGGCTTGATTTGATCCACAACCCACTTATTTGACTTTTTAGCAGTCCATGGTATCTGTAAAACTCTCCTCCAACACCACATTTCAAATGAATCAAATCTCTTCCTGTCAGCTTGCTTCATTGTCCAGCGTTCACACCCATACATATGGAGACACATCCTTGCACTCAAAGCTTTTTTTTTTTTTTTTAAAGAGGTGCCGGAACTCTCAAGAGGGAAATGAAGTTTTCAATCTATATACTGAAAACTCACAGACTTTTAAACATTTTTAAAATAATTTTGCTGAAGTGGTTCTGGAACTCCATTTCAGTGCATTCCCCCAAGACAAAAAAGCCCTGCTTACACTTAAGGATCTTTTCTAGCTCCTTCAAGGTTCCCAGTCTCATTCTCCTTCTGATTTCTTGATCCTTTTGGTTGATCTTCACTGTCAACCTTAAAGCCGTGTAATCCCCCAGTAGTCATTACCTTTGTCTTCTTGATGTTCAGCTGCAATCCTGCTTTGGAACTTCTACTGTAACCAATCATTTTATTGTTACGGTCCTTAGACCAGTCATACAAAAAAGAAATACACCTCCGACATTGGCATGGTGTAACGCCAGGTCTATAAACAATAAGACCACAGTCCTTCAGGACTTTCTGCAAGAGCAGGATGTAGACCTGGCGTGCGTGACTGAGGCCTGGGTGCGAGAGGGAGAGACAGTAGCTCTCTCCCAGCTGGCTCCTCCTGGGTTCTCGGTCCTTCAGCAATCATGGATTAGGGGGTGGGGGGGAAAGTGGCTCTACTCATTTGGGAGGCTTACTCCTTCAGGGTGCTCCCGCCACCGAGGACCACAGGTACAGAGTGTGTCAGCTTAGTGTAGGAAGCTGGGGAGAGTTTGGTGATTTGGCTGGAGTACCGACCGCCAACGCACCGGCCAATAGCCTACCATCCCTGGTGGAGGCCATATCGGGCTGGGCATTGAAACACCCTAAACTGATAATCCTGGGTGATTTCGATATCCATGCCTTAAAGCTTAAATAGAAAACAGAGAGTGAGTATAAAGGGGCAATTTTCTCAGTGGAGGGTGGTAAGCAGTGGGGTACCGCAGGGATCAGTACTTGGTCCAATGCTTTTTAACTTGTTCATTAATGATTTGGAGTTGGGAGTAAGCAGTGAAGTGGCTAAATTTGCGGATGATACGAAGTTGTTCAGGGTGGTGAAAACCAGTGAGGATTGTGAGGTACTCCAAAGGGATCTGTCAAGGATGGGCAAGTGGGCGTCAACATGGCAAATGGGGTTCAATGTGGCCAAGTGCAAGATGATGAACATTGGAGCCAAAAATTCTAAATATAAATACATATTGATGGGGTCTGAACTGGCAGAGACTGATCAAGAGAGAGATCTTGTTGTAGTAGATAATTCACTGAAAATGTCAAGACAGTGTGTGACTGCAATAAAAAAGGCCAATGCTATGCTGGGCAGTGTTCCCTCTAAGCTGAGTTAGTGTGAGCTAGCTCACAGTTTTTTAGCCTCCAGCTCACATATTTTTATCCTAGCTCAGGAAGAATGGCTCCAGAGCAAGCTAATTTATGCAATAGCCAAATCGCTCACTCACATCTTTAATGCCAGTAGCTCACAAAGTAGAATTTTTGCTCACAAGACTCCACAGCTTAGAGGGAACATTGATGCTGGCAATTATTAGGAAGGGTATTGAAAACAGATTAGCCAATATCATAATGCCGCTATATAAATCAATGGTGCAATCTCATTTGGAATACTGTGTGCAGTTCTGGTCACCACACTTAAAAAGGATATTATAGCTTTGGAAAAAGTGCAGAAAAGGGCAACTCGAATGATAAAAGGGTTGGAACACTTTCCCTATGAGGAAACGTTAAGGCGCTTAGGGCTCTTTAGCTTGGAGAAACGACGACTGAGGGGTGACATGATTGAGGTTTATAAGATTATGCATGGGAAAGAGCAGGTAGAGAAAGAGGTACTTTTCTCCCTTTCTCACAATACAAGAACTCGTGGGCACTCCATGAAATTGCTGAGCGGTCGGGTTAGAACAGATAAAAGGAACTACTTCTTCACCCAAAGAGTGGTTAACACATGGAATTCACTGCCACAGGAAGTGTTGGTGGCTACAAGCATGGACGGCTTCAAAAGGGAATTAGATAAGCATATGGAACAGAGGTCCATCAGTGGCTATTAGCCACAAGGTATTGATAGGGGCTCAGGGGCAAGTGATGCTCTGTCTTCTTGGTGCTTGGGTGCTTGGGGGGGGTCAACAGTGGGAGGGCTTCTAATGTCCTGGCCCCACTGGTGGACCTCCTGATGGCACCTGGTATTTTGGGCCACTGTGTGTCTGAGTGTTGGACTGGATGGGCCTTTGACCTGATCCAACAAGGGTGTCTCTTATGTTCTTATGTTATGTTCATGCTGATGATATGGCCTCTACTCAGGCAATGGACCTGGTGTCGTCCATAGTGGCACTAGGATTCTCTCAATTTGTAAGGACTCCCACTCACCAGGTCGGGCACATGCTTGATCTGATCTTCATGGCGGGGGTTACAGTGGACCCGATTACTGCTTTGGCAGTACCACAGTTAGACCACCTTGCCATGAAGGCCTGTCTGAATGTCTCACTCTGACCCTGTTTGGGTGGGGAGCCTATTTTGGCTTGCCCGTGGAGCCAAATGGACCCTACACGGCTTCAGATGGCCCTCTGGGACCCAATGCCCCCTGGCAGCTTGTTAGATGAGCTTTTAGAAGATTGTAGAGGAACGCCCGGGGGAGGGGGTTCGGGGGACAACGAGGGTGGCAGCCACCGGGATCGAGAGGGAAGCACAGGCGAGCCACTAGAAGCTCTGGGAGACTCCACCCCATTCCCGCCGCTACGATGGAGACCAGAAGGATGGAGGATACAGGAGGAGACGGGGCCAGAGAAATGGTCCGAGGTGGACTCCTGTCCGTGGCCACTAATGCCAGGGGGACGCGCCCGATCACGTGGTCGGGACAGCTGGATACACCCAGCCTTACCTCAGAGAGGGAGTGTGGCGACGCCATCGCAGCTGGTGTCGGTTCCCTCATCCACGCCGGAGGTGGACGCTCCCCTGCACACCCAGGCTCAGGATGGGAGACACGGGGAATTGCCAGAGGGTGGGATTAGGGGGAGAAAGCACCATAGGGAGGAGGAAAAGGTGATGGGCAGGTTAAGGAACCAGTAGGAGTGCAGGTGAAGGACAGGGGGGTGGTACTAAGGGGAAGAGGAGGTATAAAAGGAGGGAAGCTGGAGAGTGCCGGGGAGGATCTCGGAGGCAATTGTCCAGACAAGCCAGAGAGAAGGAAGAGTGGCAGTCGATCCGAAAAAGGTGACTTGGGGAGTGACGCAACTCCCCAGCCCTTCCACCTCTGAGGCACTTGCTTCCCTCTTACATCCTCCGCCAACACGGCAAGTGGGTTTACAAGGCCTGGGGGCAACCCAGAGCATGACAACTGGTACAGCCAACTCTCGACAGACATCAATGAGATCATTCCCCGATGTCCTCTGCACCCTTGCTCTAGGCTTGCTCCATGGTTTACCCAGGAGTTGCGGCTGATGAAGCAAGGGCTAAGATGACTAGCGCGACAGTGGCAGTGCACCCACGATGAAGCTACAAGAACATCTTATAGGGCGTTTATGAGATCCTATGAGATGGCAATCAAAGCCGCTAAGAGAGAATATTATGTGGACCCAATCGCAGCCCAAATATTTAGAACGATTCGATCCATTACTATTTTGCCACAGAGCAAACCAAATGCTAGGGGATTGAATATTGGCTGTGAGGCTTTTGCGAGCTACTTTGCAGATAAAGTCTTGTCGCTCCACCGTGACCTCCCTGCCACAGTTGATACAGTGAGTGAATTCGAGGCTCCATGCATGTCTTCTAGTCTGGTTATGGATAATTTCAGCTCACTCAGCCTAGAGGAAGTTGACAAGTTGCTCCTAACTGTATGCCCTACCACTTGCTCCCTTGACTTGTGCCCTTTGTGGCTAATTAAAGCTGGCCATGAGAGGTTCTAAGGTGCCCTATGGGAGATTGTTAACAAGTCCCTCTTGGAGGGGTGGTTCCCTGGGGCACTTAAGGAAGCAGTAGTCCACCCTCTCTTGAAAAAGCCATCCTTGGACCCGGCCGAATTGGCAAACTACCAGCCCTATTTGGGTAACATAATAGAGAGGGCTGTGGCCGTACAGCTACAGGACTTCTTGGATGACGCTTCCATCTTTGATGCTTGGATGACGCTTCCTGTCCGGCTTTCATTTGGGTCACGGGACAGAGACAACACTGGTCGCCCTCACTGATGACCTCCGGAGGCATCTGGATCGGGGTGGATCAGCAGTGCTGTTGTTAGACCTGTCAGCAGCGTTCAACATGGTTGACCATCAGCTACTGATCCACTGCCTTGCCGACATGGGGGTTCACAGGCTGGCCTTGCAGTGGCTTGTCTCCTTTCTCCAAGGTTGGAGACAAAGGGTGGCACTGGGGGATCAACTATCCCAGAGGCACCCACTAAACTGTAGAGTGCCTCAAGGGGCAGTGTTGTCCCCGATGCTTTTTAACATCTACACGCTCTCCCTTGCCCAGATTGCCCAGAGGCATGGGCTGGGGTGTCACTAGTAAGTGGATGACACCCAGCTCTATCTGCTCTTGGGCAGTCAGTCTGATTCCAAACCAGAAAATCTAGACCAGTCGCTACAAGCCGTGGCTGGTTGGCTTAGGCTGAGCTGGCTGAAATTGAATCCAACAAAGATGGAGGTCCTTTGCCTGAGTCGGGGCGGTCCAATGGTAGGGATCCCACTTCCGACCTTCGATGGGACACCTTTGGTGCCAGTGCTGGAGGTTAGGAGTCCGGGAGTGCTCCTGCATGCCTCCTTAACAATGGAGGCCCAGGTAACAGCCACTGTCAAGTCAGCCTTTTATCATCTTCGGCTGATCAGGCAGTTCTCTTCCTCGAATGCAACGACTTGGCAACAGTGATCCATGCAATGGTCACCTCAAGACTGGACTACTGTAATGCTCTCTACATGGGGCTGCCCTTGTCTCAAATCCGGAAGCTGCAGCTGGTGCAAAATGCTGCAGCCAGGCTGTTGATGGGACTCCCAATCCAGGAGCCCATCCAGCTTGTGCTAAAGGCACTGCACTGGCTGCCAATAGCATACCAAATTCATTTCAAGGTGCTAGTTCTTACTTTTAAAGCCTTTTATGGTCAGGGGGCTACATACCTGAGGGACCACCTTTCCCCACATTTTCCCTAGAGAGCACTGCATTCAGGGGCCCAGAACCAATTGGCCCTCCTCAGTCTTAAGGAGGCCAGGCTGTCAACAACCAGGGACAGGGCTTTCTCGGTGGTGGCTCCAACCTGGTGGAACGAGCTCCCGGAAGGGATCAGGGCCCTGCGGAACCTTTTACAGTTTCGCAAGGCAGCTTTTGGAGCTGCCGCCACCACTAACAACTACGATAGGAGGCCCGTTGCCTCTGGAATTTGTATTAATAGCCTGTGCCAGCCACCTGAAAGACAGCTGCAGAAGACCTACAAGCCAGCTAAAGGCAGAGAGAGCTGATATGGTAGTCATCTTTGACAATAACAACAATACAGCACTTAGTATGTTATTGTTAATTGGTTTTAATATTGTTTTAAATGGTTCAATTGTTTTACTGTAATTGTACGTTGATTTTATGTAAGCTGCCCTGAGCCAGCTTTGGCTGGGAGGGCGGGTTAGCAATATGAGGAATAAATAAATAAATACAATATTCCAAAATTTTAAAATACATCAATAAAGCATTAAAAGTAGATTAAAATTTAATCTAATAGCTAACTACCATATTATTTCCATAATCTGAGTATCGCAATACAGAAACTGTCTACTTGGTAGGTGATGTTGGGGTTTCTATCAGATAGAAGAAACTCAAATCTAGCTTTTCCGGAAAGGGCTGGAATTTCTTCAGTCAATGGAGTGATGATTGTACTACGCACCACCTTATAATACAGGCATATAAGAAACATGTGCTCTGTAGTCTCAACCTCCCTTAATGGGCAGGTACAAAGGCTTTCTGTGAAAGGAATATCCTTGTATTTTCCTTCAAGTATAGCAGAAGGGAGGGCAGAGCACTTCTACTGTAACCTTCAGCAGTAGTTGTTTCAAGTCTTCACTATTTTCTGCCAGTAATGTAGTGTCATCTGCATATCTCAATTTGTTAATGTTCCTTTCACCAATTTCCAGTCCAACTTTTGACTAAATCTGTTCTGCATATGGATGGAAGAGATAGGGAGATAAAACACATCCTTGTCTGACACATTTACCAATTGGAAACCATTCGGTTTGTCCATATTCTGTCCTAACAGTAGCTTCTTTTCCAGAGTACAGGTTGCATATCAAAACAATCAGATATTGTGGCACACCCATTTCTTTTAAAACCAGTCATACCTTTTCATGATCCACACAATCAAAAGCTTTGCTGTAATCTATGAAACACAAGCTGTTTCTCTTCCTGAAATTCTCTCATACTCTCCAGTAACCAATGTAAATTTACAATATGATCTCTAGTGCCTCTTCCTTTCTTAATGCATCTTGAACATCTGGCATTTCTCATTCCATATATGGTAACAGACTTTGTTGTAAAATTTTGAGCATCAGTTTACTGGTTTGATTGCTGCAGTCTTTGATGTGTCCTACAATTCAGAACTGGAATATAGATTTATTTATTATTAGATGGAGTGTTTTCAGTATGAGGGCCATTGTTTTGTTCTCCATATTTGTTGGCATATTCTTGTTAAGATTTTGATGGACTGTTTCTGTGACCTGGAATAGTTCTATTGATATCTTATCTAGTCTTGGAGGTTTGCTTCCCCCAATTGCTTTGAGTACAGATTTCACTTCACTTTCTAAAACTGTAGGATCTTCTTCAAAAGTTTCTTATTGGAAGAAATCTATCATCTTCTCATCTCATCTGTATAGTTCAGTGTATTGTTCCCATCTTTTCTTTATTTTGTCCTGTTCAGTTAATGTACTTCTATGCTGTTCTTTCAACATGCCTAACCGTGCTTTAAATTCCCCTTTGATTTTTTGGATCTTGTGGAACAGATCTCTTGTTTTCCCTTTTCTGTTGCTCTCTTCTATTTCTTTACACTGGTTATTATAATAGTTCTCCCTGTCTCGGCATGCAAGTTGCTAGAATACTGCATTTAGACTTCTGTCATCTTTTAATTTTGCTTCTTGTTTAGCAAGTTTTAGAGTTTTGTCATCTATCCATCAAGGCTTTTCATTTCTTTGGGCTACAAGAATAGTCTTTGCACATTCCTCCTTGATAATATCTCTGATTTCAACCCACAGTTCTTGAGCTTATGCAAATCTATTCTGTACATGGTCTTAAAACTCTTTAGGAGTGTTGTTTAGATGGTATGTTGGCACTATGTCCTGTTGTTGGACCTCCAGAGCAAATGGTTGTCCACCATGTGAGACAGGATGCTGGTCAAAATGGACCACTAGACAACATTCCTGAAGAGTGTCAAGGTCATGTGTGATGGGACAGTAAATGGTTATGGCTTTAACTTGGTTTGAGAACCTTGAATGACAGGGGATTCAAATGGAATTCTTCAGCTGAGAGAGTACGTTAGGAGTGGCAGTTGAGGGTTGAGAGTTAACAGTGAGAGAATGAAGCAGACTGGGAAAGGATCAAGAAGGATCCTGAACTAGGGAAGTGGGAAGCTTAGCCCATCCTCAACAAGTCTGAGGGAAATAGCTTCTTGAAGATGGTGGTGATCCCTAGCCAGTGGATAAGGAAGGAAACTGGAACTGGTGTGAATGTTCCTGCCTTCACCAACTTTAGTGTCTGTTAGACCAAGAATATTATGCTAGTTTATGCAAGCAGACCAGTTACTTTTTTTGGCAAATTATGTGGCATTTGTTTTTATAAAAAGTTATCTCACTCCTGTTGCCTGTTGACCTCATAAGTTCTAAACCTGATTTCTACTTGACCATTTCCTCTCAAACTGAAATAAAACAGTTTGTTATTTTTGATTTACCATGTTGGCAAATATTTATGTATGCATTTATTTATTCATTCCCCGCCTTTCTCCGCAGTGGGGTCCAAAAGAGTCTTACATTGTTCTCCTCTCCTGTATTTTAACCCCACAACAACCCTGTGAAGTAGGTTAGACTGATAGTGTGAGACTGGCCCAAGGTTACCCAGTAAGCTTCTGTGGTGGAGTAGGGATTCAAATCTGGGTCTTCCAGATCCTAGTCAACTACTCTAACCACTAGAGAATGCTGGCTTTGATCAGGGCCATATTTTCGATCTAACTAAAGCACACTTTTTTTCTTAAATAAAATGGAATACCTTTGTCAGTCCCTCATGTGAAAACTCCCCACCCTGAGATAAGCTGCCTTTCTAAAGTGTTTCTGCAGGAGTCACATTTAGGGGGCATACTTCCTCTGACTTACATTGAATGCAGAGGTGCGGTGGAATTATCAAACCCCCTGACTGGAAACAAGCAAGGCCAGAGCACTGACTCATATACAGACAACAATGTGCAGCCTCTTCTGTAAGGTAGTTATTTGGGGGCTCACAAAATCCTTTAAGTGTTTAATTATTTTAATGTCTCACAACATACACTCCTGCAATTACTGGAAAAGATATATTCACAGTTTATATCAGGGACAGCTCCCCAACGACATGGGCAGCCATTTCTGATTTCGATCAGTTCCCACACCTGACTCCAAAGTAGGGTAGACAACCTCCAGCTGGGGTCTGAAGTTCCCCCAGAATTACGATTGCTCTCCAGACTACAGAGAACAGTTCCTAGGGATTTCAGGTCTCCAGCTATGTTGGGAGACCTGCTGGGCATCCTCTCTATTGCCAGCTGGCACCTTAAAGGCTGGTGGGATAAAAATTAAGGGGAAATGGGGGGGTGAATCACCAGCATTGTGCTAGTGCATGACATTACTTCCAGAGAAACCAGAAGTGATATCATAAAGTTAGGGGCAAAACTTGGTGATTTACCAAAAACTCTAGGTTTAATCAGTACTGTTTTGGCAAATCCTCTAGACCAGAGGTGTCGAACACATTTGTTATGAGGGCTGGATGTGACATGTCACTTTGTCAGGCTGGGTCTTGTGTGCCAAAAAATGTAACACAAGGTACCGAAGATATAAACTTTATAAAGATTATTTTAGATGCCAAATGGCAACAGCAGGTGTGATTAGATTAGGTGTGATATGCAGAGTGGTGGAGATATTAGCATTGATGTGCTATACAGAGGTGTAGAGATATCAGCATTGGTAATGAGACAGGAAACCTAGGTGTCAATTTGATACAGGAGGATTCAGCCCAGGAGGATGCAAAGAATAAATGGAAATAAGTCTGAAGAAGTGAACAGTGACTCACAAAAGTACATACCCTACCATGATTTTGTTAATCTTTAAAGGTGCTACTGGGCTACTGGACTCTTACTCTTTCTAACACTATTAGAAGCCACAACATTCAAAAACAAGTGGGGGGATATTTTAACCTTTCAGGGTATTCAGTTGCTGACCTAAGAGTAGCAGTTCTCTCACAAAGGAACTTCAAAGGGAGTTTAGAAAGAGAGACTGCTGAATTGCAACTGATAATGAAGCTCAAGACAACACAAACTCCTGGACTAAACTGAGACCTAGGTTTCTTCTCTCATTACTATTGTCTTTTGGCATCTGAAATCACTTCACTTTCCAAGATATAAGGACATATGGACTCACATTCCAGCTGTATCTGAAGAAGTGAGCAGTGATTCATGAAAGCTCATTCTCTGCCACAAATTTTGTTAGTCATTAAGGTGCTGCTGTACTTTTGCTCCCTTTCACTAATAAGTAATGCAAGCTGTGCTGTTAGGTTCCCCCCCATCTGTTAGAAATGGAAAGGAGGATCTCTCCAAGTGCCATGGGATGGTCTCTCTCTCTTTCTTATACCTGGAATTTAAAAAAAATTGGTCTTAAACACAGGACTCTTCCCTCCCATACCTGGAATAAAAATGTTTTTGGGTCTTAAACAAAGGTCTCTCCCCCCAGTACCTGGAATAAAACAAAGGACTTTTCCACCCCCAAACCTGGAATAAAATTTTTTGGGGTATTAAACAAAGGACTCCCCCCCCCATACCCGGAATAAAATGTTTTTGGGTGTTAAACAAAGGACTCCACCCCGTACCTGGAATAAAACAAAGGACTCTTCCCACCCATACCTGGAATAAAACGTTTTTGGTCTTACAAAGGATTCTCTCTCTTTTCCTGGTGTACTACCTCTGGCTCCTTCCCTCCTCTACCTGGAATAAAACATTGCTGGTCTTCTTAGAAGTCTCATGAGTGTCATGCCTGCCCCCAACCCGGCACCTGGGAGCTCTGAAACTGAGGACTCCATGCCTTTAACACCATCGGAGGCACGGGAGTCTTTGTCAAATCTAAGTACCGGAAAGGATGAGCACCAGCCTCCAGAACAGCCTGCACCTGAAACCAATCAGGCAGTGCCTGGCCCCAGCAGCACGCCACCTGATTCTCCGCCACCTGTCGACCGGCTGAGGGATCGGAGACACCAGGACTTGGCAACCAGACGCAAAGAGGCACGCTTGTGCGGTTGGAGATCAATAAGCTCGGAGTTCTAGTAGGATTGAGGACTTCACGAGGCAGTGCTAATGAGGCACTAATGAGTTAACAACCCAGCGAGCTATTTGAATAGGTCGCTGACTGCTGGCTAATTGTGCTGGCAAACTCATCCTTCGGACCAGAAGCTCTGCACCTCTGAATCTGTTCCTGATATCCGGCTACTGACTGACTTCCTGGTTTCTGACTCCAGTCCGCATTTTGACGACCCCCTGGCTCTTGATCTTTGGCTCTGCACCCTGACTTCGACGCTCGCATATCTGGACTCTGACTCTCGGTAACACTCTGACTACGGCCTGGCTTTATGTATTGGGACTTTTGCTCTGGTTGTTTTGCTCTCTCTCTGGCTTGACTCTTGGACTGGACTGTGAACTCCCCCACCTTCCTTGCCCCACTGGCCCTGTCGTGACAATGAGATGCCATTTTCCCTCCTTACTCAGCCCTCAGCCAATTGAGAGAAGGCTTTCTTTTTCTCCTATGAAGCAGGAACTAGGAGAGAAAGGCCAGATGTAGCTGCAATGATAGATACAGGAAGCAGGAAGCAGCACAGAGTCAGCTGCTCTCAGGCTGGATTGCAGCCCTGTGTGGGCCTGATCTTGCCATGGGCTGTACGTTTGACACCCCTGCTCTAGACCATCACCTCCAATATCATGACATCACATCTAGTTTTTCACTGGAAATGACTTTTTGCACTGACATGATACCAGAGCACCTGTCCCCACCCCTCAAATCTTCCTGGGTTGCCAGGCTGCAGTTACCCTGGAGAAAACAGAGGGTGGGCTCTATGTCGTTACTTCCCTAATATACTCCCTCCCCAAATTCCAGCCTTCCTAGTCTCTACTCTAAAATTTCCAGGAATTTCCCAACTCACACTTGGCAACCCTACTCCAAAGCAAAACCACCTCAGCCTAATCCTGCTCTGTTCCCAGTACTTTTGCTTAGAAACTTTAGCAGTAAAGCACCGCAAAGCCACTGGTTACTCTAGTTCCAGCTCCTGCCAACCTAGCAGTTCGAAAGCAAGAAATTGCAAGTAGATAAATAGGTACCACTTCGGTGGGAAGGTAACAGCGTTCCGTGCACCTTGGTGTTTAGTCATGCTGGCCACATGACCACGGAAACGTCTTCGGACAGCGCTGGCTCTTCGGCTTTGAAACAGAGATGAGCACTGCAACCCTAGAGTCGGATTCGACTGGCTTTCGAGCAAGGGAACCTTTACCTTTTACCTTTACTAAAACACTTGTAGCTTTTATTGTAGAAATGGAAAATAAGACAAGCTGCTCTTTGAAATAACCAGTTATTACCTTCACGGAAAAAGAAATACAAAGGTTACAACCAATGAGCTGATGAAAGATAAGGAGATATTTGTTTACCATTTGTCAAATACCTACATACAGTTCACTCAATCACTTGAAAAATGATTCTGTTGGATGATTTTTTACAAAAATTAATAACTCAGATAGATTTTCTGTGGTTTCTTAATGAGTAAAGATAGAGTTGTTTATCAGTATAAGACATTCCAGTGTGCAGTGAGAGATGAATATAAGTTTATCTTCTTATGTGGGTGATAATACCATGTCAAGCTGGAAAATTTCTCTGTTCTGTTGTAATGTGAGCAAAACTTTTCAGAAGTGCCTGATTAGTATACAAGTAGATAGCCTTCTCAGTGTCAGGTTTTCAAATTGTTACCACAGAATTACTAAGAGCACATTATTAAGCAGTGTTTAGAATGACCCTTGCTAAGTTTTATTGAGAGAGATTTGAAGGGAAGTAGGAAATTTTCTGTTTGATAGCTGGAGGATGATATTAGCAAGCCTCATGGCCATGGGGCATTACTGCTGTCATAAGTGGCAGTGTTGTATTGTCAGCGTGACACACTGACAGAAAGCCTCAGAGTGCCACTTCAGCATATGGAGTCAAAGGAAAGACATCCATGGGGGAGGGAGAGGCCTGCTCTTGGATTCATTCAGTGTTAAATCACAGGCATGCGCACATACACACAAATTGTATATTAAAAACATTAGTTATGATTACTTTTTAACCTCATAATTACCAAAGATTAAGGAACCAATGTATGTGGTAGGGAAGAGCATGGTCTCTCTTTCCTTCTCCTTTACAGTTTATGTGACATTACAAGCATGTTTGTCACATGTGCACTGATTTTGGGAGTGGTACGTAGACACGGGGTTCTGAGCAACCCTGTCTCACTGCTCATCAAGCTTCCCAAGTACTTACCGTGATTCAGCGGGGGACACAGACGTCCTCACAGGATCATTCCTGCGGGAACAACAGACGCGCCAAACCAATGGGCACCAAACCAATCCTGCCAGCCCACTGGAGCCTGCCCACAGCAGGGCATCACCAGAGGTCTTGGAGCCTCCTTTTCCCTGGTCTGTTCCTGGGGGTCTCCACAGAGGCAAAAGAGTTGTTAGCACTGCCCAGAGCCATTTGGAGAGGAGGAATCTAGCAGTGATTCAGGGGGTAAAAGCATTCTCCACTTCCACAAAGCTCCCTGTTGCTGCTCCCACCTTGAGTTCACCCCTCTGTGGCCCCTCCCAGCCCAGCTCGAGAAAGCAGCTGTCCTTCCCCTGGGGACACTGACAGTGCCATGCAGAAGGGCTACGTGGAGGGTCCAGGAAGCAGTCACCTGCCTTGTCAGTGAAATTTGCTGTGGATGCCCAACCGTTCTCCCTTATGGAGGACATAGCCTTTCACCAGCTGCTGCTGCAACACCTAGCTCCCTGGTACTCCATGCCCTCACAGAGGACCATGAGTCAACAAGTCTTGGCTGCCATGCACCACTCTGCAGTGCCAAAGGTCAAGGCTGAGCTCTCCAGAGTGCAAGGCAGAACCGTGCACTTCACAGCAGACCTCTGGAGCAGTCAGCAACATAGCTACCTCTCCATCACTGCCCACTGGTGGAAACCAGATGACCTGTCTGTCCGGACTGTTGGGGCATGGCTTAGGTCCCAGGAGGGGGCAATCCTGCTACTGGGCTACAAAGTGGTTCTACTCCATGCACAGGGGATGGATGCAGACCACATGGTGCAAAACATCACCACCATGGTACAGAGTAGCCTGAGGGAGTGGGTGGATAGTTGCAACATTGTCCGTAGCTGCATGATCATGGACGCTGGCATCAACATGCTGGCATCAACATGCTGGCAGCGATGAAGGCTCTGCACCTCAAGGGCGTCATCTGCCTGGTGCACATGCTTCACCTGGTGGTGAAAGATGCTCCGGTGCTGAGGGGATGCCTGGTCTCCCATGGGTCAGGGCCTTGGCGCAGAGATTGCAGGTGGGCATCACAACCTGCTGGGCTACCCTTCTCTGGACCTCCTCTTGTCCCTCTATGTGTCCTTCCATTCCTCCTCCTCTCCAGGTGATCTGGAATACGGCTTGCAGGTTGAGCCCTTGGGTGGGAAGATGGCTGCCTCTGCCAGATGGAGGTGGGCTCCCTCACCCAACACCTACCTCATGATCACTTTAAATGGAAAACTCTGATTTCCACTGGTCTCATGGAACTGGAGTGCCCACCAAGCTGTCGTGGGGTTACTTCAGGGAGCCCCTGTCAGATGTCTGCTTTTCTGTCTGGCATCACTGATCACTTTAAGTGGAAAAAAATCTAATTTTCACTAATCTGGTAGGGCTGGGGTGCCTGCCAAGCTGTCGTGGGGTAACTTTGGGGAGCCTCTTTCGAAACACTGGGGATGTCTGCCTTTCTGTCCTTCAGAACCTGCCTTTGGAAACTTGGGGGGCAGGGCTGTGAGTATAGTGGGCATGCTTGCCTTGCTTCCACTGTCTAGCTTGGGGGGGGGGTCTGACCAACTGAAGTTCCCCTGTGAGTTTGGTGTCACTGAGCTGTTCCATAGACTCCCGTAACTGCAGCTGTCTTTTCCAGAGAAAGCACTGGGGAGACCTTTTTTGAGGATCCATAACTGGCAACCCAGAAATGTAATCTGCTCCCAACTTGGGAGAGATTGTAGAGAAGTGGGTGGCACGGTGAGGTTCCCTGTGCATTTAGTATGTGCAGCTTGCATGGGGCCCATTCTATACACTTTTGAACCTGTGCCTGACATTTCCCCAAAAGCACTTTCCTGGATTCACCTTAGTCCTGTTGGGTTTACAATGCTACAGTGGCACTGGTTCTGCTGGGCTCATAAAAATGCTCCCCACTTTCAGTTTCCACTGCACAGATTCTCTGAGAATTTCATTCGGTTCTTCTGGGATTCTATTGCCCTTGCAATCCTCACCAAGCTTGGAGGGGAGGTAGAGGAGAGTCAGCCAGAAATCTGCTTTGAGTCTGGTGTCTCTAGCTTGCTCAGGATCCATTCTATACATTCCTGAACCTACAGCTGTCATTTCCCCAGAAAGCACTTTCCTGGAGGCACCTTCTTTGGGGGCTGGAACTCAGACCCCGTAAATGCAATCTTCACCAAACCTGGTGGTCAGGTGGAGGAGAATCTGCTGGAGCTCTGCTGCAAGTTCGGTGTCTCTAGCATGCAGGGGTGTGGGCATTCTACCACATCATGAACCTCACAGAACAACTCACGTTTATCTAGCATATAAAAATTTGTGATGGTCCATGGTTCACGAACTGCATACACGATGAACCATGAACTGATACAAATTGCATTTTCTCAGTTTGTGCCCATCCCTGTGTACAACATGAGTGCACAGCAATTCACAAACACATATGGTTCCATCAAAACAACAATGCACCTGTGCAAAAGACAATTGCTACATAAAGTGTAAAGTGACCCGGGGAATGTGAGCATTGTGTCAACTAGTGTATAATACTCTCTCTTCCAGGGGCTCAGCTAATTCCCCATCATTCAGAAAGTCAGTAGAGCTGCCAATCTTGTCAGACTGGCTGAGAAGCTACATCTGAGAACTGGCATCAGTTTTCTGATACCTACTGAAAACAATTCAGGACATTTCATCGGGACACTTTCAAGAAAACGTGCCCCTTGCCATACTGTTTTTAAAGTCCCCTGGGAGGACAGATGGCATACTGGGTGCTCCAGCTCCTAAGTGAGGGGGTGGCATGTCGAGAGCAGTGGGGAAAAACAACCTTTGGGAATAGCTTCAATCAGAGTTGGCCTTCCTGGAAGGAAGGCATCTGTTCAAAGATTTTTTTAGATGCTATTCTGACAACTTTAAAGATGAGAAGGGTAGTGTGTGTGGTAGAAGGAAAAGGTATAAGAACTATAGATCTGAAGTGGGCCTGTCCCTACCTCCTAAATCACCCCTGGGGGTCCAGGCAACAGCCTGGCATCCCTACTAGTTTCCTGTAGAAAATGGAGGGTGGACTCTATGGCACCACATCCCTGATGACCTCCTTCCCCAAACTTCACTCCCAAATCTCCAGGTATTTCCTAACTTGCAGTTGGCAGCCCTAAATTCCAAAGCAAAACCACCTCGGCTAACCCAGCTCTGTTCCCAGAACTTTTGCTTAGAAACTTTAGCAGTAAAACATCCCAACGCCACTAGTTACTTTCCTGCCTTTTGGGAATCAGTGGAGCTGAGATGTCCAAGAATCCATATGTTTCGAAGCTTTGCTCTGCAGCCTTGAGGGCTAGACGGTTGCTTTTTTTAAAAAAAAGGTGCTTCCTATCCTTCCACTTACTAGAACGCCCACAGTCTTTCACTGTTTCATGCTTACATTGTGTACTGTCATCATTAAAAAAAAGCTTTCTGTAATTGGCTTAAATGTATGAGGAACTTACTCTTAATAACAATTTATATAATCTGTTTAAAGTGCAAAATGTATAGGCTTTCTCTCATTGTGTTGCAGAAACAACACATCAGAATGGTGATCATTTGCTCTTATGCATATTGCTGTGTAAGGAAAACTTGTGTCATTTGTTTATACAGGTGATCACCAATATGTCACAGGGGCTGTTGTTTTGGACATCCATGCTACATAATGAAAGCTATTGATTCTGCCTGCAATATTTACTTGCATATATTATACCACCCTGTTTAATCTTTCACAGAATAGATATAATGCTGCGGAGAATGTGGCTGGGACTCTGAATTATCTGAAGGAATGTTTTCATGCCTGCCATGCAGCATCCTATGTGAATCACTAGATCCTGAATCTTTCTTTTCCCTTTCTGTCCAATAACATGTTCCTGTCTCACCAGAGAGTTTTGAGACTATAATAATGGAGCTGAATTTCTTTGGCATTGTTGGTGAGTGATGTTTTGAAAAACACAGTAAACGCTGTTGGAAGTAAATCACTTTAGACTCAAATGGTAAATCTCCTTTTGAAATCCCCAAATAAATGCTGGCTCTCTTATTCAGATATGGAAATGCTAACTGTGAATGGATGCAACAGAAAATGCCATCCTGGGCACATTCTTTATGAACCTTCTGCCTCTGGTGCATTCTGACATGCAACTGAGCAGTGAGTGCTAAGTGTGGAGGGGAGGGGAGGGAAGCGTGATCGACTCCTTTGCTGTTCCACAGAGTACAGACTGAATACACAAAACTTCACTATAATGATTTCTCCACTGGTGCAGCTTTGCTTATAGAGCTCAGCAACCATTCTCTAAAGTCAGTACTATATAAAGCAGGACTTGACTGTTGTGTGAAAACAAACAGCAGGGAATCCTGAATGGTTTGCAGAACACAAGCCGAACGGCACCTTTTGGCCTCCCACTGTGCAACGTTGCCATTGGATGGGTGATCCGATGCAGAAATCAATTGAACAATCTTAATGATGGGCTTTGGAAGGAAATGTAAACGGGGGGGGGGGGGGAGACAAGAGACTATAGAGATGAGAAAAGGAGTGACTGTCATAAAATGTGAGAGGAATGCAAGTTAATTTTACTGTGGCTTGTAACTTCTACAATAAGGGTGGGATGAACCCTGGCCCTCATCAGCTCCCCAGAAGACATCCTCCTCCCCTGCCTCCTTTTCCCAAAACCAAACTTACTGAGGCAAGAAGGCTAGAGGTGGTAAACCTTCACAGAGTCAGGAACCTAGGGGAGACTGGAAGACACCAGTTCAAAAATTCCTTTATTAGGTGACCTTAAACAAGCCTCTGTCTCTCAGGACACCCTTCATGCAATATAGGGATTTTAATTACATTTATATACTCCCTTTCCCCCATGGAACTCAAGGTGCCATAGAGAGATTCCAGGTGATCTTCCATCCCTTACTAGAAAACCTCTGCCTCTCCTCCACAAGGTCACTTCATCATGTGCCTTCATATCTCATCCTCTATTTTTTATTTATTACATTTTTTATATTATGTATCCCAACACTTTCAACAGGGGCTCATAGGAGCTAAACTAATCATGCTGAATGGCTTTATAACAGGGCTCCCCCATCTCACTGAGCCTGTGGGCACTATTGGAATTTCGAGAATAGAGAGTGGATGCCACTTGAAAATGGCTGCCATGAAGTACTGGGCCAGTCACAAAATGGTGGGAGGTTCCAAGCAAACCATCCTCATGTGATGGAGGCAGCTGTTTCAGAGATTTGCTTTCTAAATATCTCATGCAGACACTAAAGTGATTCCTCCGGTGTTCTTCTGACACTTCTCCTGCTGTAATGAGGTGAAGGACAGGATTAGGAGTTTGCTTTCAGAAATAAAGGGGCACTAAGAAACCCATCAGCAAGCACAATGTTGGGCATGGCTGCTTTTGGGAATTAATTTTAAGTTTGGTTGAAACAATGTAAACAAACACACCTTGATCACTTTTAAAGCACTGCATGCTAAATGTAGTAATAGTACCCAGGCTAGTAAATGGAAATATAAGGTACAAGCTTTCTGTTAGAAAATGAAATTACTGGGATAGCAAATACCAAATTGAATTAAGTTCTTGCACAGTGTAATGATGGATGTGTGGATCACAATATAACCCTGGATAAAGATTGTTTGCTAAAGTGCTGGAGGCTGTTGGTTCATACAGAAGATACTGTATAAACAAAGGGAATTAGTTCAGATGACCTTCAGCACCATTCCACAGAAATTATTCATTTTTTCTACAGTACCATCTCTAAACATGGTTCTGAGGCAAGCAGTGCATGAAAGAAACTGTCTTCATGATTGTTTGCCTTTGGCATTTTATCTGAGATATACTGCTCCTGAATACAGAGACTTAAATTCAGCCATTCAACTAGCCATTTCAATATTTTCATGGCATTATTAAATAATTATTTTATTTAATTTAATGATGCCTTTCCACCTGATCTGGGTGCACAAGGCAGCAAACATAAACACATTAAAACATGTAAGCAATTCGATATACAGGTACATTTACAAAATAATCCCTTTAAAAACACAAACATGCAACAAAAGAAGAAGGGCCAGTAACCATTATTGGGGGTATGCCAAACAAAAGAAAAAAAGTCTTTATCTGTTAGCAAATGACACCAATAGAGGGAGACATACTAATCTCCCCGGGGAGGAAGTTCCAAAGGTTTGGTGCCATGACCAAGAATGCACTTTCTTAGGTCACCAAGCTTCCAGCTTCCGATGGTGGGAGCAACCGAAAAGGGCTTCTGAAGATGACCAGAGTGTATTGGGTAGGTTCACTGAAGATGACCAGAGTGTATTGGGTAGGTTCATATGGGAGAAGGCAGTCCTTTAGGTACGTTGGTTCCAGAATCCCAGTCCATACAGGGCTTTAGAGATCAATACCAGCACTTTGAATTGAGTCCAGAAGCAAATTAAAAGCCAGTGTAAGTGGAACAAGACTGGAGTTATATGGTCTCTACAATCCACTCCAGTCAACATTCTGACCACAGCATTCTGTACCAAATTGATATTATAAATTTTTAAAGTTCAGACTTGGAGAAAACACTGTAATAACTGGAAACATGGGAGTTTTTAAACAATCTACTTCCTTCTTGCAATTCATGGTAGGTGACATGCATTGATGACTTCTTAAATAGTGGGCCAAAAAAGTGGAACTACTTTCACTTTGTCCAGCTATGCAAAGAACTTTTCTGAAGAGTGATTTCTGACTTACAAGGCATTAAACCTCTGAAGACCAATCAATCTGGAATCAGTTCAGGAACCTGCAGATACAGGTTATCTGTTCTTGTTTATTCTCAATAATGAGAATGGTTTAATTAATATAATACATATTGGTCAATGCTTTGCTTTTAAACTTTACCTTTTTCCCATTGGTCAATCAATAAGTATTTTAATCCTTTATCCTTTTAAACATGGTTTTAAAGTCTCTCTGAACAAAAGTAGATTTCACAATCATTAATTGCTATTATCAGCCCTTTCATTTTCCAAACATCAGCACTTTCTATAAATTCCACTTTTATCCTTGTGCTAAATTACCTTACTCTTGTACATCACTTAGCTATGTACTGGAGCTAACAAATGAGAAAGGATTCCATTAAGCCAATGGCAACTGACCTTAAAAAAATCCCAGCTGCTCTTAAACTTTCTTGATTTTGTCAGTGAAAGGAGATCAAGCTAGATATACCTCATGAGAAATAGCACATTGCTCTTACACAGGAGTCAGCTAACTCCTCTGATAGTACCATTTTTGTAATTTAAGTCTGTTTTGTAGAATGCTGAGAGTTGGAGAAGATATGGGGGGAATGCCACAAGAAACAGGAACTTATCCTTCTGCTTCCTAATTCTGCTGTAGCATCTATGGTGGAACTTATGGATCTCCCTTGTGGTCCAGAAGAGCTCTACTCTACTAAATCTTATTCGGTAACAACAGGGGAGTACAAGGCACTCTTTTTGTAACCGTCCGTCTTTCAGCATCAACATCAGGAAGCAGCATTTACCTTTAGAGATGTGAAACTAATAAGTAAAATCAGGGCTTTTATCTAGAATCTTCAGTGCAGATACAATCCCATCCCTGTAAATACCTAATTTTGTTAGAATTTTTCTTTTTGAAATCAGTGTGGGGCTACTGGATAAAGCACAGGACTTGGACCTAAATGGAGATCCCACTCTGGACATCCAGACCGAATAACACTCTTCTAGCCTATTAAAATGCCTACCTAATGCAAGTGTTGAGATGATAGAGCAGCTTATAGATCTAAATAACATTTAAAAAGTTTCTTCTGAATGTAGCCAACAGCCAGAGTGTAATAGTGGAAAAAATGGTGGATTTTGAAGGAGAATTCTCGGTACATGTTTCCGCTCAGCCATGACGCTGTCTTCTGCTAACATCTTCCAGCCGACATCTGCCACGGGAGGAGAGAATCAGCTCCTCCCCGCACTATTGCAATTGTGGAACTTTAAATGTGATCCAACCCTTTGTCTTTATTTCTTATGTCTTGTTACAGCTTCTAAGATCAATCAAGAATGCTTTTTCTCAATACAATATTTGCA
Source organism: Gekko japonicus (assembly GCF_001447785.1). Taxonomy (NCBI): domain Eukaryota; kingdom Metazoa; phylum Chordata; class Lepidosauria; order Squamata; family Gekkonidae; genus Gekko; species Gekko japonicus. Next base: position 1,513,724 of record NW_015175362.1, on the reverse strand, counting down.
AGACTGGTTTAGTTAGTAGAGAGTTGTTAGATTCAAGTCTAGTAGCACCTTAGAGACCAACAAGAGTTTCAGGACATAAACTTTTGAGAGTCAAAGTTCCTTTCATCAGACATGGGTAGGAAGTGGAGAGGTATTCTTAGCAGCAGACTTCGAGATAGATCTAGTCCATCACAAAGCTCCCTAGGCTCAGGGGACTTCAAGACTAAAACAAAAATCTGGCCTTTCAGTGGCAATAAAATGTGTTCTAGTCTACTTCAATTTTTTTTATTTAATTTTTTTTATTATATATTCAGAATATTAACAATTTTAATAGTTTTGTTTTGGTATTTTGTTTTGCTTTGAAACAGTTTGGAGTCCTCAAGGTTGTACGGATTACAACTGTATCCCCTGGGGTACTTGGTGATACAGCATCATAGGTCTGGCAGGCAGGGAGTTGGCATCGCTGTAGTCTATAAGGACTCTATTCCTCTAACACAATGCCCCATCCAGGACAGGTTTTCAGGCTGTGTACTTAATGCTGGGATTGAGATATAGGATTGGGATTCTGTTGGTGTTTTGCCTAACAGTCTCCCTTGCCTGAGCTGACAGAAGTGGTTTAGGCTGGCTGTGCTGGGGAACTTCACTTCAATGTTCATGACATGGCTGTCTTGATAACCATGGCCCTATCTCAAGTAATAACTGATCTTACACATTGTGCAGGTCACATGCTTAATCTGGTATTTTGTTCTGGGTGGAATGAATGTGATGTGAGGGTGGGAGGATTGATAATGGTTCCTTTGTCATAGATAGATCATTATTTGCTCAGGCATAAACATACAGGGGTAGCAACTCTGCAGAAATTCAGTATCTACTAAAATGATCTGTCCCTGGAGCCAAATGGATCTGAATGGCTTTCTGATGCCTCTAGAGGATTTTCCTATTGATAAGACTGGTGCTTTGTTCAATGCTCTGGTCAATGCTCTAGAATTAAGTGATCCAGGCAGTTGACATGATCACTCCCAGATGCCAAGTGTTAGAGCCCAATTACCCCTTAGTTTACACAAGAGAAACAGAATGACAAATCTGATAAGACACAGGTAAAAGCTCATTTTAAAGTGAATCCAATGGCAGTGATGGTGGCAAAGAAACAACACTTTTCTGTCACACATTGCATCTGTACAGTGTAAGCCAGCAGAGTGCATGGTCAGAAGCCTGTTGGGACCTGACTTGCAGGAGGTGGACAGCTCAATGGCAATTTTGACTGTTTTCCTCAACACTTTACAGTCTATCTCTTGCATCCATTCTGACCTGGAGACTACATTAACAGTGACAGGGGCCAATGGTGCCAGGGAGATGACTTGTCCCATTATTTGGGATAGGTAAAGGTAAAGGTTCCCTTGCTCGAAAGCCAGTTGAATCCGACTCTAGGGTTGTGGTGCTCATCTCCGTTTCAAAGCTGAAGAGCCAGTGCTGTCCAAAGACGTTTCCGTGGTCATGTGGCCGGCATGACTAAACACCAAGGCGCACGGAATGCTGTTACCTTCCCACCGAAGTGGTACCTATTTATCTACTTGCAATTTCTTGCTTTCGAACTGCTAGGTTGGCAGGAGCTGGAACTAGAGACAGGAGCTCACTACGTCATGCGGCAACTCGGGTCTCGAACTGCTGACCTACCGACCTTCCACAGCCTGCAGTTCAGTGTCTTAACCACTTGAGCCACCGCAGCTCCACTATTTGGGATACTTTCCAGTTTATACAGTCTGAAAATGTGGACAGGATTCCTTAGAATTTTGAGGCCTACCACCTGCTTGTATTACCCTTGCCCTTCCTGGTTGCTTAAATCTTCAGTGGGGTCAGGCTGGATGAATGGGTTCGAAAGGTAGTTAATGTCTCAAGAGAGAAGGTAGTCTCACCAGCCTTGAACCAGGCTGTGGTATGTCCACTTCTAAAGAAGCCTACCCTGGACCCAGGAAATCCCAGTAACTATTGCCAGTCTCAAATGTTCCATTCTTGACCAAGGTGACTGAACAGGTTGTGGCTGGACAACTTCAAGTTTTCCTGGATGAAGTGGATTGTTTGTATCCTTTCTGCCTGATCTCAGGGAGGCCATAGAAACCAAGAACCAGTGTCTGGAGCTTAATCCCACAAGATGGAAGTGCTACTGGTATAGGAAGGTTTGACCTGGGATTTAAGATGCTACCCATACAGGAAGGGATTGCACTCCCCTTGAAGGAACTGGCCCATAATCTGGGGTGTTGTTGGACCCAGGCCTACTGCTGGATAAGCAGGTGGCAGTTGTGGCCAGGAGTACCATTTATGAGCTTCAACTGCCTTTCCTGGATCTAGCCACTGTGGTACATGCCCTGGTTACATCTAGATTAGATTACTGTAATGTGCTGTATGTGGGGCTGCCCTTGAAAAGTGTTCAGAATGCCAGGATGTTGAGTGGAGTGGGTCACAGGGACCATATCACCTTCAATCCTGGCCTATACAATGGCTCCCAATCATTTTCCAGGCAGATTCAAGGTGCTGGTGTTGACCTTTAAAGCTCTATATGGTTTGGGACCAACATACCTGAAGGACTGCCTACTCACTTATGAACATATCTGACCACTGTGGTCATCAGAAGATGACCTACTTCGAGTGCCCCCACCTCTGGTAACCTGGGGGAGGGCCTTCTTCATCATGGCACCAAAACTCTGGTACTCTCTCCCCAGGGAGACTCATCTGCTCCTTCTGTTGCCATCTTCCATCAGTGGATGAGGATGTTTTTGTTTCATTTGGTGGTCCCTCAGAGATCCCTTCTTCTGGCTCAATGTTTTAATCATTTTTATTTTTATGTGCATTCTAGCTCTGGTTTTAAGTTCTTTTTTGTTGGTTTTTAAGGTATGATTTTATTATGTATGTTTTAAATTTGTTAGCTGCCTTGGTGCCCTCCTATGAGGGCAGAACAGTGGCCTATACATTTTGTAAAATTAAATCCAATAAATAAACTAGTGAAGAAAAGTGAAGTAGCATTCACTGCAGCACAATGCTCAACAGTATATATACATGGAAAATGAAAGGAAGGAGGCGGACAGAAAAATGATAAAAATGGAACAGAAAACTAAAATGGCACAAGGGGGGCAAAACAGTAAAATGCTCAAAAAATTCCACCACTGGATTCCTAAAGAGTTGAGTCCAGAAGCACCTTAGATACCAGATAGGCCCAGCTTCTTATCTTATTTTACAAAAGAAAACCCATCCCAAAGTAGCCTTTTGACCTCCCAGTGCTGATCTACTGCAGTTTGTTTATGAAACCACTAATTGGACTTGAAGCACCTGCCTCTTTTGATGTACAAAAATAACTGGAAGCTTCTCAAAAGAAATAAGTTTGTATTCTAATAATAGTTCACACAGCGAGTTGTAACTATGTGGTGAACTTTATAGGAGAGGTTCTTGTGGTTTCAAGATAGAGGTGGGAGCCATTTCAGTTATTAAAAAGAATATTCTTTTTTGGGGGGAGGGTTCAGCACCAAATGGAGAAACTCCTCCCCTTTCAAATTATGTATCT
>NW_015175362.1:1472361-1510142 GCF_001447785.1 Gekko japonicus | reverse complement strand
CCCAGTTTTTTAATCTGTACCCTTCAGGGAGTCCTGCTGTGTGTGTACGTGAGAGAGAAACACTTTGGCTGAAACAGGAGCATGCTTTGGATTTGGCAAGGCCTTCTCATAGAAGAAGAAGAGGACTCATTCCCTTTATAGAGAGTGGCACTGCATGGCTCATGAACATTTATTTTTCCTCAGCTTGGACAGGCGTTTGTCCTCACAGGGGACTGTTGGAGGAAAATGCATACAAATTCGTTTTTACAAAATTAGATCTGCTAACTTGGCCATTTAACTTTACTTATGTAGCAAAGTGGCAGCTTTTGATCTTAATTTATAGTAAACTGATCAGACTAGGCTTTTCTTGAAAGGTCTTATTCATCACCTTCTTTTAAAATTTACTCTTAGTGACAATCTAAAACCAGGTCAGTTAGGGTGTTCTCCCTTAGGTTTTAAGTAATTTGTTTGGGATACCAACAAATCTAATATCCCAATAGTAATGTTCATTGATCTCCCTACCTTTCCTTGTGCAGCAACTAACCAATCAGTCAAGTATACAAGCACAAACCCCCATTGTATAAATACTCAGAAAACACTATGGCAGAATAAACAGTACTAGGCTAAAAAGCCTTTGTACTAGGCAAATAATGTGTAATAAAAATCAAATCTACTGTTTTCTGATTTTTTAAAGTATAATATATCCATAGTCTTTGGGAAATGTTTGCCTTTTCTATACTAAAAAAAATTCTATCAATTTGGCTTCATGCTTTTGAAAATATGCAGGGCTATTTTTGGTCAGGAATGCACAGGAACGGAGTTCCGGCTGGCTTCCGAGTTGGCCACACCCACTACAGCCAAAACCTCTGTGTATGTGGCTACAGAGGGAAGGCCTGGAGAGCGACACCTGCCTCCGCAACTCCAAGGCAGGTGGGCCAGGGGGGCCCCTGGAAGGATCTGTCCAAGGGCTGGCTTGCCCGGGCTCCTCGCAGGACAGATCCTTCCAAGGGAAGGCATGTGGTGTGGCCTAATATGCTAATGTGTTTCTGCTGTTGGGTGTGGCCTGTTATGCTAATGAGTTCCTGCTGGGCTTTTTCTACAAAAAAGCCCTGAAAATACGTAAATATGACTTTAGTATTGATTATAGTACTATAATGCAAAATGAGCTTATCCAAAGAAGCATACACATTGACGCACTGATGCCCAAAGTGTGTGCCTAGACACAATCAGAGTCATTTCTGGAAAAATCAAGACACCATGTTGGATGCAACTATCACACTATTCCTTTCAGAGCAGACGGAATATTTTTGCAGTACTGATACTCGCCAACCAATATATATGAAATGACATCATTCTACAAGAGAAAGAAGAGCCTTAGTGTTAACATTAGTAAAGATTTTTGAATGCCTTTGAATATAAAGGAAATCCACTGATTAAATTCACAACATGGTGTCTGTGTTTACACAACCTTATGTTTGTAGCATATATTCAATCCACAACTGAGTATTTAAAACAGCCTTAAAATATTTGTCCTCGATTTTGTATGAGTAACATGCTTTTGCAATCCTTCTCAATTGTAGTCTAATCATCTCAGAACTTTGATTCTTAATCAAGTGTAAATTGCTTCTTGGCAGAAGCTGACAAAAATGAGGATAGACGGAAGAAAGCAAGAGAGAGAGAGAGAGAGAGAGAGAGAGAGAGAGAGAGAGAGAGAGAAGTTGTTTTCTGTAAGAAAAACAAGATGAAAAGCTGCAGGCATGTCCTAAGGCACGCTCAGAAAAACTACAGGAACTCATTCCTGTATTCACTTGGACTTCTAAATTTGCTATGCACTTCTCGGAGTTTATTTATTTATGTAGAAAACTCACCCATCACTGAGCCTCAGTAGAGCGACCAAACATAAAAAATGAACTCTACTCACAAACTCCTACGATACCTTAAAAGACAGACTGCAGTAACTAATAAAACTTTTCTCGTGTACCTGGGAGCTTCAATTCTGACAAAAGCACCAATGCGCACAAGAATTTCTTGGTTCAGCTCCATGTGGGGGAGTGCACAGGTGCTGCCTCCAACACTGCACTGACCAGGGAAGCCTGTAGCTGGTAGGAGCTGACAGACGGTGTCAGAAGAGCTGTGAATTAAGGGAATGTCTCGAACTGATTCACGTGAGAAAAAGATATTCTGTATAAGACCTCAAAACATAGGGTGCTAGAACAATGTTAGATACTGTATTAGCAAACAGTAAGACTTTTATCCCACCCATTCCGTAAGAAGCCTGGGGTTCCTCACCTGCAGTTTTTTCCTCTCAATAAGCCAGTGAAGTTGATCAGTCTGTGACTGACCCAAGGCACTCCCAGAGCTTCAGAGTGGTGACTGGAACCTGTGTCCCCCGGGTTCTAGTACGATACTTTTGCTTTTCATCTATTAAATGCTTTATGCAACCAGTGTTTCCTTTCCTTGACACAGAATATTAAACATTGTGAGACAGCTAGGGCATATGAGAGAGGATCTCCATATTCATAAATCCATGCACATTACCCATGCACATGTTGGTAATAGCAAACATGGAAGGCAAATCTAAGGGTTCAACTATACGTTACCTTTCATCACTTGTTTACACAGTCACACAGTAGCTATTTGTTAAAAAAAGAAAAGAAAAAAGGAGCCCAAACAGGCTCCAAACAGCGCCATGGGGGGGAGGAAGGTCTCCTGCCATCATGTGAAAACTGCACCAGGAGGAGTTATTTCACTGATTTTGCTGACCCACATGGAGTGGTGAAATAACCCCCCCATGGTTCTTGCACCAAAAAAACCCCAACTTGGGAGGCTGCCCCCCTGCAGCACTGTTCTAAGTCCATTTGGGCTCTCCTTTTTCTATAAGCAGTCCTCCACAGCTCCTATGTGGTCATGAGGAGTGTGGGAAAATAAGCGTAAACAAGTGAAAAAGGTAATGTATAGCTGACCCCTAAGAGGGCAATTTTTGTGGCTCATATCAATATTCTCATTTTCAGCAACAATCTGTAAAATCTTTATTTTACGAATAAGTAGTAATGTGTCTCCAACCACCCAGATCTCCCCTTCCTGCAGTCATCCATTGGGCCCTCTGAACTGTTTTTTGAGGATCAGTAAATACTCAGGACCAGAATAGGGGCCAGAGCAGGGGTCTACAGCGGGAGGACAGAATTGGTGGGTCGCACCCCCCTCTTACACAAATGAAAATGCCATTCAACCAGAGAAACTGCACGACTGAATAATGCAAACATGAAGGAGGAGGAGGAGTGGATTTATACCCCGCCCTTCCCTCGGAGTCTCAGAGCGTCTTACAAATTGCTTTCCCTTCCACTCCCCACAACAGACACCCTGTGAGGTAGGTGGGGCTGAGAGAGCTCTGACAGAAACTGCTCTTTTCAAGAACACCTCTGACAGAACTGTGGCTTGCCCAGGGTCATCTAGCAGCTGCAAGTGGAGGAGTGGGAACCAAACCCAGTTCTCCCAGATTAGAGTCTGTGCACTTAACCACTAAACCAAACTGGTGTAGTATCTGAATATGTAGTATCCAAATAAATGAATTATCAAATATTAAAGAAAAAAATGATGTTGACTCCTTTTTTTACAGCTAATTATGTGTTTCAGTCATATCATATGAGAAAACAATTAACCAAGGCAGAAAGGATGTTGTAAAGAAAAATACAAGGCTGAATCACAGAATTTCTGGCTTTTTGAAAAAATATCAGTTTCTTTAAAAATAGTTACTATCTTCCACTTTAAACCAAACATTTTCAGAGTTAAACAGTATTTCGAGCATGACAGAATTTTTGGCTTTTTGAAAAAATATCAGTTTCTTTAAAAATAGTTACTATCCTCCACTTTAAACCAAACACATTTTCAGAGGTAAACTATTAGTATTTCTAGCATGACAGATGAACCATAGAAGAAAAAAGTAAATGGGAGTGAATAAGTTGTAAAAGGAAAGCATTGTCCATCATAACCAAAGATTTTTCTTGGCTTTTCATCATCAAAAATCTACTCCACTTTATTTTATGCATTGTTTACATATAACACATTTTGGATGATGGAATATGTAATCTACATTACTGTCACAGAACAAGAAATATTCTGGAAATCCCCCCCCCCCCCGGTGAAGGATTGGATAGATATGTTTATCTAAGTTACCAACCCTCATGACTACAGTATGATATTCAAATGACATAAAACAAGTAGGCTGCCTTATACTGAGTCAGACCCACTGGTCCATCAAGGGCGACATTGTCTACTCAGACTCACAGTGGCTCTCTGGGGTGTCAGGTAGAGCTTTTTCACATCATCTGCTACTTGTTCCTATCCACTGAAGATGCCAGGGACCTGCTGCATGCCAAGCAGATGCTCTGCTACTGAGTCAGAGCCCTCCAGGGGGACGCAGCACAGGGTGACCCAGTGCAATAGGTGGGATGCACTTGAAACAGTTCCAGTTCTTCAGCAGCACTGGAAATGACTCATAGATAAACCTGATTACTAGTTAAAACAAATAGATTGCAAGGAAAGAAAGAGAAAGCATCAACACCTGTGGACACAAGACTTAGAAGTTTAATCTAAGAGGTTTTTTTAAAAAAGAAAATTAGAACAACTGAAACAAATTAGAAAAGGAATGAAACATTATATGAGCATGGCTGACCACAGCTTTTTCCATGGTGATTTATCCATAACATTTTCCTCCTTCCTCCAAGAACCTCAGGATAGTATATGTGGTTACCTTACATTTTATCTTCTCAATAAGCCTGTAAGGTAGGTTGGGCTGAGAATGACTGCCCCAAGGTGTGGGTTTGAACCTGGATTGCCTTGGTCACCCTCTAACCATTACATTATGGGCTCTCACTAATCTTCTTGAGGTCACCTTCTAGCATTTCCACTTACCAACAGTAGTTGGTGTCCAGTTGAACAGTTTACTACCAAAACTGGAAGATGAAGAGAGACAGAAATTAGCTGTTTCAACACAGGAATGGTTGAGATAGTCCAAACAATGATTTGGTACAACATGTGAATGAGCGTGGAAGAGCCTCAGGCTTATGTAATCCCTTCTCCCTTAAAATGCATGAGCTAATCTAGCTAAGCTAGGAATTCCTGACATTTTAGCCAAAAATAACTTGCTTAATTGGCAAACTGTTTTGCATTTGGCAAATTATGGTTTGTGTCTGGTTTGTAATCCTCATATGTAAGGCAAGAGCAAATCATAGTTTGCCTATTTGGATACAGTAGCAAACTATAATTGGATGGAGCCAGAAATAAACCAATTAGTTCATGACAGTGCAAACTCAAAGCTTTCTCAAAGTATATTTTCATAGTGACAAACCATCATTGGGCATAACATTTAAACCACGCTCAAGTCAACCAAGGTCTATAGAAATGAAAATGCTGATAAGGATGGCGAGTGTAGGGTTTATCATTCTGCATGGCAAGTAAAGGAAAGACACAACTTCTAGCAGCAAATTAAATGCTCATTTTACCTTTATGTCCAGTTGTTAAGGGGAACCTGGCAAGTCATTTTCTCAGTCCATAAAAGTGACATTATAGAATCATAGAATGTTAGAATTGGAAGGGACCTTGCAGGTCATCTAGTCCAACCCCCTGCACTCTGCAGGAGTACAGCCGAAAGATAGCCCTATGACATACCCAAAAGATGGTCATCCAGCCTCCGCTTGAAAACGTCCAGCCCGAGGCAGTCTGCTCCACTGCTCAACCACTTTTACAGTTAGGATATTTACAGAATGAAAGAAACAACTTCTAAGAAGCTAGCGCAATGTTAGAAATGCTAGAAATATGAAATTAGCAATATTTTAAAATTTGCAGTGGATGCTTAAATGCTGAATTTGTTGTGGAGAAGTAAGGGCAGTCTTTCAGGATTCTGAATTCTCATCACTTAGAACTTAAATAAAAAGTAAAGAATTTTTCACAAATAAAATGATGCTCTCTAAACCTAACCACCTTGCTTATGTGTCAATCTGAAATCTTACCATAATCTCATGCCAGCGCAGCCAGATCCTCAAATTCACATTTTGACGTACATCAATGTTGAGTTTACACATTCCTTTCCATAGAGGTTTCTAAACACATGGTAGGAAAGCTTTGCAGTTCTACTGGGAATAATTTTATATCAATAATTCTATTTCATATTTCTAAAGCCTTCATCAATTAGTGTGCTAAATATGGTATATATAAATTTATGATTTCATTATAGCAGGAAACAATACAACAAACTTTATATCTATAATTATTCTGTAGTTAGCTGACTGAATGCTAAATACAAAAAAAAAGTGCATGACTGAGATTAGGTCACATAATACATAAGGATTTGTACATTAATTTGTATTTGTTAGATGGATTACCAGATTCCCAAACTATATGCCCTCAATCATCATTTGGGATTTTAAAAATGATGAACACAGAGGCTTTAATCTCTATGAATAGTAGGGAGGTTCTCATCTCCAAGTATTCTCCTGAATGAGCTCTAACCTGGGGAACCTTTTGTTCCCTTTGAAAAAAAACAGTGATAATAATCTAGAATTGCTGCCCTAGCACCTCTTCAGCAGTGGAGCTGTATAAAGGTTTGCAGCTCAGACATTTTTCAAGATTCCTGGTTTTCTTTCTCGCCTTTTTTTTAGGATAGAAGTTTTGACTACATTGTATTGTAAAAACCATATTCCACAGTTCTAAAAGTATTACAGCTGATCTACCTATTAAAAAAGGTATACATCATTTACAATTTTCTACTTCTTGTTTTTTGCTGAGTAGGACAAACAAATCAAAATTATTCTCATTCCCCAAAGGTAACAATGTGGCAGTCACTGTAGTACATCCCCGATCTTTTAAATGATAAAATGTGACTTATTGATACAGTCATAAGGAATGATATTGCCAACGCGTGGTCCAATAATAGATTAAATTCTGACTAGAGAGTATGAAAACCTTATTAGGGACATTTACAGTTTTAGTTCAGTTTCTTTAGGACAATAAAAACAAAATCATTCATGCAAGTGGATAAGAGAACTGCTTCATGTTTAGAATTAAGTGATATTTTCAGTCTTTTTCTTAGCAGCCATTAATATGAGAGAAACAAAAACTTTTTATCCCAAAACTTTGACTTAAATAATCCAGAGAAACCATACTATTAAAACAGACAAATTTCTTTTACTCTGTTCATTTGAAAGTAATATACAGTTGCCATTGCACATGTGAAAGCACTTTTAGAAACGAAATATAAAAAATACTTGAAAATTTTCAAAGTTCTATGGAGTGGTTTTCAAGTACATTTCTTGGACATTTGCATGATTTTACTTACAATGACACGTGTATTACATATGCAAATTTCACCTTCTAGGACAAGGAGAACAAAGATAAATGTTAGTAGTCAGGAAAGGACCCTTGGAATCAAACACTGCTTTTATCAAAGCACAAGAAATTACAAATTCTACAAAGCACAATGTTATTTTTCTAATGTATCCCTGATCCATAATGAGAAGCAATCTAACATATAGATTTTGCATTCAATATCCCTGTCAAAAACTACATCACACATCAAATGTTAATGGCACTGGGGAGTTGGGGTGATTAATACCATAACAAATGGTATATATTACAAATTTTCTTTTGTTCTTTACTCACAATGACGCATACCGGCTAAGATTTAACCTTTAAGGGTTAAAGAGTTTAATCAATGTCAATGTCTGATCTTCTGAAGGCGATAAAGAACAGTCTGTCTAGCGATACCCAACATAACATCACTTTGTCAAGCCACAAAGCGCCCAAAAGCTTGTCAAGTAAGTTACCAGAAACCTCTTTGTGGTTAGAACTCAGCTCCTTCCTGCTTGACCTATTATTTGATATTTGACCACTTGGTTGCAAGACACTTGCTCTTTCCAGCTGAAATGTCACTGGGGCATCTTGTCAGCTCCCCGACATCTCGGCCTGACATACAATTTTACTTTTGTGTGCTACAAGGCAGAAAATGCAGGGCAATGGCCTTGCTTTAAATTCTGTCAGCATCAAAGATGGGCGTCACTCTTGGGTCCTACCAGCACACATACACACAAAAAGGAGCCTATTTTGAAGGTCAAAACAGCCATTACTTTAAAGTCTTGCGGCTCAAGCTAAATATATTACCTGCAATGCTGGTTTGGGAACTGCCCTTATAAAAGTACATAAACATATCATCTAAAAATCCTCCCTGCACAATTGTTTCTACATTTCTTATCAAACACTGCCTTTTGCTAAAAGGATGAGTGTGCAGCGCCTGCAGGGACCAGATTCGGCACTTAACTTGTTCAAATGGGCAAGTGGTATCATGTAGCTTTACAAGGAGCAACCTGACCTTCTCACATTGACCAGGAGTGACATTATTGTGCAGGAGGAGAAGCAGTCACATCATTTCTGTTTTGCACAACCTGCTTAAAGTTTGCAACTAAATGCTTGTCTTCAGTTGAGCTGACAAGAGAGAAGAGGGGGCTCAGTGAACCATGGCAGGGCTGCCATGAAATGACAGGAATCATTGGCATACATTTCAAATAGCTCTCTCAATCCTATTAAAGTATTGCAGCCCTGCTTTAAAATAGACAAGTATGAAACAACTTTGATAGATAGAGACCAAAATGGCTTATTGATTTTTTTTAAGTCTGAGGGAAAATTACCCAAAATGTGTCATTCTTTAACATTTAAAAATATATTACATAAAAATGAGTTTCCATGATAAATAAAACTTATTGTTTTAAAAAATGGACTGTTTCACTATGCTGAAAGTATGAAGCAAAGGAACATATGTACAGACCCACCCCCTACACCCACCACACTGAATATATGCAAAATTAATGTCACAAAAATGCAGAGAGACTGAGTCACAATTCAAAGTCGAAAGGCATCCTAATCAAATAGGATTTAATTAGGTTTTTCTAACACTTAAAAACACACACACACACAACAAAACTTAACGTCCATTTTGCATTGTTCGTTTGGCGCTGGCTGTGACATTTCGGGTAGAGGAGTAAGATGAAGAAGCCTGAGAACTGGATCTATTGTGTATCATGGGGAAAGATGCATCATAATCTGACTCAGCCTTCAGTGGCAAAAAATCCAAGATGCTACCCTGGTCAAACTGGGATGCTGGTCTCGAAGCTGAAGGAATGTTTGCACTGTTCCGTGATTCCTAGGGGGGAAAAGAACACTCTCTAAATATGGTAAGGATCAATTAAATACACCAAGGATCAATTAAGAAACAACTATAACTATAGTTTCAGACACACTAGCATGCTGTAAGGGATATTAACCAATTAAACAGGCTTAAACCCTCATTAGTTTCAATAGAACTTAAGCAAGGCATGCTTACCTGTCTGCTGGATTTGAGATATTAGCAATTTCTATAAATATTTTTCCCCATTGGATACTTCTAAGGATATAGCTTTGACTATCCTTCAAAACTGAAAGTAAGAACTAAATACACCAATTTTACACTCAACCCAACAAGTCTGATTGCATGGTTTAGAGTAAGAAGTACACTATAGAGTAAAAACTAGAAATCATATTGAAAAGCGTAAGTTCTCATTAAAAGCTTTATTATTATTAGAAAAAATATGCTTATCTCTGACCTCCAGTTTTTAGTAGTTTGTCCCCATTCTTAGTCTGCAAGATGTTAAGTGTAGCTGGTAACTGTCCTTTCCCAGAATTGAATGTGATAATGCAGAATTTGCTATTATTTGATGCATCCACTTTCCCAATTATTTATGGAGCCAAATAAAACTGAGCCCATGTCATAGTTTTGGATCATAAGATAACTGAGCACACTACCTAAAAGATTTTATGGAAGTCTAATTTTTTGTTTAGCAATATCCGTAAATCCAGCATTTGGGTTACAGTGATGTATAGGAATGATGTGTTCTATTGATAAAACTAGTGAAGAAATCAGAAAGGGCAGTTAAACAAACAAACAACAGAGAGCTACTTAACAAATATACAACAGCAGCAGCCACAGCTATCAAAGGAAATGTTATCTAAAATGCTACTTGCTACAGAAACACATGCTACTGTACCCACTGAGGTCCACATGCTACAGAAGAGTTCATGCCTTGCATTTGGTGGATTTTAAGTACACCAAATATGGGATTACATGGGGGGGGGGAGAAAAAGTTGCTATAGGGGAATATTTGGAATTCTGCTACTGTGTGCTTCAGGTTTTTTTGAGAGTTTCCCCCCTCCCCATTCCCATTACTGCTACTGGGAGAGAAAAAAAATCAATGACTGCATCTAACACCTAGTTCAGCAATTTTCTTTGATGTTGGCTCTTTGATTTCCTGATACACCACAAGCTATCTTGTAGCCGGCTGCAATCATCAAGGCTTCTGATAGACCTTTAAGACCCACCAATATGGTAGCAAGTTCAAATGGTTACCCCAAAGAGATATTTAAAAAGCAGTAGTACACTCAGCTTTACAAAGAGTTTGGATTATGAAGAGAAGTTAGACAACAGAACACGTATCTTCAAGTACAACTAGATTTTTTGCCGCACTGTATTCAATGTATTACTGGCCAGTGTAATAATAAAACTTCACTATATTCATTAATAACAATGTTCTTTTCAGGTTTTTGCACATCTTTTATATGACATAGAGCACATTTTAATTATTGGTATATTTACACCGGATATCATAAAACACCAAATTAGGTTTTACTGGCTTACTTCAAACCAAGAAATATGATCCTGTGTTACAAAAAATACATGCTTTATTTTAAATTGTGCTGAAGAGGGAAGATAAATTGGGTCATTTTAAAGAGAAACTTCTTGCCTAAATAAATGCAGTAAACAAAACACTTGCAAAGGACAGCTCCGTTTACAAATTTGTTAGTACTCCCCCTCTCCCCCACCCCCAATTATCGTACTTGTCATTCTGGTTAAAAATCATTTATGTTGCTCACATTTTTCTTTTCCTCAAGACCTATCCTTTTTTTCTTTCTTTCAAGAAAACAACGGCAAAATCCCAAGTAAGGAGATGAGAAATCAGGTTTCCTTGGAGAGTTGCACAAAAAAGTATGAAACTTAATGATTGGCAGCTAGTCAATAGAGTGTTACAGGAAAAGACTTCAGTTGTTTGGGTGGGGGTCAGGCCTGCTTCATTTCTCAGGCCCACTCCAGACCTCACAAGAAACTAGTGTAGAATAACATCTAACTGCCAGAATGGAAACTGGATTACTATCTAGCCTTGTAAAGAAAAAATACTCTTGATGCTATTAGATTGAACCTAAACATGTATTTTTAAAAAATCTGAAAAACACACACACAAGAATAAGTGTTTTCTTATATAGCTATTAGGATTATATAGCTTTCTATGATGTAAATGCAGCAGTGGCAGGAATAGCTTGGGGAATGGAAAGAGCACACTGAATTATCAGTTTACCATCTCTTGGTGTATGTGGGGGAAGATACTGTAAACCTTGTATTATTTTTAATGGATGTTGCTGTGGTGAGGTGGGGTAAAAATCTTCTAACTAAACACACCCCATGTGTCTTCTATGCACTAGATTGTTTCCTCAACATTTCAACTTCATATCTATGTGGCAAATGACAGAATTATTACACTTAACCTAGATGGGCTGCAGCATCAATGATAGTCTGAACTGTAAAGATGTGTTGGGGGGATTCTTTTAAAAGAAGTGATTTATTTGATATAAGACCCCTGGGCAAATTATTCCTTTACTCAGACAATTTTATTTATGCCATAAATTGTACATGATTCCTTCAAAAGTGTTACATCAATAAAATAAAACCAAAATTTAAAGCACAATGCACTTCACAATATATATTGAAAATATAAAGCACAATGCACTTCACAATATATACTGAAAATATTTATAAAACATAATTTCTCCTTATCTTTCAATATTTCACTCTTAATATGAATATATGCTTTGAAACAATATCCAAAACAGTATTTAAAATATGAAAAAAACATTCTAAAGGAAAACCTTAACTAGAACCATAGTTTATAAACAACAAGACATTTTAAAAAGATAAGGCTGATGAAACTAGAAGTTACAGAATGAATATTCAGAGAATGACAGTATAGACCAGGCAGTAAATGTGGAGTGGTATTAGTGGGTCAAAAGTTGTAACTGAATCACAATATGTGCTGTATCATGCCATGAATTTTATGAAATTCACTTGAACTTAAGGAATAACGTGAGTAAATGAATAAGTTAAGCATTAAGATAATGTGTGAGTGGAAATTCAACATAAGCTACATAAAGTTCTGGGGATCTTAAACCAGGGGCTCTGACAGGGCTTCCAAGATAGCTTACCAGGATATCATGGAAGTAGAAGAAACTACAATTCTACTCAGCACAATGGTCCAATGGCATACTGAAATTTTAGCCAGTGGGGATCATGTGATCTAAAGAGCCAATATGGAGCTATTTTATGAGTAGGGTTGCCAATTCCAGGTTGGGAAATTCTTAGAGATTTTGGAGTGGAGCTAGGGGAGGGTGGGGTTTAGGGAGGGGAGGGATCTCAGTAGGGTATAATGCCACTGTCCTCCAAAGCAGCCATTTCCTTGAGAGGAACTGATCTTTGGCCCCACCTGGAGGTTGTCAATCTTGTTTATGAAACAGCAACCTATGAGCAGTTCCTCACTCTCTAAAGGCGGAGTGCTCATGGACTGCTAGAATCCATACTAAACTGCTAGCTTGCTTACTATCCACTGGCTTCAAAGTTTACATTCTTGTGTCTAACACAGAAAGTTCTTTTATGAGAAGTCTCCATAATGTAAAGAGAAATAGTAAACTTTTCCAGGCCAAGCAGTGGCCAAAAAAAAAAAAAAGTTTCTCTCTTATAAATCATTCGGTACACCAACAATTTAGGATTAAATTGTTATGTAGAGATTAAAAATTTGCAACAGGCACCATGCATTCTTCACTGTTAGGACTACTTAGGACTGCTTTACCTTGACCCCCACACAAAAACCCTTGTTGTCAGACACAACAATGCAAATGACTGCCAACCCATGTAATTTAGGCCAAGAAAAATACTAAGCAACCCAACTGTTTCCATGTGGTTTTTTCATTACTTTTTAATTTTCTCCTATGTCTTTTGAGCTTTATGAAAGCAAGAGATTCTGTAATAATCTGGAAACAATAATTATTACCCACATTTCCTCCTATCTCATCATTCAGTGATAGAATTGTATATACTCTGTGGAATTAACAGCTTGAGAGAAAAAGGGCTTGTTTTATATTTTAATGAACAATATATATGTGGCCATATTGCACCCCCTCCTGAATGAAGTATGTTTTCCAGGAAAAAAAGCATAAGAAAACTGTACATATGTGAATAACCATATCAGTTTAATGTACGTATTCTGTGAACCAGATCCTCTGAGAAGCATGTCTTGAAATTGCACATATGTACACAGACATAATCACATCCAGCAATTAATGTACAGAGCTCCACTGTACAGCAGACAGTCATCTCCAATTATATAGTGTGGCTACAGTGGGTATAGCAGGTATCATCTCCTCCATCAATTATAGTACCCTCAGTCTGCTCTGCAATCAGTCCCACGTCTCATGGTTACCTATTCCTAGATCTGCAACTCCAAGCAAGTCACCAATCCCATTCAACCCAGATTGTCCACCATTGCACATGCAGGAGTGAGCGCAGCGTGGAAGAAAGAGGAAAGCAGAGACAGCGGAAGGGAATGAAATGACAGGAGGACACAAGAGAAAGGGCAAAAAGACTTAGTGATGCAGGCTTTCTCTGGGTGGCGGTTCTCAGGCAGGGAAGAACAAAGGGGATAGGATGTCAACTTACAGCTGGCAAGTTGGTCCTCTGGCGATGGGACTTCATAAGCACCCTGGGCTTCTTCAGAAGCCAACAGCTATCTAGTCTCACTGGAGTAAAACACCCAAACTTGAAAATTCCATGATCCCAGGATTCAAAGTATTGATTATTATTACATGTATTTGTTCTCCTAGCGTAATGCAGTATGTGTTTGCTTGTTTGTAGTGAAACTTTAGCTGTGAAGACAATGAGACTGCCAACACGGCTTCCTCTCTTTCAAGGCTATTTGAGCCCCATGGACTAACGGTTCTGTTTCTCTCATACCCATTTCTGATCAAACTAAAGCTGGCCCCAACAGCCAGCCTAATTCTTATGAGCATATTTTCCTACCGCTTCTGAATATTTAGTTTTATATATCGCTGCTCTCTTCCAATTGCCACCTTCAGTTGAGTTAGTGACAAAGAAATGAAAAGGCAATTTTGCAACCTCTGTGATAGGCTCCTTCTTGAACAGCCAGTACAGGAAAACTGTCCCTGCACTGATTACTCAACAATTTTAATTGCCAGACTCAGAACGCCTTTATAGGGATGGTGTGTCTATCTATTGAGTTTCCAGCAGCCTAATTTTTGTCAGAGTCCTGGAGCCTGATGCAGATCTATGCTCTGGAAGAAAGGAGGGGGGAAGGGGCAGAGAGAGAGAGAGAGAGAGAGAGAGAGAGAGAGAGAGACTATATTTACATTCACTTTGCCAAACATTAGCATCTTTTTGTCCAATCATTTGAATTCAGAAGGGTTAGGAGAAAACAGCTTAGAGAACAAGGGTTGACATATCCAGTGTGAAATCTTAAAGGTGCTTGAATGCAATGAGGGAGAAAGTGAGACTGAGCCGCATTTCAGCTCCCTAACTGCGCTGCAGCCCGCGTGAACTTTGTGACAGGTCTCTGTCTCTCAACCACACTCCAGTAGCTTTTGCTGACATTCAGCTGTCAGACAGCATCCCTTTACCATGCCCCTAACATGCTCTACAGCTTCACCCAATTAACTTGCTTTCACTTGACAATGCAGCAAAAAGCTTCATAATAGGTGGTCAAGGTGCACGGTGCCTGCCTGCCCTCTAACTGCTCACGCACAGCAAGATGCTTAACTACCTTCTCCTTCTTGCCAGTTTGCTCAGAAGAGGTGCGACTATGATTTAGTCATCCCATTTTTGCTAAATTGTGCAGGGAAATCTGGGATTCAGCAAAACCCACATTCTTCTCATGCTCATTTTATTTTATTTTAAAGAAAGTGGGGAACCCAGATTTGATTGGCAGAAGCAAGTGAATTAAAATATGCCAGATTGTGAAATCTTTGGTTATTTGTAAAAATATATTAGACAGGCAGCTAAAAAAAAAGTTTAAAAGTCATTATTTCTAACAGTAATGTTTTACGATACAGAGAATAAAAGAGTAGGCTCAATTAAGGTATCTTTATGATTCAGCTTTCCTACAGTAGAAAAATCATTAGACATTTAGATGATTAATGCTATTACATACTCTGTCAAATAGCAGGCAGTATTTTAAATAAAAATAGTGAGTATACATTAAAGCACATTGTCAAAAAAGTGAATTAATTGCACATCTTTTGAGGGTATCAGGAACAAGATTTGACTTTGTTATAAAATACAATTTTGAACTAGATATCACTACAGCAATTTACTTGCTATTTTGTAATATCTTGACAACTCCCCATTTTAACAGGGTTAACTGAATGTAGGTATATATTTCTATACATTATGGAAGCATAGCAGCCTATAGATGAAAGCATATAGTTCCACGTACTACAGAAACGATTAAAAAGGCAAATCATACACCTGTGGCAGTTTGATTAGGATGAAGTATTGAAATTAAAAGTATGCAAACCAAGATACCGGAGGAAAAAAATCCTCTTTATTCTAGGCATTTTAGCAGAACTCCAAACCTTGGGAAGATTGACCAGCATTGGCTTTGAACCAGCCAATCGGAATGTTTGTATACCTTTTGTCTCCTATGGGGAGAGAAATGGTTCCTTGTCTGTTCTGAAGGGGGAAAGTTACCTAAGCCACAGGTCCCTTCTAGAGTTTTCACAAATGCAGGACAGAAGCAAGTACTATGCTCTCCCTTTTATAAAGGGGAACGCAAACAATGAGAGACCCGTAAGGAGGTTTTAAGACTGCAGACACAAACTGCAAGCCACAGCTAATTTTTGACCACTCTCTTGTTAGTCAGTGAAGCTGTACTACAGTAAGTGAGGCTGTGGGTAGCAGATACTGTTTTTCTGCAAGATTACATACTACATGTGCCATAATCCTAAACATTTACAAGGACACGAGAGATTAAGGTTCTTTCATTGCTCAAGCAGGAAATGTTTAGCGCTTATTTCGCATCAGAGAACCATAGCTGTTATACTGTACCCTAGATAAAAAGTTGTTATATGCAGGTAACACTTCTTGAAGCAATGGCAATCTGGTGTTTGCAAAGAAGCCACTTGGTGGGATCTCAGATACCCCCCAATTAGCTGTTCACAGATGAGATGTTTTATGCAGACTCAGAATGTTGAAATTTACCTGACTTTAATCTAGCAAGCAATTATTTCACTGGATACCAAAAGCAAAATGGGTTTTACTCTGAGATAGTGCTATATTCAACTGCTGCTTTATAAAAGTTAATCAAGAAATGAAAAGCAATGCAAAACAAGAACCCCAATATTATTTTGTCCTATATGAAATACTCTGAAGGTTAACAGCGAGAACTGCTTAGTTGCAAGAGATTTCATTCAAGACTGGGGTGGGAGGGAATCAGAATTTTTAACTCACTACAGTACACTTGAGAATGCTGTCAAACATAAAAGTGTTCTGCAAAAAATACCTTTCAGCTTGATTCAGATTTTATACACACAAAGAGAAAGATTTTTGGTCTAGACAGCCTCCCCTTCCAACTACAAGATTAATACCAATTGCTTGCAAGTTATTTTAAAATGGGGGGGGGGACTGAAAAAAAAAGAATTTATTTTGAGGGTACTGCTAAGAAAAAGGTATATGAACAACCAAGAGGGAGAAAGGTCATACTTTAGACTCAATTTCAAGTGATGTCTAACATGCATACAAGCTTCAAAAGTAGCTAACTGCACAAGAAATCAAGCTTATCAGTTATAGATAACTCCAGCGTGGATGATTTTGGGTTATAGCTTCTGTTGTTTCTGATCTCATTTATACATACATATATGTCTGGCTGACCTAAATCAAATACTCATAATTAGTTTAACAAGGACCATACACATTCAGCTCTATAGATTGGTACGAACTCTGGAATATCTTTTTTCCTGAAGCTGGCAGTACAAACTGAATGCCACTAAACAAGTGGTAATCAATGTTTCCTGCATACCAATTATATCCTAAGTGAACCAACATTTTAAGACAAATGGATTCCCCCCTGCCCCCCTGGTTGATCTAAATGTCAAATATGAAGATTCAAGAGAAATAACTAAAATGGGTGTAAAAGGGTGTGGTTGGCAAGACAAGGAAAAATAGGTAACACTCCAGAAAATAAAACATGAAAGTTCCACCAAATTGTGTAAATGAACACAATATAATCCAGATGTCCAGCAGGCAGGGAAAGGGCCAGAGCCTACAAGAGAGCAGCTATTTGACCTCTGCATACACGGAGTGGGGCTTGGATCTGCAGCTGCCCTTTCTGCGTCATTATGAAGGATGCAGGTGTCCCTTAAGAGAGAATGATTCCAGAAAGAGAACAAAAAAAATCTTAGCTCCGACACTTCTTTGTGAGTAGAGCTTTTCAGATTCCACCCAGCTAGGTAAAAACTCATTATTAGCAATCATGGCACTGTAGGCTACCCTGTTCAGAAAAAGAAAAAGGGCAATCCAAACAACAAAGTGACAGTAAAATAGAAAGTAATACTAGAAGGCTGAAGTCCCCTTCATAGAAGATACCGTCTTGCAATAGCAGGCCACTGCCCCTCATTGCCTCATCCTATTGGCTCCATGCCCTCTACTTGCCCCCAACTGGGCTTACTACGTCCTGTCCTGCAGCTGATAGTGCACACAGTAATCTTGGGCTTGAATCCAGTGATGCACAAACAGAAAACTAGATGGACTTAGTGCAGTTCCACTTGTGCAAGACCCTGTGCAATACCTAGTAGTTTGGTCCCTATATATTATAGTGCCCAGGAAATGAATGCACAAGATCTTATGCAACTGAAAACGCAAGTGGGGATACAATAGTGCAAGGAACTCCTGCTGTCTTTTTCTTGTGTTTCTGCTTGCACAAGAGTTTTGTATCATGCCTGTTCAGAGCAATCATCATCTGGGAGCTGATCCTAATTTAGAAGACTATAGGATGTCATGACACTAGAACATCAGTGGGTATGGTTAAAGGGGCAGTTTGCAAACAGATGGGCAGGATGGCAGGGAACCTGGAGTATACAGAAGATCTTCTCTTTCCTACAGTTATCTACTTCAGAAAGACAAGTCCCAGACTTAATAGTTTTGGGTTACCCATAATGGTGCAAGTTCACTAGAGCTACACTGGTTATTTTCTAGACAACCACTGGTGTGGATCCTACCAATCCACTGCACATTTTTTAAAATAAACCACATTTACTTTTGGCTCAAGTCTGAAGCCTTCCTTCAGTCTAGAGAACCTTCCTCCAAATGATATGGATCTTCCATATGAAAGAAGAGCCACTTAAGTTGGAGGAAGACTCCTTACACTGGAGGAAGGCTACTTCAAGGGTGATAGAGCCACCCCATTGAAAGACTACAGCAATCACCTCAGAGATACACTGCATAGGGTTGCCAGATCTGATTGTTGTGCCGGTGGAGGAGGGATTTTCCAGGAGTGGGGAGGAGTGTTGTGACATACTTATGTAAACCTGACATGACATATACATGTCAGGGATGTCGGGGGCGACACTGGTTTTTAAGCAAATCATAGAGTTTTTTGGGGGGAGTGCCTGACACCAAGAGGCCCCCCTCGCCTGCACCAGAAGGGGGGCTGGCAACCCTAACACTGTGGGGAGGGGGTAGCAATCTCACTAGAAATCCCTGCTTCTCGTCAGAAAATTTAGTAAAAGGGCAACTTCCGGCGGACGCTGATTAGAACACTCGCACCAGATGCTGTCTCCGCGTTGTTTCAAACTAAAAGAATTTAAAACGCCTATCATAATAATAAAACTCCTAATCTTGAAAGCTGAGATGGGAAGACCCAAGGGTCAAAAGAAGAAAATACACAGACCTCCACCGGCCGAGGAAGAAATGGAATTATCTAATGAAGACTCCCAAAAGGAGAGGAGGCTCAGGCCACTAAAAAGGGAACGTGAAGGCTCAATCTCGAAAAAGCACATGCAAGAATTTTTTTACAGAACTGAAACAAGAAATAAAAGAAGAAATCAAGAGTCTTATCACTGCAATGACTACAAAAATACACAACTTAACAAAGAGCATGGAAGAAATTAAAGCAGTTCCAGACTCAGCTGCAGCAGAAGTGAAAAATAAGCTATCTTGGAGCTACGTGATTATGAAGCTTGGTCCAAAAGTAAGTTAATGTTACTAGAACTCAGAGTGCGTGAGTGGAAAATTTAAATTCGTGGGATTTCACCAAACTTTGAACAGAACACCAACCTGACTACAGCTTTAAATTCGTGCCTGAGTGGTGAGTTGAAACTTTTGGGTACAGTGGTTAAAAAGGTAAAGGTTCCCTTGCTCGAAAGCCAGTCGAATCTGACTCTAGGGTTGCAGTGCTCATCTTCGATTCAAAGCCGAAGAGCCAGCGCTGTCCGAAGACATTTCCGTGGTCATGTGGCCGGCATGACTAAGCACCAAGGCCACCAGCCTTAATCCTGAATGTTATTGCAGAGATTGTGGACGTTCAAACAAAGAAATAAATTTTAGAAACTGCTCGTAGCCAAAAAGGTTTGAAACTAGATGATGTTATCACCCAAATATTCCCAGATCTCCCATATGAAATCTTGACGGCTCGAAGAAATATGCGTCCAGTGGTACAGAGACTAATAGAACTAAAAATACCATATCGGTGGTTACCTCTGGGTCAGAGTTACCCAAGGGGGAAGGACTTGGACAGCCCATGATGTACCTTCGGGAGAGGAAATGATTACGGCTATTACGCAGGCTGCTGCTGGCTCATAAGACTAGACCTGATAAGGATGTGAAATAGGCAGTGCTGGAATAAAAACGTTTACTTAAATTTAAATTGGAATTTTGCACAATGCGGGTAAGACTGTATGGAGAAGATCCCCACCCCGCCAATGGCGAGTCTCTTTTAGGGACTCCTTTGGAGAACCAAGATTTCAGAGCGGGCAGCACGTCCTGAAGATAAACACTAGAAGAGAAAATTTTTGGTGTTCAGCAGTAATTCTTGCTTTCCTTTAATTGTAATAGTTACATAAAATTATATATTAGAAGTGTAAAGAAATAAATTGACAAGTAATAGCAATTGAAAAAATTAATTTGGGGTTAAGGGGGGTAAGGAAAACAAAAGATGTATGAATTGTATAATGATATATTTTCGGAACATAGAATTAAGTTTGTGGGAATGTTCCCAAGTGGATTATAAAGATAAGACAATAGATATATCAGAAATCAATCCAATTTGGGCATATTGTAGGCTATACAAATTAAATGTTATTCCTTCCTTAGTTATGCTGTTTAGTATAAACTTGTATTATGGGAATTAAAAGCAAAATAATATATATATTTAAAAAGAACATTTACTAAAATATTCTAAAGGACTTGTTTATCGCTCTCTTATAACCATCACTTTCAGTGCAAAATTACTTTATATTAAAGTTGATATGACTATCAATCCAGTCACTTTTTCAAAACTCTGAAATCAGTTCACATGGGCAACTGATAATTCTTTCTGTGAAACAGCATGATTTCCAAATCTTTTCAAAAAAAGGAAAAGAGGAAAAAGAAGGGCAAAGAGAGAGAGAAATTAAGAGCCTCTCACACAAGTTTAACATGGCACAGAAGCATGAAAACCTCTATATTATCTAGTTTCAGTGCTTTACTGGTATCTGTGATGAATGCTACATTTTATCAGAACTTGTATCTCATTCAGAGTATGTAAACACTACTAGCCCATTTGTGGGAGAAAAAACTGCTTTTGCAACTGACCTGCTTGTATGAGCAGTATAATGTCTGAGAATAGTTACATAAGGCCCAGCAGCAATAACAAGTTTTTCGCATAAATGAGTCACTGGTTGGAACATCTGAACTAGTTCAGTATTTATTCAGACGCTGACAACACAAGGACAGGTCCCAACATTTCCACCAGTGGATTAATAAGATTTTTTTAATGATTTGATGGGCATTTGTGCACCCAAGAACATGCATAGGAACCTTTCCCAAGTATTGCGCCTGCCAACATGTTCACTGCATACACATATGCTTCAAACATGATCAAAAACATGGGGTTGACATGTATTTGATATAGCCCTTGAAGTGGTCCGAAGTGGTACATCATACTACAGCTATCCAGAAACAGGAGGATGAACAAAATGGTGCGTTCTCAATTATATATATTTAAATGTTCTTTCTTTATTGAGACAGAGGAAATAAGAGAAAGAATCAAAGTAGCAGTAGCATGAAAAGGCCATATGTATTCCCTGAATTCAGATGTCACTTGAGTTTATGAACCAGTCTTTCTGAGCTTATCTAGGCTTTATTCCCTTCCAAAATGTTCCCAACTGATGCATAACCCCAGAAACTTCTGTGGTTAACCCACAGTTTAATGGATGCTTCTAGCTTTCTGTCTTGAAATAACTTCTTCAAAGAGGAGGAGGAAACACCTAAGTAAAAGTCCGTGACTCTGGAAAGACGTAAATTTATCTACCTTTGCACAGAATAGTTCTTTTCTTCTGCTCTGCAAAGCCAGGATAATTACATCCATAGCTCTATTCTTTCTTTAAAAGAAAACTTTCTACATGGGGTTAAACAGCCTGATCCAGTTTTCAACACAATAGTTTCCTCACTTCTCACAGACCTTTTATTCTTTCTGCAGTGTAGGCAGTATTGTTGGATCTTTCTATAGTGATGTGTCAGACACTGTCACTTGGAGACAAATGGGGTGATGGTGAACTGGAAAGAAGATACAATGGACACTGCAAAGAGATAACAGAAAACTAAAAGAACTGATACATGGCTATGCATTTTGTCAGTACTGTGACTGAAATAAACAACCATGGGACAGTCTTCAACAGTTTTTATGGTCTTATTTTTTATAATATTAAAAACACAGTGACAAGTAAGTACCACATCTCATCATATTTACATGCACGAGCTCTCAGACTAGAGTTGGTATGTATCTTAACTGTGGAGAATCTGGTGCCCAAGTAACTCACTCAGAAGTGCCTTATTGCAATCCTGTTTAGTTCCTCTGCAAAATGAGCACCACACACCAAATGCCAGCGATCCATTCCTGCAGAGCCTTGGTATGTGTTAGTTTATCAATGTTGGCCTGGGTCTGTTGAGCTTCTTTCATACAGAACAGTATCCTGTGCAAGAGGAACAGACCCTCCACATTTAACACATTGGTTCTGCTCAGACCCTGTACGGAACCATGGTTTAATTAAACTGTCAAAGGTGATTGTTCAAACATGGGACAGTACAAACATGGGACAGTACAATGAATATAAGCAGTGCGGTGCCCACTTTTTCACTTCAGAGACCTCTATCACTGATAGCTAGCAAGTGATTATCCAACATCCAAATCCAAGCAGGGAAGCCAACTGCAGGCTCAATGGGGCTTTGAAGAAGGTGTGAGGTGAGTTCAGAGGCTGAAGAGACATCTTCATCACCCCAAGCAACTGAGCACAATTTAAATTACAGCCAAGGTTTATTGTAGATCTTAAATTGCATAACAACTGTTAAAGCACTCATTAAGTTAATTACAAGCCTGCACCAAAAATTTCCCACCTGCTTCCTATTTCCTGCCCCACCATAATATATTTCCCAGCAGGCAGTGCTTCCACCTCTGGTCAGAGCCACTGCTCTGTCTAAGACCACCACATCAGGGTCTATTAAATCAAGATCGGGGGGGGGGAGTTTGAAATTGGTTGTTTGTTAATGTCTTAACTCTGCTTTTATATGATGAAGAAACATAGAAATCTTGGCTTTATCCTGGCAGTGACGTGCTGCATTCCCTGGGAACAGAGATCCCCCGCCAAAGCAAAGGGAAGGAAATTAGCATTTGTCAAGGTAAATCAAAATTTGAATTTAGGATTCTGTAAATTGAAGCCTGGTTCCCAAAATTAACCATAGGTAACATAACTAAGGTAATAATTCTGATGTATTTAGGTCAAAGCATGGTAGAGTGATTGGCTGGTTTCGATCTACCTTTTGACGATGTACTAAAGAAAGATTAACCCCATCTAGGTCTGATAGATCAACACCAGCCAAAGTAAAAAACATGGGAGTGCTCTTGGATCTGGCCTTCCTGATGGATAAACACAGCCTTCTTTCAAGTACACCTTGTTTACAAACTAGGGTTGCCAACTCTGGTTAAGGAAATACCTGGAGATTGTGGGGGTGGAGCCTGGAGAGGGTGGGGTTCGGGGAGGGGAGGTACTTCAATGGGGTATAATGCCATAAAGTCCACCTCCCAAAGCAGCCATTTTCTCCAGCTGAGCTGATCTCTTTTGCCTGGAGATCAATTGTAATAGCAGGCGATCTCCAGCCATCACCTGGAGGCTGGCAACCCTATTACAAATGGCCCCCTTATTTAGACTCTGCAGACCTAGCCACACGATATATGCTCCCATTAACCTCCAGACTGGATGACTGTAGTGGACTTCATGTGGGGTTGTATTTGAAGACTGCTCAGAAGCTTCAGTTTGTACAAAACGCAGCAAGAAGACTCCCCTCAGAGGGCGGCCGCTCAGAACATATCACTCCCGCATTGCTTCAATTGCAAAGGTTACCTGTTTGCTTCCAGGACCAATTCAAACTGCCAGTCATTGTCTTTAAACCTCTTCACGGCCTAGGGTTCTCATACTTATCAAACCGCAACTCCCAGTGTACTCCCACGTGCCAGTTATGTGCCTCAGGCAATCTTTTCAATGTGGTGCCCGCTCTCAGGACTATCGATACACCAACAGCTAGGTTGTGAGTCTTGTGTGTGATAGGCCTAGCCCTCTGCAATGGCCTAACAGTGGAAGACATTTCTGTTTCAAGGGGGATTTAGATGAGAGTCATTTTTTTCAGATTTAGCTGTGTGTTTTTAAATCAGTGTGTGTTTACTGTATTAATGGACTTTTAATGTTTTATGTCCTTGCAACATGCTGTTGCATTGTAAAGCTGCCTTAAGTCCAAGAAAATAAGGTGGGATATAAATATTGTAAATAAACAAATAGACGGTGTTTGCACAGCTTGGTGACTGCGAGAAAATGCATAAATCCAGCAGGGTGTCTTGTCACTATTCTAGTAACAGCCACTATCAGCAGCAACCCTCATATTACTGTAAGTTATATGGATACCACAGTATTACATAGAAGAGGAACTCCAGGCTAACCTATCTGTGTGATACTTCTAACCATCTCCTTCATGCCTACTATTTGCCAACAACCTTTGAGAATTAGATTGCGCATCTGGCAAACAGCATCACACATGGACCTGGGTCACTTTTAAAGCACAGGGTATTCTGTGAGCCATGGAAATAAAAATATAAACAACTACACAGGATTATTTGAGGAGATGTACCTATACATGCAGAGTCTCTTAACTGTGAAAGCTTTCAAATCAGGCACATTGGAAAAAAAATTACACACATCTCCAGCTAATGTAATTACAAGGACATGATTTCAATCTAGCAAGTGTGCCATACGAATAGATTATTATTAATGGCTGTTAGGAAATAATAGTTGGAGGTATATCCTGGCACTGAGAAGACAATCTGGGTTGCTCTAGATTGGAATACTAAATAAAAATTGCTGCAAGTCTTAAAAAGCAGCACCCAAATACAATTAGGAGCCCCTGGAAGATTCACCAATATGTAAGACGCATCCCCAAGACAAAAACTGGGTAAAGACTTTAGCTCAACTGATAGGCAACCATGGTTATTTTAAATGGAAGTTTCAATTCTTTCAAGACACGATTGGTCTTCAAAGATCCTTGAGTAATAAATATTTCGACTGTCCTCCACAATCCTTGTTCACATTTGAGGCCACACGTGTTTTCAGCTCCTCCTCTCAACTCTTTGCAAAATATTTTCCCCTACCTCTTATCAACCTCCTTCCAAAAATATTCTTGATTATCTCAGTAACAAAGGAGTTTGTTCTTCCTCAAATACTACCTTACAGTCACAAAGAGGGTTTTACTGAAATTGCACAGAAAAAGTTTATATATTGGAAACAGCATGGCTACCCAAACTTTACTTCTCTGCAGGTGTAAATATGCGAGTCTGGTAATAAGTTCCCACTAAGAAAAGAGTTATTTATATTAAAATATTAAAGCTATTTAATGAGCTTTCTCCCCTTACCCTCCAAAAAGTAAGTTAAGTGTGTGCCTTAACCTGCTTGAGGCAAAGGAAGTTTCAAACATATTGGATTTGAAACTAGCCATTATTTCCCATGTTGCAAAAATGGCAATTTTATTTCCCGACAGCAAATGAAACTGTCAGGAAAATTTAGATGCAATAAAACTGTGTGGTTAAACCAACATGCTGGATTTGGACTAAAACTGAATTAAAGGAATTAAAATTAAGCATTATGTCAGTCAAACTTTATAAAAACTATATTAAAATGGGGATTTTCACTGGGAAAACTTAGGAGTTTGGACTTGGTCAAGTCCAATAGGACCCATCCACTTCATCTCTATCAATTGTGTCACATTTGAAATTTGCACAATGAAAAATATTTTGCATAAGTGTCTTGCTTCTGGCAACCTTTCCACCTTTATAAAAAGTTGTCAGGCAGTGTGTGACTTCCACGGTGCAGAGTTCTAAAATGGTGGCTTCAGTCCAAGGCTAGCTAATAACGGCTGACATGCACTGGAATCTTGAGGCCTAAATCAACATTGTTTTCACAGCTGTAATTAAGCCACCTAATCAGAAGCACATTTTGACGGGACAGTTTCTGGAAGCCAGACATTACAATTTCTTATGCCTGGAGCGCAGTGGCTCATGAGAGGTCCTCATTTAATTTCAGGGTTTGGGTTGTTTTTTTGGTTTTTTTTTAAAGACGCAGTAAAAAGGAAAGTTTTAAAAAGTACTGCACAACTGTTGAAATGAAGCAGGCCTTATGTGTTCATGCCTTGACCATCTTTGCATCCCACCCTCCCTTTAGCTCGCTGCAGAGTCCCCATCTCTCCAGTGGCAGCTGCACGCAGTGAGAATAAGGAACCTTGCCAAGATCAACAGATGAGCTGGTCTGAACTGGCTCTCTGTGTGTTCCAATTGTAAATTGTGCTGGTGATGATTAGAGAACTCCAACACAGGATGTTGACTATTAAAACTATCCAGAGAAAATAAGGGCTTTTTAAATTTCGGGGGGGGGGGATTGGTACACAGTGCTGTGTCTATGACTTTCAGACAATACAAAATAAACTCATGAATTAACTAGATTTATATACAACACAAACACACAGAGAGACTTTCTCTAACCCTAACCCTAACCCTTGTTTTCCATTTTTATGCAAGAATGTTGATGTTGTTGGGTGCTGTTGTTCAAGCAGCATACACAGGTGTACAACCTCACTGCCTTTTAAGGGAAGACCGTCCTCAGTCCCTAAGAATCTGGAAGTTTATTAATGCTTGTTCTCACTTCACTATGTTGCATTTAAAAAAAAACAACAGCTAAAATATTGTCTTGGTCGTGTGCTGTGGTACTGCTGCATTTGAACATAAACTTTCAACCTCAGTGGCTATTATAAGACTACCATTATGAAGGCCCTAGTCACTGGGGTCTGATTACATTTAGTTCTGCATTTTAATTGCATATGGATTCTATTAACTCACTCCTTTGCCTTATAGGCAACGTTTTAATCAAATTACTATAATTTTCAAATATGTTACAAAAGCTTGACAAGGTAAAAGTTCACATACCTGAATATATAAAAAAGTCTATATAGAAAGAAAAATACTCTTTGTCCCCAAAAGGGAGAGCAAATATATTGTCAGATTACTCTGAATTTTTTTCACACCTTGCTCCAACTAGCGCTTCCTGACTCATGTGGTTCTCATATTTTATTGCCATTGGCTTGGATCCAAAGGGCCACCACTTCTTCCCCTTGACAGTCAGCTTGCCCATACTACCTTAAACGCCATTCTAACGTGTCCCTCCCAGGCCACATCAAAAAGGTTTGGGGGGGGGGGCTGGGGCTTTAGTTGAAAAGATAGGACAAGAACATTGATTGTAGTTCTCAGCTGCTCTACCAACAAAGTGATTAAATAATTTTAGTACTGATGACTAGAATGATTACCTGACAGTCTCTTGTCAGATTCTATGCTGAAACTGTCAGATTCTATGCTAGCACCATATTTGAAAGAGCCCCAACACAATGCCAGTAATGTTATATCCCATTCCACTATCTTGCAATGGGAGGGAGGGGCTTGCTGTGAGGAGTAGCCTGATCCTTGGTGCTATTTCTTCTATTTTTTTTAGAAAACAGGGGAATAGATGTTCTAGAGTGAGTGTGCACAGGCTTCAAAGATCACAGAACAAACTTTTAATATAGTTGGCAATCACACTGGAAGGAGAAAGTAACTGGACTAGATTAGTGTTGTCATGCTTCAATGGTACATAACAATTTAAGTGATAAGGACTTAAACAATTTGTAAAATGACATTCATGAAAAAGCACTGGCACGAGAACAGTTCATCAACTAGCATGATGCTCATACAAGCATACTTCATATGGCAGTTGTGAGTTCTACATAATGTACCATGAGATATTTACCAGCAATGTAATATTGCAATCTGAGTATTAGGAAAATAAGATACTCCAACCACAGAAGTACTACCTGGATAAAATGTGTCCAGATCCTTGCAGCAATAAGTAGTGATTACATTTATTATGCTTAAAATACTCTTGCTGCTTCTTAACAACTTGGTTATTTCTAACAGACTCATACTTTTTCAAGTCTCTATTCAGCCTGTTGAAAAGTCTACTGAATTATGTCATCTCCATTTGCGCACACTGCCTCAGCATGTGGTATTTTATCACAATGACGCATTATTGAAACAAATGAAATATCACACACAATACTACATAAAAGTACTAACAGAAATGTTGGTTGGATTACAATATCAATTAAGACATCTATCCAAAAGCAACAACTCTTGGCATTTCCAGTGGTAGAATGACAGCCTGACTCTTTCTCCAGCTGTTATCTCACTTGTAGCTGTCCTCTCCTGAGGTTCATTACTCTTTTTCCCCTTCATCTGAAGCTGTACTCCTGACCCCAGCAAATTTCCATCTCCTCTTCAACCATGTGATCCCCGGCTCCTCAGTTTCTCTTACACATTCCTTCTCCCAATTCTTTTTTGTCCATTTCCTTTTCCCTTTATTTCCTCATACAATCTAGATTCCAAAAGGCTGAGTAATTGCTGGGAATTCCTCCTGATATACAACAAACTTGAACAATTCTGTTGCAGCCAACTGGACATTCTTCATACTGCATGTACACTGACTCCACTGTTCTGCCTTTTCCTTTGGCCTTTGGCACTTCCAGATGTTTACAGCTAAAACTCCTCAGTACTTACAGCAGCCTTCAGCACCAAAAGAAAGATTTTCCTGCTTTGAGAGGGAAGGACCAGCCACACTACATGTTGGCTGATCCAAGGGCTGGTTAGATTTTCAGAAAGTGAAATATACCTACCACTGCACAAAACCTAGAGGGAAGACCCATGGACTGTGTGCACACTGTGCTAATGTACACTGAGCCAAAGTCAAGATAAAGTAATCATAATATGGACATTGTTAATGTGTATATACAGAGTTCAATTCAGGCTTAGATAACTGTGTCTTTTGAATATGTTATTACATGTAGTCTGAGTTTGTGTGTTCCAAAAAAGTTGGTTAAAGAGCTGAACATTGGAAATACTGCTGTTTATGACTTCTGCTATTACTAAGGAGAGCTGTGTTTGTATTAAGTACTAATACAGAAATATTGCATTCTGAAATTCTAGATACACAATCCCAAATACTAGTGGAAAACCTCTCAAAACAAATTCAAATGTGTGAAATGGCAACAGAATAAAATACACCTCATTAGAAAACAGGGAATTGTGATCTGTATATTTTGAGGAAGAAATACAGATTCAACACACTGCATATACTACAAGATACATTATACATAATCAATGACACAAATCTAATCACATGTCACTTATCATATGTCAATAAAACATGCTGGATACATGACATTTCCTGTTATACCCCAAAATTCAGCTGTACTAGTGAAACCTTTTCACTTTGTGCTTACATAGATTTAACTAGTTTGCAGGAAATGGTTATGCTTAATCAGATGTATCACAGCTTTTTTCTTAGCAGAGTAAACCACAACTCCGTTCTTTAAAGAGCTTCTCAGTGCTCTCTCTGGCCAAAGAGTAACAGTTCGCTGGTTTAGTGTGTGCTCTTAGCAGGATACCCAATCCATTGTTAAAACTAGCGGGATGGAAAATGTGGGAGGAACACCTTTCCCAGCTGTAGCACCTTGCTGAGGATCTGTTCTTCCCCTCCTGTTTGGCTGCCTGTAAAGCCTAGATGTGGTCAGAAGTGTGAACCCTTAGGTGTGAGTTGAGTGGCAAGGCAACAAATAAGTCCAATAGCCTGTTGTTTTGCTATTTTATTGATATATACAATTTTTAATACAAGTCATTTTCTGTCCCTTTGGGGGGGAAAGTGGGGTAGAAATAAGTGGTCTTCTTGACTTGTACACTAGTGGCATAAAAAAACAAGCCACAAGAACAGCTCACAGATAAACCAAGCAAGATAACCAAATAGCTTTTTAAAAAAAATCTGCAGATTCTAGCTAAAGCAATATCCTTGGATTTAAGCTGATTAAGACCTCTAATCCTAAACCATTGGGTCAGTTACTGAAATCCTAAATAAGTCTATTAAAGGGCTGTTCATGCTGTTTGAAGTCAATAGGACTGAATTGTGTTATTCCAAGTACTGCAGTTTAAGACAAATACAGCGAGATGTTACTGAAGGATCTAGCTTATTTTACCATCACTCCTGTATCAGAACAACAGAAAAGGATCCTAAGGTACTCAAAAGATGTATCAGACACAATTGAATTAATTCAAGATACTGAATTACTTAGTGGGCTGAACTCTTGCAAAACTTGTAGAGGATTTTAAATGGAGAATTTCTTCAACAATTCAGAAATGCAGTTAACCATATTATTTCACTCCAATCTAATTTAATTGCAAGGAAATGCCAAGTGATCTATCTGCCTGATGCTTATAAGGGAGAAAGCATATCATGCCTTTTAAACAGATAATATAGTATACCTAAGTAAGTATGACTTACATGTCTGTCAACACGTTCTAATTACCAGTTTGATTAAGCATATGAGGTTGGATTCTAGGAACTATAAGTACAGCTTCTCTTGCACAATGGATCTTTCTGGCCTCTCACTTTCAGCAGTTCCCTAAACCCATAAAGTTAGCATTGTAGCATGGGGGGTGGGTTCTGCAGTGGGAAGGAATCACTAGAAATTGCTGCCAGATGAAACACATCCTTGTGCTTGTGAAAGAGAAATGTTTTAACTAAAAATGTTGCATGTCGATGAGCGTGTTTTTTTTTTAAAAAAAAACCCTTTGTTCCAAAATCTAAATAAAGGCTTCACTGTTGAATGCAAACAAATTATGAAGCTACGTTTTTGGCACTGACAGTCCCGCATACTTTTTAGTACAAGCAGGGCCGGCCCCAGTTTCCCCCCCCCCCATTGGCGAGGATACCTTCTGGCGCCCCCCCCCGTGTGCCCACCAACTTCTGGCGCCCCCCCTTCTGGCGCTGCGCCTCCCCAAGTCTGGGGGCTGCTGCCAAAGTCGTCTAGAGAAGCGAAACGCCTGTTGTCTAGGAAAGTGAAATTCCTGTCTCTGCAGAAGACGGGAGGGTGTGTGTGTCATAACGCTGACTTCTCGCTTTCTAGTGCCCCCCCCCCATTTACAGCTATAAATCTGAATCCCCAAAGTGAGACCCCATTTGTTTGGAGGAGGAGAGGAGCAAAGAGTTGCAATCGAAGCATCAAGACAAACTTGGGGATTCGAACTTTCTTCCGAAGGTGGCACTATTTACCAGGCGGGGCTTTGCTTAATTCCTATTTAGCTCCACGCTTCAGCAGCCGGGGACAGGCAGCAGAGCTGCAGCGGGCGGGCCAAGGGGGCGAGTGGCAGCCGGGCTGGAGGAGCCGCTGGTGTGGAGAGGTGCTCACTGTTTGCCGTGCTGCTCCAGCCGTGCGCCCTGGCTGATCCATGCCGAGGACTTCATGCCGTGCTGAGGACTTGCTTTTGGCGGGGTGGGCGGATGCAGTTTGGCACCCCTAAGGGGTGGCCCACTCTAGCCGAACGCCTAGTTTGCCTAGTGAGCAAGCCGGCCCTGAGTACAAGACAGAATGACAAACCTGAATTCTTCCTCCTACTCTATACTGACTATGAAACCTTTCAAGTAGTGATTGGTTTGCACTGCTGCTCTGAAACGTAAAAACAAATTAGTGATAATGTCTACATAATAAATACAAATGCTCTAGTGTCATTGACACCCCGGTTATCATAAGCAAACTGAGGGGTCTGCAGACAGCCATGTGATGGTAAAAATTCCAAGAATAAAAGAAAATGAAAAATTAAAGCAGACACTTACTGAGTGCAAGCTTTCATTTTCACGAAGACAAGCAGTTTGGAGTTCTGATTTCAAAGCTGCAATGTGATGCCGATGGGATGCGATTTCTCTTTCTAGTGTGGCAACTCTGGAGCCCGCTAGTTGATAGACGTCCATAAAACTTACCATCATAGCCTTAACAGAAAAGAAAAGGGAATACTGTTACCGATAAATGTTCTTTTTAAGTTTGTACCACCTATGCCAATGTCAAATCATGTTTCCAGTGTATACTTCTCTCTAGAATAGTATCCAAAGATAAAAAAGATTTGTAAACAGTCCCTCAATACTGACCAACATTGAGTATATTTCTGCCAATACTGTAAGTGATGAGTATTAAAGCCCCCCCCCAATACACAGTATTTGAAGATGTGTTTTGGTTTGTAAACAACACTTCTGGACTCTATTTAAACTCTTCCCTCAGCTAATTTCACTCTAAGTCATCAGAGAAGAAAGTAAGTACGAACATTTTCAAAATGAATGGAGTTGCTAATTCTCCCAACTCACCTTTAAAAAGAATTAGATTTAATTTGGCATGAAACTAAAGAAAGTTACAGACCTCTGAAAGTAAATAATCCGATTACAATATAGCTGGGAAAATAATTCTGTTCAGGTATATAGTGGAGGAATGTCCCAGCCGTGTAATATTGATCAGACCGATAATAAAGTTAACTGCACTAGAGAGTATAAATGATTTGGCAGTGCTGGTAACTTGATATCTAACCTAAATAGTATAACACAGTTGGGATTATTAGACTTCTTTACAACTGGTTAATCACATTTTATAGGTTATAGTTTCCCTTTGAAGTGACCTGTACTGATTTTTCCAAATGTAAGAACAGCATTAAGCTTGATAAAAAATCTACTCCTTTATTAAATAAACTAAGATTAAAATGATACATGATGCCCTCTTTAGTGTCTTCCCTTTTTATGCAACAAAATAGTTGCTATTTTAGAATGATCAGTGGCAACTAGGAAGAATCTATTTCAGATAGCTGGTCCTGATCCACCAAATCCAGACACAGGTGCTTCTCAAATATGTTTTTCAAGTTTCAATAAGATTCTGAAAGCAAAGCTCATCTGCAGGCAACAGTAGGAACAATATCATTTTGATAGAGATCATCACCCTGACCAGGGGTGAAAGTAGTTGGAGTCTTGGTAAACAAGTGGTTGAAGTGATATCACCCATCTTCCGATTTAAACTCTTCCCTCTTCAGGCCAGCATTAGCAAAAAAAAACTTTCACCCCTGACCTTGCAAGGGAGAAACGTGTAGGAAAACCGCTTCAAATCACAGGGTCCCTTGCTGCACTAGGAACTTTACACAAACTCCATGTGAATAAGCATCTGCCTTTCAGCTGTGCAGCCAAACACAAGGCAACCACTACAGCCCTCATTCACACAACTCCTCCCCTGCCACTGTCTTGGGCACCCCTTGCTGCCCACTACTATATCTGGATTCAAGGGGGAAGCTTCAAATGGGCACAACTCTGACACTGCTGTGGAAGCTGAAACAAAAGTAGATTCTGTTGCTACCATGCTCGTCAGTGAATTTTGCCCACTGTAACGGGGATGTTATTAAATCTCACAGTGTTTTTGCACCTGGGACTAATAATGTCTTTTAGCATGAAATGCATCACTTGTTAATGCCTAGGAGAGAGCCATTTAGTTGAACACACATTATAGCCCACATAGCTTTTTAATTTAGAGAAATGTGAAAAGATTTGTCAGTTGCAAAAAAAGTCCACACCTATAAAAAGAAAAGCATCTTGACATTTCATGTGGGGTGTCACTCAAACACTACAAAATGTTATCTACACAATCATAGATTTTTTTTAAAAAAATCACCTACTCCACAATATTTTCTTTTTGTTCTCACTTTAGAGGAAGGCAATCTTTGCTCTTTTTTTTTTTTTTAAACAAAACGGGGGGGAGGGACGAGTAAAACACCATTCCATTCCAGTACGCAAATACCAGAAAGTTAGACAAGAACAAATGACTAGATAGAATAGCATCTTATGTAATAATAAAAAACTGTAGTCATTATGAATCCTGCTACAATCCAGTTTAACCTCCCAAGTGACATTTAGACAAGGCTACATACATTTTAATTTGGACAGGTTCTTTGGGGTAACATTTCCTTCTTTCCCCTAAAGGAACCATGGAATTTTCATGTATCAAGTGTTCTGAGCCTCATATTTAAATCTCAGTGGAAAGATGGTATTTCCAGTAGTCTCCTGTATTTATTAGTGTGCTGCCAAGAACCGATTTATTGCTGAGTCAGCACAAAGTATCCTGTAGAATGATTAAGAAAAATCAAGGTCTCTGATTAGGAGGAAAATAGAACACTTGTATAGGCTGCAGTCTACAAGGCTTTTGCACTATGTAGCTGCCTTGTTTGAGAAAGGAAGCTGGGTGTCAGACAGCTTAAGCTTTTGGAAATTCATTTTTTAAAAATAAATACTACATTAATGTTTAAGACTGAAAATCATCAAACCTCTGTGCTGTTGCTTCCCTGACAACATGACAGGGGTCTCATTTTTACTGACAACTCTTGCTCACTGGGAAGAAAGGCACCAACACAGTTGCCAAGGTTAAGGAGTCATGGCTGGATGTTACTGCACAGTTCAATCAAACTTTCTAACTGTTGCCTGTAAAGATACAACACACTGCAACTGGTACTTTTGTTGTTGTTCAGTCGCACAGTCGAATCCGACTCTTCGTGACCCCATGGACCTCATCACGTCAGGCCCTCCTGTCCTCCTCTGGAGTTTGCTTAATTCATGTTCATTGCATCTATGACACTGTCTAACCATCTCATACTTTGCCGTCCCCTTCTTCTTTTACCTTCAATCTTTCCCAGCATTAGGGTCTTCTTCAGTGAATGCTCCCTTCTCATTTGGTGGCCAAAGTATTTGAGCTTCTGCTTCAGTATCTGACCTTTCAGGGAACAGTCAGGGTTGATTTCTTTGAGGATTGACTGATTTGATCTCCTTGCAGTCCAATAGACTTTCAAGAGTTTTCTCCAGCACCATAATTCGAAAGCGTCTATTCTTCGGCACTCGGCCTTCCTTTTGGTCTTACATAGATCTTACTAGTGCAAAATTATTCTGTCTCACAAACAAAAAGACTGTCCCCCCATCTTACACTTAAGGGGGCAGGCAACAAGACTGTCCTCTTTGGAGTCACTGCAGTATACGTGGCCATGTGAACATATCATGCTGGAAGAAACATATCTATTTCAGAG
The DNA here is from genome assembly GCF_001447785.1 of Gekko japonicus. Lineage (NCBI taxonomy): Eukaryota > Metazoa > Chordata > Lepidosauria > Squamata > Gekkonidae > Gekko > Gekko japonicus. Next base: position 1,475,235 of record NW_015175362.1, on the reverse strand, counting down.
AGAAGGTACATGAATGCAGATTCCCTTCTTGGAACTCATTGCACTTATGACTTCTCTTTAAAAACAAAATCTGTATGATCCTTTCAACATTCCATGCACACTCATTTTAAGATACGTACGTATGACTCTGGAAGGACTGCTTGTATTCCTTTAAAGGTAACATATAATGAGGTTCACTATCTTTGCTGTCATTCTAGCTGCGTCTGAAGAACTGAGCAGTGACTCACGAAAGCTTATACCCTACCACAAATTTTGCTAGTCCTCAAGGTGCTACTGGGTTCTTACTCTTTTCTTTTGTTGTACTCTGTCCATGATAATTTGCGCTCCTTTTCAAACACAAAAGAATGTATGTACAGTCCACGCTTTTTCTTAAAATTTGATTGGAAACAATTCAAAGGCAGTGAAGACCATTCAATACTTATAAGTACCAATAAATAATGTTTTCTACCAATTACAGTTCTGAACACTTTTCCTAGGCAGAAACTCAATGTTTCCAAGAATGGGTAACTGATAAGGTCATACTTTTCCACAAGAGATTTCTATGCCTAGGAGTTCAGTAAGCAATACTAAATAGAATATTTCATTTATCTCAAAAATGTGGAGATGTGAAAGGTATTACATGAACATTTTGGTGCTTCGTTTTGATATGTTCACGTAGGAACAACTGCGATTCATAAACCATACTGTGTTCAGTCACTACCCACCCCTCCAACTTGTCCTGTCCGCTCAGCAGACAAGGGTGTACCAATGCTGAAACAGCTTACAAATATAGCCCACAGGCGTACAACAGCAGTAAAACAAAACCAGCTTCAGTTGATATGGCATAATAATTCCGCAGGAAGCGTGATCTGGCTACAGTGATCCATGCTCTGATTACATCCAGGTTAGACTACTGTTACTGTCAGCAAGCTGCCAAATTTCTTTTATTTTGGTTTTCCCATGTATGTGCTTGCTTTCGCTTTCATATGTAGACCCGTTGATGCGCTTAATTGCTTAGCTGCTGGAACGTGTATATCTCTCAAGGCCTGCTGCTGGATAGTTGCTTTGCTGATCTCACGGAGGGCCATGGGAAGGAGATATGTTATGCCGCCTAGAAGTGTTGGCTCCCAGGCCCGATGGCGCGCGCAGGAAATCCCGCAATTGGGCCTCAGCTGTTTGAATGTACTATAACCTGCCATGCTCGTTGCTTCCCCCCCATTCCTAACAGTGATCCTGTACATGCACCTATAGCTTCAAATAAAGTAAAACCTTTCTGCAAGAGTGTACTTCATTGATGCTGTGGGGAAGCCTGACAGTTACACGCATTACATGAGGCTGCATTTGAAAATGGTCTGAAAAATTCAACTCAACCAAAAGGCAGCAGCCAGGCTATTGTCAGGGGTGGGGATACAGAGATCTGCACTGGCTGCCCATCTGGGCACAATTCAAAATATTGGTTCTTATCTTTTAAGCCCTCAATATGTTGGGGCCAGATTACCTGAAGGACCTCCCCTTCCTATACTGTCTAGGCTGCCAGTTAAGATCTGTTTCACAGCTCTGCTCTCTGTGTCCCTGCCTTCAGAGATGAGGCAGGTAGCAACCAGAGACAGGGCTTTTTCAGTAGTGGCACCTCACTTGTGCAATGTACTTTCCCCTTTGAGGCTCACCTGGCCCCTACGTTGCTTTCTTTTAGACACCGGGCCAATATATTTCTGTTTACTCAGGCTTCTAAGTAAGGGATTGATTTCTAACACCATTTTAGCCTGGAAACATGACTTATGTTGTTATGCTTTTTAAAAAATGCTGGATTTTAATTTAATATTTTTTAATGTTTTGCTTGTATTGTTTTTATTTTGTAAGCCGCCTTGGGGCAGGTTCCCAGAGAGGCAGCATAAAGATATTCTTTAAAATGAACAAAATGCATGCAAAAATATTTTCTTAACACTAAAAAAAATCCACTTTCCTTAAGAAGTGTCTTTAATGCATAACATACAACGTCTGAACACAGGGTTAATCAAATAAAGTTTGAATAAAAGATTCTCTTATTTAAAAATTACATTATGTGGAATCCAGCACGGTTCTGGCATGAAAGGAAGGCACTTCCATGCACATTCAATGTGTCTGATTTCCTCTGATTTCCCTGTTCGATGCAGATCACTGACCTACATCCCGAGCCATTTGATGGGCTCCAGGCTTTTAGGACTGATTGGGGGGGGGGGTGTCACAAGAGTGTGCAGTGGGAAAGAGAAGATGAGAAAGCCTCATGGCATGAGCAGAAAGCCACTTGCAGTTAGGCTACCACCAATTTCACAGTGGAAATTAGGCTGGTTTTTTTAAAAGACAAAGAAATCATAGGATACATTTACAATGTGATTTCGTACTTAACTGGTAGGACCAACAACCGACCACTAGAAACTAATCATTACAAAGGGGGGGGGGGAATCAACATGCAGCTTATGCTACTCTTTATTAGGAAACAGTCAGGTCTAAGGATTTCTGAACATTATACGGAAAGCAGATTTTACAACCTAGACAGACACATATGGCACATTTATTTTAAAACCGAAATCCCCTTCCAGACTGAGGGGTATTGTAGGAATGTCAATGGGGCAGGAAACCTAGCCACAGCAATTCTGAAGGCTGAAGAATTTTAATTTTAAGCATTAAAAAGCCATTTTAAATTGAAATACAGGATGTAAGTTAATAAAATCTAAAACAAGCAGAAGGCTGCCAACAAATGCAGAAGGCAGCAACAAATTACTTAGGAGTAACCAAATGTAAGGAAGTAATAAGAGAGCAAATCTGTTTTCCCAGTGACCTCCTCCCCTTTCTTTTAACCTTCCTGCCTTTCCATTATGTGCTACCTTATGTACTACAGCTGATTTCCAGAATAAT
>NW_015175362.1:1445326-1472339 GCF_001447785.1 Gekko japonicus | reverse complement strand
GAAGATATCAAAATGAAAGCAGCTTTAAGGAAGCTCACAAGCAGAGAACAGTCATCCCCGTCTGTCTCCAGGATTTGGTAATGCTGATAAAATACCTGGTTCTGTTCTCTTGGCTAACAGCCACTGATAGTCCCACTTTCCAGGCAGTTGTCTCAGCTTTGCATATGAAGGACTTCATATTTTGCATCCCAGTAGTGGAGTCTGTGACGTTTTGCAATAGTGCAATAGACTGACAATAGTGCAATAGACTGACAATTAAAAGCATGAAATGAGGATAAAACATCCTTCATATTACATAAATTAAATCAAAAGGTCACTCCAAGTATTATCAAGTTGAAAACAGCTTCAGTGGAACATTTTAAAAAAAATCTATAGATCTGAGCGTACGAGTTACAAACTGACTTTTTGGTAAGGCGTTAATGTGTTGATTATACTTTCATTCATCCCTGAGGAATTACAGCCAATATTCTTTGCTGTATCCACTAGAGATTTTTTCAACAGTTGCTTACAAGTAACCTCTTGAAAACAGAATAATCCAACCTTACAAAAATGAGTAAACAAATTTATGCCTTTCAGGAACTTTAGCAGGTACTTACCCCTAAGAAGTTGTCTCAACCAGAACAGCTGAAAAGAGACTTTACCCAGAAGGATAAACTACCCATCTATAGTTTTTATGATCTCAAAGTTTATGGGTATGTTTCTAGACGCATATTTACATCTACAACTAAAAGCCATGTTTGTGCCAGCTTTTAAGCAGTTTGACTTAAAAATAACTAAGTCCCTTTCCATATGGGGACAGACTTGTGTATTTTCCCCATTGCTGCAGCTGCTGTTGTTTCCCTGTAATTTCTCTGCCATTTCCCCAGTAGCAGCCAACCAGCCAATCATGGCACCAAGGCTTTGGCTTTTTTAAAATCAGCAAATGAATACTGTTATGGCAATATGAAGCTACAACAATCTGTATTATTTTCTATGAATTCCCAGCTTTCATCAAAAACCAGTAAGTCTCTAACCCCTTTTTGTTGTGGAGATACAAAAGGAAAGGCATCTTTCTGCAATAAAAGGAGATAGACACATACTTTAAAAAAATTAAAGCTGGGCATTTACAGATACAATATTGTTATAATGTTTCATCAACAGAACAATATTAATTTCCCAATTTTAAAAAGACAAAAAGTAGTTAGGGAAACGGCTGCTGTGCGGGTGGGACTGTGAAAATCCAAATTTTCCCACCCATGTGGCAGCTACCCAGGCTTTGCTGCAATCTTTTGCAAAACTTTGCAGCAAGGAAGATTTGGGGGGATACTGGAGAAAACCCAAGAAAACCCCAGGATGTACATGAATTTAACAGAATGCTGTGGGGAAGAGTGTAAAACCCCCCACTTCCCAACAGTACCAAACCCAGGGCAAATAGTCCATGTAGAAATGGCTTAAGAATGTTTTTACTCAAACCCTCCACTATGTTATAACATTGGCCTTCAAATTTACAGCAAGAAATACTGGTCTCAAAAAAGTTCTAGTTTATACTTGCCAGTGTACTGCAACTAAGATGAGCTTCCATCTTGAGACAGTTTTATCTATTGAAAAGAAGCTAAAAAAAACCCTGCAAGTATAAAACCTCAGAGCAAGTTGGCACACAAAACATTATATTGTAAGTAGACCAATAAGTAGATAACAGGAGGGGGGAAAAAATCAAAGCCCACATCTAAAAATTAGAAAACCACTTCACAAAGCACAAGTTCTGCTTCTTTTTATGTATGAAAAAAGAAGTAAAAATACCAAAATTAATATTTGCCTTTTAGGTTTTCAGCCTTCAGGAAATTCCTGAACTAAAAAGAATGTTAGTAGGTAATAAATTTACCTAAGGGCAATGTACACAAAGAGATGAAAAGAAACAAGAGAGGGAATAATAAATGTACTTCAAAAGAATAAGAGTCTAACTTTAGTGTAGCAAACTACTAGGATAAAAATCTGGAGAGACTACAAATTTTATTCTCAGTATGAAGTTTGGCCCAAAAAGTGACATAGGCAAAGACTGTGGATATATCAAGGAAATTAAGAGTGGTGCTCTGAATCTACACTAGGAGTTCTGTAGAATCACTGGTTAATTCTAGTTATAGGCCAGCATCACAGTTACTTTGTTAGTTTGTATTAGAGGGGTGTTGATGTGTGTTTAACACACCAATTTTTAATGTCCCATTTCAATGTATAATTCCAGTGGCATACTGTAATTTTTAAAGAAGAAATCATGAATGAAGAAATCACACTTTGCACAGTTGCAATTTGCACACAGACCTTAAAGCAGAGGGAAAGATATACAGAGCTGATGTAGATTAGAATAGATTAAGGGAGCCATAGACACAAAAAAGCTCTACAAATCATTTTATCTGGGAGTACGGGGACAGAGAGAGTTGTGCTGAGTGAGCTACTTCAGGGTACTTCGAAAATCCCACCAAGGTTTCCTCTGCCCAAGATGCCTTATGGCAGCTACAGAAGAGGCTGTAAACAGGAAGGTGTTCTCAGGCATCACAAGAGGCCATGCGGGAGAACACATTCAGCAGAACATTTCTTTTACAGTTGTTTGGTACTTGCATTAATGATTTCCTCTCTATGGATCTTGTGCTGGGCTTCATTTAAGCATAGCATACAGAATTTAAAGACACTGCAAAGAAAGGTAACTCTGTTCTATTTTTCCCTCCTCTCCAAAATTTCACAGCTGTGGGACCTTTGGGCGCAACTCTGCCCTCTTAGTTTCAGTATCAGTTATGTTTTCTTCTTCTTCTTCCCAAGATACCAAAGCTCTCAATAAAATGCTCAACTTGCAGCAAATAGAAATGGCATGATTTTCTATGGAAAAAAGATAACAGAGGAGTGTTGAAATTGACAACAGATGAAAGGATTTCTACTGGAAGTCACTGTAGGATAGCATTTATTTATTATTAACTGCCCAAAGAACAACATTTTAAATTAATAACTGGGGACTTGCAAGAACTTGCAGGAGGCATCTCATTCCCCACCCCCATTTCCTGTTTTCCTCTTCCTAGCAGTGCCCTTTCCCTTCTTCCTTAACAACTCCTCACTCACCAGCCAGCCTATCTCCCCCCCCCCAACTTTCAGCTATAATTATTAACTTCATTTACACCCTACTTTGCTTTCCAGTGGGAACCAAAGCAGCTTACATCATTCTCTTCTCTCCGTTTTATCAACAATACTGTGAGGTAAGTTAGTGCGGGGAGCCTGTGACTGGCTCAAGGTCACGCAGTGAGCTTCCATTGCACAATGAGGATTTGAATCTGTGTCTCCAATAACTACGGTTTCCAGGCTGTGTCTAGCAACTGGTGGGAGCTTTGGGGGCAGAGACATGGGGAGGGTGTACCAGCACTGTGTATGCCATGATGTCACATCACTCTAGGAATTGCCAAAAACTCTATGGTAAAACATAGTTTCCAAGGTTCATAGAGCAATGTAACATCATTTCCAGAAATTCCCATCAATGATGTCATGCTGATCACAATGTCAGCTTTAAAAAGATTTCTCCTACAGCCGCTTAAGCAGTTGATGGCAATGAAGGTTGCCAGCGGGAAGCCTTCTGCAACAGCAGGCAACACTACCAAGATCCTAGTCTGAAACGCTAACCACTTCATCGCACTGGCTTTTGTGTGATGGTTGCTGTTGAATAGTACTGAGCAGCCAGGCCTGCAATTGGCTGGTGACATGTCTGGCTCCAATGAGTCCTCCTTCAAAGACCAAATTATCCCTGGAAAGGGCCCTGCCTCCTTCCTAGGGATGCCAAGTCCCCCCGGGGGGCTGGGAAACCCCCACCTGGGAGGCCCGTTCCCTGCCGCCACTGGATCGGGGCCCCGGGGGGGAACCCAACTCCCAAAGCACGTCACACGGAAGTGACGCAAGCACATCGGGGACGTTGGGGGCGGGGTCACAATCATCTGAGGGAAAACTCTATGGTTTTCCCTTGGATGATTGTTGCCCCGCCCCCAACGTCCCCGACGTGCTTGCGTCACTTCCGTGTGACGTGCTTGCGGCGCGCACGCGCGAAGGCTCCCGGAGCAAGGCTGGACTCCCCCGCTCTGGAACAGGTAAGCACTTGGCAACCCTACTCCTTCCCTTTCCTTTTACTAACAGAAACTAAGGTTTAAAGGCTGGCAATATTGATGTGGTTGCCTAGCAGCCCCTACAATGGTTGCTGCAGAGGATATTTCTTTCTCAAAGGTGTGTGCTGCTTCTGTAATTTTGAAGGGTTTTAACATCTCAATGTATTTTTTCCCAGATTTCAGATGGGACTTTTCTCAGATTTGTAGAAAGATCTGTCTCGTTTATTCATGGCTACAATCTCTAGATTTAAGTATCAACAAATTTGGTCATGTTGAGAATTATATGTATATTGATACTGTTAGGCAGTGGTCATAGTGGACACTGAGAAGCTACATTAAGCAGTTTCCACAAGAGTAAAGGGAATCAAAAGTTCCTTTAACAAAATCAGAGTATTTACCCTTTTGGGAACCTTCCTTCAACATATATCCCCTGCCTCCCCCTTCAATTAATGATGTTCAGTTATCACTAATATTACTCCACCACAGGTTGTTCCCAAGTTCCTTGTAAGTGCTCAGGAACAGATCCCTCGGTAAGTTATATGAACATTTAAACTACCTTTTAAAAAAGATTTCAATGTTTAAAACTGTACAGTATATTATCATGTAACTATAATGTAGGTGGATGGTTACTGCTGAAAACAGGATGCATCTCAATACAGTAAACAAATTCCTATGTTTACACTACAGTTGATGCAAGCAGCATTAGGCTAGTGGGACAATCCCTTATTTTAATGCTGCCACTTCCAAAGACAAAAGAACAAGGCCTACTGGTACTGTCCCCACTGGCACAAGCGAGGCAACGTGAACAACAATTAATTTATTGAGTTGCAGGATGTTGTGGTAATACTGGGGGAGTGGGAGAACCGGAAATAAAATTTGGGAATGGTCTGAAGACAAGAGGAGGAAAAGAAGGTCAGTAGTGAGCTAGCCAACAGACTGATCTCCTTACAACATGATACAGAATATTGTTTCCAGAGGAGACAAAGTAGAATATATTGCACTAGAACAACCTCTATCGGAAAACACACAAAGCCAATTTAAAAGGCCAATTGTATTGTGTGAGGTTCATAAAATAATACATGAAATGTTCCTGTAGAAATTATGTGGGTAAACCCAAACAGCCACTGTGACCACAAACAAACGGCAACAGAAAAATGATTAGGGACCGATTAGAGTAATTAACTTTACTTGGCCGTGTTTGACACATTCATTCTCTTCCTTTTTGTCTGGGACAGACTGGAATGAAAAGGGGGAAAACGGGCACAGTCACAGAAAAAAGAATGACTTCACCAAGGAAGGACCAAACCTGGAAATGTGATGGAAGCACAAGCAATAATGCGATAAGAAGGTCTCAAATGGTGCGTGGGTTGATATCTTCCAGCTTACCTAGCCCCAGATCTCCTCAGTCATCAGCACAATAGGACAACTGCATTATAGTGCTGGATTGCTAAAGTTCAGGGTAAGGCAAACAAATTGCTAATCTATCCAAAGAGTTTCACAGCCTCCTACTGTTTCACTGAGGGCAGAGGATCTTCCAGCTGTTGACCCCTGCCCCATACTCTTCCTAATGAGAACATTTTCATGCCACTGAAACATTTTGCCAGGCCCCTAAATCACTACCAATGCCAGATATGCTGAACACCTACTTTTGTGACACAAACAGCAATTGTGAGAACTTCAATGAGGAAATGCAAGCGCACAAAAATTCTTCCAGAACCAGACAGGTGTTCTTCTACTACAAGAGACAAAAACTGTTTCATCAGGAATGAACACGATTGCTATACTATCTGCTACTAAGATATTCTATTTTTTAAATCTCTGCTGGGGAAAAGGTTTTGTGTGGCTCACTGCACAAATTTTATTTCACCAAAAGCATCCGATCCAGTTGAGAAGTTGTCACCTTAGGAACCCCCCCCCCAACCATACATTTTAGGAAATCTGTACTGTTTAAACAACCACTGACGCATTAAGGTTTTTTAAAAGTGTCTTTTTCCTCTTTACCCACAGCAGCTAGTTTCAGTGAGAACAAGCATGTGGTGAGAGGAGGAGGAGGATTGGATTTATACCTCACCCTTCATTCAGAGTCTCAGAGTGGCTTAGAAACTCCTTTCCCTTCCCCTCCCCACAACAGACACCCTGTGAGGTAGGTGGGGCTGAGAGAGCTCTGACAGAAACTGCTCTTTCTGAAATGCTGAATTCTGACAATGGCTTCTCCCAAAGGCCATTTGTCACAAACGCAAAAATCACACCAAACTATAAAGGAAGCTTGTCATTTCTAGTCAAAGACTAGAAACTGCCTTATAAAACTGCCTTTGAGTCAAAGACTAGAGACTGCCTTAAACAGAGTCAGACCCTTTGTCTCTTAAGGTCAATAGTATCTGACTGGAAGGGACTCTCCAGGATCTCTGGCAGAGGTCTTCTGCCTCATCTACAGTATTGACTCCAATGCAAGACAAGGTTTTTTCCAAGGTAGGCAAAAGAGAGGGGGAGGGATCAGCTTACTTTTGCACTGGCTTGCTTACTTACTTATGCTGCACTGGCTGCCAATAGCGTACCGAATCCACTTCAAAGTGCTGGTTCTTACCTTTAAAGCCCTACATGGCCAGGGTCCAACCTACCTGAGGGACCGCCTTTCCCCACATATACCCCCAAGGGCACTTTGGTCGGGGACACAACACCGCCTGGTGATTCCAGGCCTCTGGGAGGCAATGTTTGCTGCAACTACGGCCAGATCCTTCTCATTGGAGGCCCCTGATCTTCCAGAGGAGATCAGGGTCCTGCGGGACCTTATGCAGTTCCACAGGGCCTGCAAGACGGAGCTCTTCTGCCAAGCCGCCACTATCACTACCACCACTATCAATGGTGGAGATAACAACGGGGTTAGGGGAGGTCCCTGGAAGATCTGCCATGATCTTGCATGGCACTAATACCGCTGGACTGGCCTTGGACCATCAACAGGACAATATCAGCCCAATGAAAGGATTGATACCATCTTCGGAGACCATCCTGTTTGTATGGGGCACTTCATTCTTGTTTTGTTGTTATTTAATGGTTTTACTGTTTTATCCTGTTTTTATGTATGGGCTTGTGCCCTCTTGTAAGCCGCCCTGAGCCCACTCGCGGGGAGGGCGGGGTAAAAATGTTAACAATAAATAAAAATAAATAAATTACAGTTACATCCAGTAAAAATATGGGGGGAGTGTATAATGGTGGGGGGGTCACCTTACATTCAGGGTCACTGAGCCCTCATATTTTTATTTGCTCACAGTTAATAGTTAGATCCACACATACAACAAAACCAAGGATTATTTTAAAACTGTGGCTACTTTGTGAAACCAGGTTTCAGCTTGCAGGCAATCATTCAGATCCTGGACAAATGCTGGTTTTCTTCATCTTTACTCTCAACCAGGTTTCCCTGTAGTCAAAGTGTGTGCAAAGTAAAAACTGCGGAAAGAGCCAGCACACCATGTGAACCCAACAGTTAAGACTGTGGTCAGTAAACCAACTTAAGAACCTGGTTTTACTTCTTGGTTTCATGGACCATAACTAACCTACATTTAGAGACCTGCCTTCAGAGAGTACAAGAGGTATCTATGCTTAGGTTTTCCTTTCCTTATCCCCTTACTACAGGTCAAGGATATTGACTGAATCAGGATTCTGCATTTATTAGATTGCAACACAGAACCATATTTCACACAGTCAGGGAGATTCTGGGTTCAAATAACCATTTTCCAGTTCACCCAGGACCTTCTACCATCAAGTGAAGGACTGTGTAAGAAGTAATTACCCAGTCAGGACCCATTCTCAAGCTCAATCCTTGATGTCCCCTCAACCATGCTCTGCCCAACGCTCCCATCTTTGTACTATTTCATTAGTTAGCTTCACTTCGCCTTTTGTAGTGCCACACTTAAAAATTAGTTTTTTCCTCCTTGAACCCCAAAAATAACAAATTGCACAACCTAAAGACTGATGCTGCAAACTGCTAATAAATAGTGCTGGGACTTCAATCTTCTATCAAATCAGCAATTTATTTCCATTACCCCAGCAATCAGTTCTGTTGACCAGAAACAATACGTGCCACCTATTTAAGCACTAGGAGAGCATGAAAGCAAAAGGAAACTCTCCAAGGACCTCATAAGATTTGAAATTCATGCACTTCCAAAAATCTACACCTCTATAACAGGGCAAACATTTAGCAGAACTCAGGAATTTAGGTTAGCTTTTAATTTCCTCAACTTTTTTTCCCTTTGAATTTTTATTTAGTATACCACTTGGGACACAACAATGGCCTATTTCCTCAATACAAGAAATTTGTGGAATTAGCAGACTAGCCTGTTCCTTATGCGCAGTTTTATATTCTGAAGCGTTTACATGGCATTTTCCTTAATACTACAGTTGCATATTCATTGCTGTATTTTCCTTTAACTGCTGTCACTTAAATTGTCATGCAGAACAGGGCAAATCAGGGTCAGTTTATGTAAGCGAGATCACTCTGAAGAACTTCATCAGTCTTTATTTCAATGCATTATGCAAAAAACTTGACATTAAGAGAGCCTTAACTGACAGCAAATGAAATCAATCAGCAAATCACTAAGCCATAATAAACTCACTCAAGTTGTAGATAACCCTTCCTTTTCCAGGCCTTTACCTAAGCAACCCATCAAATGATATCCTTTACACCCCTAAAAGCTGACAATTACATTACAAAAATCTAGTATTAATATGGTGTAACGTTTCACATAGCTTTTGACCTTCAAAACTACCTACAAGGGTAAAAAACCCAAGAAAGCCATTGTGCATAGACATTGGAAGAAGAAGCTGTTTGTAGTGATAAAAACTGCACAATAGGACATCTTAAAAGCCAAGTATCAGAAAGTGCAGTTCATAAACAAATCCAAGTCATTCTGAAATTCAGTGACAATGCTAAGATAGCTCTTTCTGCCAGAATGGACTGCCTGAAATAAGATTCAAGTTTTAAGAAAAACTCATTTGCCTTTAAGACGGTTGAAATTTTCAGTGTGGCCCTTTCCAACTGAGCAGCAGTTTGGATTAAATCACTTCCCCCATTTTAAAAACTCCAAAGAAAAACACTTGAAAGGGACTGTTTTTATTGATGTAGTGTCTTCTGAAGGGGGGGGGTTCTTTGCTCTCTCAAGGGAACTATTTTACACAAATGAAAATTAGGTGGTAAAGTCACCACACATGATCTTTCCCACCCCTACAAGTATTAGAAACAAACATTTGGAGATTAATGACAGGTAACTTCCAGCACAGTAGTCATCTTATGGTTTAAATTCACTGGGGCACTGCGCTTCCCCGCCCCCCCCCCGGCAGCCCTAACGCCTTTGCAGAACCATTTTCTTCAGTAAGCTCTGTACTTCAATAAGTAGGAATACATTGGTAAGACCAACTAAACACAGAGCTGTCTGAGGGATTTTTCTTAATTACATGTCAGCCTGTGGTATTTAAAATTAGTGCAACATCCTGTGCGCAATTCTAAGATGTCAAGTAGGTGATACCTAGGAGATGTTGTCCCTGTCTCCCCCCCACACTGGTGCTAACTGTAATTTAATTTGAGGAAAATTGTTAGCCCTTCCCCAATACCATTCCCCATTCTCGAAAATGGATCTTAAGTGCCACAGCTGCTGTGGCCCTGACTAGGCTTATTAATTTGTTAGTACTTTTGTTGTATTTCACTTTAGTACAGGTTATGAAATGGAGAACTGGAGAAATCCATTGGGGATGTGAGCACTATCACTGACTTTATTAAGTGAATAATTATTTGTAAGAAAATCAGAAAAACAAAGATTCAAAATTGTCTTCATGTAGGTGGTTGGGATTTTGGGCTTAGCAGATTTCTTTGGTGATGTGATCTTCCCAAAAAGGGCTACAGAGGAATTTCCCTCTTCAGGAAGAAAAAAAAAAGTTAACCTAAAGTCTCTCAGTTGGGATACAGATACCAGCATTCTAAAACACAACAGAAGACTCCAAATAGCTATTTGAACAAAGCAAAAAATGTTATTATAGGCTGGTTCCTTTTTTGTAGCATGACCATAGATTGTGTGTGTCCATTTGTCCCAAAAGGAACAGTTCCAAAAGGAACAGTTTCCAAAAGGAACAGTATTTCCAAAAGGAACAGTTGTTCACAAGACATGATTTACTGGAGATAATGGAAGGTTTTTTTTCACTTACTGTGAATCTACATTCTCGGTGGTCCTAGGATGGGGCAGTCTAGACCCCATCCTCCCTGGAGGCAGCTCCTCCCTGGAGGCAGGCAGAGTCACTGGCAGTTTTGATACCTCAGGGGAGGAGCTTCTCACCCCAGTTCCCAGTCTGGAAATGAAGCAGTCCACTTTTTATGCACAAGAATCATAACAGAACACACAAGGAAAATACCCCAACAATCAACAGCCAAGAAGAAAAATGAAGGAGCACACAGCAGAGAATTGGTAGAAAAGACAAGAGCTGAAGATCAAACAGAAGACCTACAGGGTCCCCACCAACAGAGTTCAGACCCCTGGGGCCCAAGCAGCATAACTTGACCAGGCCACAGGCAATCCAGAAGGACCAGCTTTACCCCTGGGTGGGAAGAGACTGAAACAAACATTCCATTCTTTGGTGATCCAGGGTGGAGCAGTCCAAACCTATAGGACATAGAACAGCAGTATGCCCCTGGACTGGGAAGAGATAAAACCTTAGCCTAAATAGGTATGCTGCAGAACCCTTCTACCAAAGGCTGCCTCAGCAGAGCCTGCCTTTTCAATGTGGTAAGTGTTTGGTAAAAAAGGAACTGACTTCCAGGTGGTTGAACGACAGAACACCTCTAAGGAATGGAAAGCCTGGTATGCTGCTGAAGCTGCTGCTCCTCTTAGGGAGTGAGCTGTTATGCCTGATGGAGGATCTACATCCCTGGCCTTATATGGCAGAAATATGCACCCTCTGACCCATCTACTAATGGTGGAGGTAGACACCCCTTCCCCAATGAGTCTCTCCTAAAGGACAAAAACATAGAGTCCAACTTGTGGAAGGATTTAAGGAAAAACAAGCTGTGGGCCCTGGAAGGTTTGGGCTGCCACCAGCTTTTGCGGGACTTGGAAGGTCGAAAGCTGGTGTTTCTCTTGGTGTCATGAAAGGAATGGAAATGCTTCTTCAGTTTATCTTCTTTTTTATGTGTGGGTAAGGCCTTCTTCTTATCTTTATTTTCTATCAGGTACCCATCCATATCATCCCCCAAAAGACTGACACACTTGAAGGGCAGACTAGCCACTTGAACATGGGAGGTAGGATCGACTTCCCAGTTTTGTAGCAAGGTGGTGCTGTGACACTGGATGCCATAGCCCTATCAGGAGTGGCCAAACTTGCTTAACGTGACAGCCACACAAAATAAACATCAGATGTTTGAGATCCACAAGACATGAACAAATATTACACATTTTTATTGAAAAATATGCAAATTTGCTTTTTATTAACATTAAATTAGACTGTGTGAAAGAGCCACATGCGGCTCCCGAACTGCAGTTTGGCCACCCCCTGAGGGGAGGGGATTCGCCGCCCATCGCTGCCCTCTGAGCCAGCCAGCAGCACTGGCCCGTCTTTCCCGGAGACCAGTGAAGTGCCCTTCCAACTTCTCCTCTTCCGAGAAAAAAAAGAAAGATCAAAATTGCTCCGGCTCCTCACTCCTCCAACCCCCCCATCACACACACCCCTTGCCCCCCACCCTGGCTCTCCTGCCGCTTCCCAAACGCAGCCCCTTCCCTCCCCCACCCTCTCCAGCAGGTGTCAGCCCCCTCCCTGCGTTGGTCCCCTTCGCCTCCCAGCTCCGACAAGGCAGTGCTCTGCATTTAAATGCGCGTCTGGACTGCAGTCGGTGCCTCTTTCCGCATTTGTAAGCCTTTCTTACCACTGCTGGAGTTTAGCTTTGGAACAATGGAAGTAATTTTTTTGCTACTGTTGTCTCTGGGCATGTACAGAGTTGCTCTCTAAAACTCAGTTAAGGCCAGACCCGTACAGAAAATCTGGAAGCAGGGATTTCGGGGCATCTTAGATCCCTGGGCAGTTTTAAACTCTGGTACTTAGGAGTTTAGTTTATAAAAATGTAAGAACAGTAAGTATGAGTAACATGTCTGTAATATGATGGCAGGGACTCGATTTATTACTTTCAGCATTCCACAATTAAGGATACATCAATCTCCAATTTTGACATATTTATTTCCTTCACTGTTTCCCCCCCAGAACTGAACCCAAACAAATGGTAACTAAGCTTATTATTCTTGTTTGATCCTTGTATCTATTTAAGATCTTCATTATGCTCTAAGATCATTTACTGCTGCTCACCCTCTATCTGTATGTATGGACTGGTAATTCCCATTCCACTCTAATTGGCCCTTCTTGGCAACTCATCCCCCCTTCCTATATATAATGGTTAAGGAAATTCTGTTTCACTGTATCTGAAGAAGTGTGCTTTGCACATGTTCAGGCTCTTGAAAAGCATGGCAACGTAGATTGGAGAAATATAGATCTGCGGTGAGGCACAAGGCAGCCTTGCCTTGGGGGGTGCCACAAGCTAGCCTCGCCTAGTGCACAAAAAACCCTCAGGCTGGCCCTGTTGATAGCTGGATTGCGTCCAGAGATGCGTTTAGAGAAAAAGCTGCTGCTAGGGCTATTGTCTTTAGTTCATCCTTCAGGTCTTTGGGAATGTTGCTGTCCACCGTCAAAAGATCTGAAGCCCAGGAATAGATCACTTTGGAAAATAGGGAGCTTGCTGTGAAGGCCCTCAGAGCAGTCAAAGAATCCTCAAAGTTCTTGTGCAATAATTGATCTATCCATTTATCATAAGGATCCCTAGGGAGACCATCTGACTCTGCTGGAATGACAGAGTTAGAACACGGGCTGGCGACTGGGGCATCTACTACAGGAAGTTTAAAGCAATATGCAGCCTCCGGTAACAATGAGTAAAAGTAAGAGATGATTGGATGGTTGTCTTTGGTTCTCGCCAGAGCTTCCCATTTGGACTTGACCATCTTATTGAAGACTGATAGAAAGGAAATTCCAAAGGAGGGAGAAAAGCCCAAGTCAAGCCCAAGGATCTAGACAGGTCTGATTCATTTACTTCTTTCTTGCTATATAGGATCTCCAGGATGCAGAAGACCTTAGGAAGAAGCTTAGGGAAGATCTCTTATGGAAAAAAAGATGAGTCTGCATGGTGGTTACTAAAGGCTCCTCCTCCTCATCGAATAGTTCTCACTTGGGGAAGAAGAGTCTGAGGAATCAGAATTATCAGAATCCTGATCCATTAGGGCAGACGTGTCGAACTCATTTTTTACAAGTGCCGGATCTGACATAAATGTCACTTTGTTGGCTGGGCCATGCATGCTGTAAAATATAACATGAGGTACCAGATAAATAAGCTTTATAAAGGTGATTTCAGATGCCAAATGACAATAGCAGGTGAATGACAATAGCAAGGTTGATTGGATTAGGTGTGATATGCAGAGGGGTAAGTAGCTATGGAGATACCAGCATTGGTAATGAGACAGTAAACCTAGGTCTCAATTCAGTCCAGAAGGATGCAAAGAATAAATAGACATAAGTCTGACATTAGAAACTACAACATTCAAAAACTAGTGGGGGAACATCTATCTATCTAGTACTGCTCATATAGCGATAGTCTTGAGCAAAAAATAAAATTATAAAAATAAAACCTAGTGTTATTCTTCTGTTGTTTAATTATTGCCCCCATAAATTTTACCAGAGAGAGAGTAAGAAAATAATTTATATTTGATAGGAACCGTGTCACCTGTGCCCTTATACTGTCAGATGCCCCAGTGGGCATTTTCTTATTTCTAAGTAAAGGAGTAATTAGTCTAGTCCTCAGCTCATTAAATATAGGACATCCCATAATCGTATGTTCAATTGTTTCAATTTTATCATGTGAGCATCTACATATTCTATTTAAATATAGCACTTTTTATATCTACCCTTCAAGACTGCCGATGGAAGGGCATTCATTTTTGCCAGAGTAAAAGCTCTACTGAGCATTGGTATTGTCAAACAATAAAAATATTTTGGCAGTTACATCAGGAGGGGTATACCCAAATAAAATGCTGAAAACAGTGGGGAAACATTTATCCTTCCAGTACATTCAGCTGTTGACCTAAGAGTAGCTGTTCTCTTACAAAGGAATTTCAAAGGGAGATTAGAGAGTCTGCTGAATTGCAAATGATAATGAAGCTCAATGCATCCTCCAGGACTGAACTGATACCTAGGTTTCCTGTTTCATTACCAACAACTGCTATTGTCATGGCATCTGAAATCACACCACCCTCCGAGATATAAGGACCAATGGACTCACATTCTAGCTGTATCTGAAGAAGTGAGCAGTGACTCACAAAAGCTCATGCACTGCCACAAATTTTGTTAGGGGCTACTGGACCCTTGCTCCTTTCCTCTAATAAAGATTGCAAGCTGTGCTGTTAGGTTTCTTTCACCTCACCCTCTCTTCATCTGTTTAAACTGGAGAGGGGGTCTCTCCAAGAGAAATTATGTATTGATTTCAAACTGGGCAAAATCAGTGCTAGTGCATCAAAAGCAAAGAGGGAATGGAGAAAGGCAGCCAGCGAGGGAGACATGTTGAACTGGAACGTAAGGAACCATAAATGTATTCTTAAATACTTAGCCATCTATTTCCAGTCATTAAGCAATGGAATTCAATCCAAGTGTTCTAATTCCTAATCAGAACCTTTTTGAAAGAAAATAACATTCCAGATAAGCATTGAGAAATCTAATCTAAAAAACCCTTTTTCAGAATAAGCCAAAATAATTTCCTTTTCATTCTCCTTTTCCCTTATCCCGTGCCCCTTCCTTTTAACACACATACGTGTGTGTGTGTGTGTGTGTGTGTGTGTGTGTGTGAGAGAGAGAGAGAGAGAGAGAGAGAGAGAGAGAGAGAGCACACAAGTCTCAAAGAAAACTGCAGAGCAGGGCAATCTCAATACAAATTGTGCTTGGCAGAAGAATCTGAAGAAGAAGAAAAGGAATAAGAACTAAAGCTTATACTTGAAATAAAACTCACCTGGTCTTAAAGAAGCCACGGGAGTCACGCTTTGCTCTTTCTCCTACACAAGCACTCGCTTTCACATCCCCCCTCCTTTCCTTCCAAAGGAGGAGAGCTCAGCCAATGGAGAGAAGGGAGGCTTGGCTTGGTTCTCTCCCACATGAAGCAGGAACCAGGAAGAGGCAGCTGAGCAAAAGCGAGCTGTGATGCGGTGGTGGCAGCAGCCCCGGAGGAGGAAGCAAGAGAGAACCAGTTGCTTGTGGGCCAGATCTGAACTCTGCAGGGGCTGGATCTGGCCCACAGACCATATGTTTGATACCTCTGCTTTAGAGGGCTTGGATTTCTAGAGGAGTACTTTGATGGCACCTCCTTTCATTTCTTAGGGCAAGGAGGAGAATAAGGGATCCTGCTTTCCCCCTCTTCCAGGACCCAGAACTGGAGGGTGAGTGATGCCTAGCTCTGTTCAAGGGCCTAGAAGAATCACGAAAACTGAATATTTCCTCTGAAAGGGAGACTTTAATCTCCCTTTGTATTTCTCCCTTGATCCAGGCCAGCAGGTTAGCATGAGCATTATTCATAAGATCAGCCATGGGCAGAGGAGAAGGAAGGTCTAGAAGGGCCAACCACTCCTGTGGCACATGCTAAAGAAGGCCCACCCACACCACCATTCCTGATTTTTAAAAACTATATATCCTCTATAGAAAAAATGGGGGGAGAACTGGGGGCACCACCCTCCTTCCTACCCCTGAAGCTGGTTCACCTACCTTACTTTGAGTCAAGGGGATCATTCCAGAATCAGGCCAGTCTGATGTCACACCACAAATCCAATGGCCACAGAAGGAGGAAAGTACAGCTCCCGCTTTGGCAGCCACCGACATTCCATGAGCCTTGGAGCGACCAGGGTTGCTCCTAACCTGAAGGTTGGAGTCCTCATGGCTGATAACTACTCCCAAAGAGCTGCAGTGTGATCTTCCCCACAGGGCAAGAAAATGTCTCCTCAGCCATCCCCATGCCCTTCAATCCCCAGGCCTACCACACCAGAAAGGGGAGGGGGGAGCTTGGGAGGAGAGACAGAATTCAAAAGGAAACAAACAAACAAATGCTAAAAACAAAATAAAAAACAACTTTCCTTCCCATGAAAACTCAATGCTATCAGAAAACTAACACGGCAGGAAGAAGTAATGGAACAATGGAAGAAACCATCAATGATTAAATGAGGAAAAGACCTGGGGCGAAATTGAGAGAGAGAAGAATGGGGAAAAACATGGAAGTCGATAAAACTTCTAAGAGCCACATCATATAAAGAAAATATAATAAAAATGATTTATAGATGGCACTGGACGCCAGATAGACTGCAAAAATGTTACAAAAACGTCTCAGGAACCTGCTGGAGGTGTAAAAATAATATGGGAACATACTTCCACATCTGGTGGAAATGCGATAAAATACAGAGATTTTGGAAAAGCATAAAACAGTTGATAAGAGATGTGATAGGAGTAGACATTCCGCTCGTACCAGAAATCTTTTTATTAAATATCATACCAGATGGGTTTAAATACAATGAAATATGTATTATTGTATATATAGTCACAATGTCGAGAATATGCATAGCTAAGAATTGGAAATCGGATTGCATACCGAGTAAGGAAGATTTAATTAGCATTCTCTTTAATATAATTGAAATGGATAAGTTGAATATGTTTTTGGTGGGAAAAACAGAGGAAAAATTTAAACAGAAATGGCAAAAAGCCATAAAATGGTATGAAGAAAAATTATGATGTAAATCCCCCCTAATTGTTGAAAAAGAGGGATAAATGTATGTATGTTATGGAAAACTGAAAATAAAAATTATTTTAAAAAAAGAAAAAAAGAAAGAAAACTAACACGGCAGGGAGGAAACTTCTGTATCTTACACAGGGTTGCTAGCTTCCAGGTGGGGCCTGGAGATCTCCAGGAATTACAACCTATATCCAGACTACAGGGTTAAATTCCCCTGGAGAAAATGGCAGCTTTGGAGCGTGATCTCTATGGCAACACATCTCTGCTGAGCTCACTCCTCTAAATCTGCTCTCCCCAGGCTCCACCTCACATCTCAAGGGATTTTCCACCCCAGTGTTGACAACTCTAGCAGCCAAGCTCTGTTTAACAACTTGGTTGCTGTAGTGGTTCATGATGCAGAAGTAATACACAAATCATGAATACTGTGGTTTCTGCACAGACTACTCACAATACCAATTTAACCAAAAAACAACAACAAACATTTAAAAGACTCCAGGTGAACCAGTCAACTGTCCTCCAATATTGTTCCAAAGGGCTGGTGATGAAAACCTGGGTATTCTACACACATGTGCAGAACTACAGTTTGAATGGAAAATAATGAGGAGGTCTGCTGCCTTTTTCCTTCAAAAAGTATTCTAAACAATACTATTTTTGTAAGATGCAGTATTTGCTTTAACATTCTGAACAGACAAGAAACAACATAATTATCTCAGTATTTGTAGATAGATATTTTCCCTTGGGCTCTGAATGCTTATTTTCACAGAACTACTAGTGCTGTTGAAAGAAGCAGAAAATGTAGCAGGATCCTAAACATTAAGCTACATTTATCTTTGCCCAATTGATTAGAAGAGCAGGCTTTTGCTGCTGTATACAATACAATATGATAAGCCATGACTACATCATATATGGATGCATAATTTACATAAAATAAATGGAGGACATAAGCCCTTTATAAATTTATAATGATTATACTCTATCATTCAGAAATGATGTCAAAACTCTACTATACTACTATATAACTAATAACAGCCCTCTTACGTTTGTAGGGGTAGTTTGCAAACAAAAGAATGTCAGAATATTTCAGCGGCTGTAAATTGCAGATAATTTGTATGTAGCCTATCTGCACCTGTATGCACACAACTCCAACTCCTGAGGTAAGGACAATGAAGCGCAAGAACAATCCATTATCCCCACTTTTATTCACATTCCCTCAGACCACAATTCCTTCAAAGCAGGTATTCAGAAAGCCAGCATCTTCTGTTTGTGAAGTAGATCACAGAGAACAGAACAGAACACACACACACACACACACACACAGAGTCACAACCAAATTCAGGGAAAGATGTGAATACTGCTGTATCCAGATAAAACTGTGCAGGATTTAAAACTTTTGGTGTTTATTCTGCCATTCAGAGGATGAAGGCAGGCAATAGTAAACATTCAACAGAACACTTCTCAAAATGCAGCAACCCAAAGATTCATACCACCATTTATGTTATTTGCTAGATCACCTTATAGCGGCAGGGACCTTTTTAAAAACCAATGGTTTTTATTATGTGGTTCACTACTTAATGAGCCTCATTTCTGCATTCTAGTTTTAATCCAGACAACCTACTGGGATTATTTACATACCAGTCAGTAACAGAATTTCTGTTTCTGATACCCAGATTAGATACAGCTCTTTCTATGTAACGGAATTTTGAAAGAACCGTCTGACCTTTAAAAGTGGTAAAAAGTTCAAAAAGGATTATTTATTTCTTGGTTTATGGTGTTTTAACACAATTTGCTAGCCTAAGGAATGACCAATTTACACAACAATGGGAAGGAACCACAGCACTGGAAGCAATTAAAAAAACATTCAATCTAGTGCGTAAACAAGAGCAGGGTAGGTGCTAGGCAAACCTTAAAGGCTACGGCATTCCACGGGCAAGGTGGCACTACTAAAAATCCTCTGGCTGCCACCCACCTCACCTCTCAAGGCAGGGGCAAAGAGTGCAGGGCCTGAGGGGAAGATTTTAGCTGGTGGGCTATATTGTATGCAAAGAAGTGGTCCTTCTTGTTACTTAGAATAGCATACTTCGCAAAGATCAGAAACAATTTATATTGTATTACCTGATAAGCAAAGAAGAAATCATTTATTGTAAATGTATTAAGTAGCAGGGAAAAAACATGTGTATGCTAGATACTGGCAATCAAATATCAGGAAAAAAGAGCAAGTGGATGAAAATTCTAGAGGCTGTTGTAGAAATGGAAAACTATATTAGACAGCTTTAACAGCAGCTAGGTACTGATGATCTGACAACATAGGCTGCATATTTGTCAAGAATTAAAGTATGTTGGAGATATTGATACAGTTAAATGTTAAGCCTATGGTTAATACAGTGTTTTAGAGCAGAGAACTACTCATGGAATGGAACTTAGCTGTGCACTCAATTACTGCTGTAGTCTCCTTTATCAAGGTGCTCCAGACACTTGGGAGACCTTTAGGAACAGAATGGGATATGGCAACGAGGTTGCAGTGGCAAGAGAGAATCAGTATATACTGTATGTCCCCTCACAAGAGTACTTCCATCCATGCAAAGGGATCTTTGGATCCAATCCAGTTTGTGGTGCCAGCAGAAATCTTACTTGATCTACTGAAGTTCATTTAAACAGTAACATCTTTTTATTTGTGACTTTCCCTTTTTTAATTCTATTGTAGGTCTACCTTTTTCCGATAACTATACTACTGTAATTATTTGTACCTATTAAACAGCCTTATTTCTGAATATCAGTTACAAGAAGAAAAGCAAACCTATTCAGAACATATGTCACTTCTATAATAAGACTACCCCTCATGAACTCAGCTCTAAACACCACACACCATAACTGACTTTCTCTTTGAAAAATTATGAGGATGATATATCTTGTACATAATATGTATCACAATATGGTATGTCCCTTACACAATGTTTCTGCATGCACATATTAGCACGATCATTTTAAAAGTCATTTATCCACAGACACTATGAACCTTAGTGCAACCTTTTTGATGGTCAAGTGGTCCCCTCCTTCCTCTTTTGTCAGTCGAAAAGTTGATAGGTTATACTTAAGGAGCCCCAAAAGCATCATTAGTGGTGCTCAGTCCTTAATACCTAGCACATTGCATCAGAAGTGGCATTTGTGATATTTTCAAAAAAAACCCACCAATTTTCTTTGGTGGTTGCTTGGAATAAATTACATGAATAATATGTTTCCCACATCCTTCATACTTCTATCTGATGCAACTTTTCACTTTTACTGTATCTGTAAAGATAGCAATCGTTCAGATTTTAAGGTACACAGTTGGCGACCACTGCTGTCATAAAATATTCTGAACAGAGGTTATCATAATTTCTATTAGCACCCCTTCTCCCAATTTAAAAGACTTATTCTCCTATATCACTCTAAAGAGTCAGGCCACCGTCTTAATAATTATCAGAGATGCATAATTCTCCTCATCATTCTGTGGGCCTCTTCTATATTTGTATTCATTCAAGGGAGCAGCATCGCTATATTAGCTGCAAAAAGTATTTTTGTTCCAGTTTTATCAGTACTTAGTTTATGTTTTGTGTTTGCATGCGCTCTCTCTCTCTGTCTCCATCTCTTTTTCACCCCAACCCTGTTTTACTACATGTCTTTCCAGCACCAACATCTCACTTGCCCCACCCTCTTTTTCTCCCTCTGACCACTCATCTTCCTTTTTCTCCTTCTACTCCCCCATGGTGAATTAAGTCAAAACAAGTTGCAAGGTTATTCAAGCACAGGAGGGCCAAACTGGCAGATTACATGGCTGGGTAAAAACAAGCAGAAAAACTTGGCACCATTTGCACCAATACTATTGAGGTGGGCCTGTAAGGGCAACCAATCTAGTCCAAAAGAGACAGGAAAGTGGTACCAATAACAAGTCATTTGTCTTTCTTTCTCTCAGACTGCTGCAATTAGGGAGGGCACCACAATTGATCCACAGGGATTATTTTATGCATGCTGATACAGAATATGGAACACACGGGAGCTGGTCCCACAGATAAGAAATAGGGGCTAAAATACTTCTTACGTTTCTTTCAGCAATCACATTTTGATATCCAAGGAGTGTCAAAAGCAATTGGTCACTATGATATTTATTAGCATCCTCTTTGTCACATGCATATATGCACTGAGGTCTTGGGGGCCAGAATAGGGAAAAAAGGAACAATAAAATGCTTTTATAGATTCTAACTGGATTTTAATCATCAAAGAAGAGTCCTTTTTATTTATATTTTTAATGAATGGTCTGTTTGCTCTTGCTAAGCCCTTTGGGATGTCTCTAGAGCCTAGGCAAAAAATTAAATAAATAATCTGAACCATAACGAACTCCTTAGCAATTTCTAAACATGCCAACAAAACCTTTCCCCATAGCCATGCCCCAGCCATCCTCATTAAGCTTACACTCCTCTTTCCAAACTACAACCAAAATCTTAGTTAGTAAAGTAGGAGGGAACATGTAAAAGAACTTTTAAAAGCAAGGAGCAATACTTCATTTTACAAAATTTGATCCTTCCACAAAGAGTTTCAAACACATTTGTTCTACCATTCATTTTAAACAGCAAGATAAATCAAGGTTTTCAGTCAAATATAGGGCTCTTCTCCAGAACAGATACCTTGACAACTATATTCGTTCTCTGTTTCACTTGCCAGAGGGATCTGTCATCAATCAGTGCCAGAACGTGTCATTTATTAAACCCCTAAAGAGATCAATGACCCTAAAAACCTTTCCCTAGCATTTGATTTACCCCACGGTATGACGTTATGAAACTAAGGACCCCTCATGCATCCACTCTGTGTCCATCTCTCCTCAGTGACCCAGTTCTCATCCCAGTGCTTACAATATTGATTTTTAGGACTATACTTCCCCCATAGAATCGTCAAGAGTCAGACACGACTGGATGGTTAACAACAACAACCTCTTCCTCCATATAGCTCTTTGAAAACAAATTTTAAGGGGGAAAAAGCTTTTTGAGCCTAATTGGAAAAGGAAAGTTACGTGGACAAATATTGTTTTTAATATTTGTATGTGCATCTTTCTTCAAGTTAACTCTTCCGTAATATTCTATTTAGGATGTGGTTATTTTAGCCAAATAATGTCATTAGAAAGCAAACATTTTTAATCGCTGACAACTACATTACTGAAGCTTTTTGTCCTTCCCATTAACAGCAACTTTTGTGTTTTTAAACACGGGGGGGGGGTAAAAGAAAGGTTACTTAGGATTCTAACCTGGAATGCTGCCACCTCAGGCCCACCCTTTAGGCCTTCCATTGCAAAGGTCTCCAGGTGCAGCTTAGGTAGCTGCAGGGTGAAGTCATTCCTAGTTGCCGCAGTCCGTGACAGCGAGATCTGATCTCTGACCTAAAAGGGAAAAAAACAGTATCAATGGTAATTCCCCTTCAGACACATTAACTGGGATGAAGTGGGTCCCCTTGAGTCCACTGAGTGGACTTGCATTGATCGCTGGACCTGAAATCCATGAATAAATTTAGGACTAATTGATTTTTCGTTGCAAATAAATCTCTAATTCAGAGTGCTGGGAGAGAATGTTAAGAAGAAAAAGCATCCTTTCCCCTAGACTGAAACAAGATGGGAAGGAAAGTCACTAAAGGCTTTCTGTCCAAGCAGTGCAAGAAAATTCTACAAATAAATAGTAATGCGAGGCTCAAGAAATAAAAATGTAAAACTTATTCACAACAGTGCATACAACAATAATTGGCTGTTTTATTAATATACAATTGCGTATCTACTCTAGAATGGCTACATACACTACCAAAAATATTTTGCTACTTTTGGTGTTCAGGCCAGGATATTTGAAGACTCTAAAAAAAAAGTCTTACACAGTTTTTAAATAGTAAGGCTAAAAAAATTGCTGAAGTATATTTGACTATTAGGGTATTTTAAAAACTTTGGTTGAACAGCTTCTTAGCCCTTTCCTGAGCACTTCAAACTGTCATCTAATTTGGCACTAAATCTTCTGAAGAAGGTAGCTCTGAAGAGAAAATTGGTATTCCTACCCCAACCCAAATAGTTTGGTTTTAAAATATTCAAAGAGGCATAGTTTAAAGAAACAATAACAAAACACTTGGCACCGTAAATGAGAGATACCCACAGTTTCTGTAGACAAATATAACCTTACGCAGTTGGTATTGTACTGCCACCTTCTGTCAAGGTGAGAAATCCCTTTATTCATTACATATTCTAAAAAATAGAAAGTACAACCATGCTTCTAAAAATTTTAATCAGTTTTCATACCCATATGAGTTTCACATCAAACTCATTTTGTTAATTAAAAGCATAAGCACAGCATATTGCTTCACATTTGAATTATGTTCACACATTCCCAAATTTTTCTCTATATGGGATTTAAACTATGTGTTTTACGAACACTCGTCTTGCCCCCAAAGCGCATAATACTATGTATTCAACAAATGACAGTGTTGGCATGCATTTGACGAATTAAAATTATTTCCTTGCATCAACAAGTAATTGTTTATAATAAATCTGTAGCTTTAGAATGAGAGAATAAAAACAAGCAAAAGATAACACCGCAAAGATAATTCTGGAAGTTTCTACACATCTATAAACACACATAAGACTTTACATGAATATGCTAATATAAAATTTCATTTTGAAATTCAGTTTAGGCAGAATTTAAATCCTGGTATTTTTGTCTTCCTTCTATATACCAGCTCACTTTATGAACAGTTTTAATTTGTGTGGATTAAGGTCCTGATTATTTTGCTTGCTTCAATATTCCTTCAGTGTCTATAATAAATAAAATAAAAGCTCATAAATGCATTTTACATCTGTAATGTCTAAGTGTATGTGTTGTTTTAGAGAATTACAAAACTATGGATATAGATACATATAAATTCAATGCTATAGTGTCCAGGAATAGGAAGTCTTCTATTTCCCAAGATGACCTAAAGAATTCCTGTCAATACCTGTGGCTGCCAAACTTATGCACTATAATGCAATTTTTATAACAAGCGTAGGTCCTCCACACATTTCTACACAGACTGTTCTAGGTTTAGGTTAGAGAGCCAGTGGAACAAACACCGTCTCCAGGGCCTTCCGTCAGCATGTGTAATTTTGTTCAGATGTTAACCTTACCCAATACAAACATGTTATCTTAACTATATCCACAATAATACATATTTCACTTGATTTGTGAGTGTTTAGATATTATAACATTTTCTGTCTCTTATTGCAGCCGATATATACACAGATAAAAGAAAACATTAATGTGGATTAAGGTACTAAGAATTTATCAACATCAAACCACCAGTGTTTTGCCTTCTACCCTTCTGAACCATAGTCAATAGATCTAAATATTTTACTGCACCCTGGCCAATTCATTGTTTGATGTTTAAAAACGCACCCAGAATCAAAGAAAATTTATTAAATTTGAGCCCCCAAATGAGATACTATTAGCTTTGAAAGTCAAGTTTAACTGCGATATTGATGATTCTCTTTTTTCTGTGACAAAATTCACCAGGGAAATCCCTGATGTCAAAGTACCAAAGCAGATTGCTAATACTGAAGAGGGAGGGGAGGAAGGGAGCAGAGGGAGAGATGGAGAAGGCAAGAGAGTGGGAGGAAAACAATGTATATCCTAAGTAAGTATAACACTGAACACAGAAGAGACAGCAAAAGGTACTTTAACCCTATCTCCACCTGGGTCTGTTCCTTGGTCACGATGGTCTAAAGTTCAGTTTCAGCAAGAAAGCCAGTAACATTTAAATCTTTAAAATGTACTAAAAATACAGTAGTAGATATTATCAGAAAGGAATGCAATAGTTTCCTGCAATAAAAGCCTCTGGAAATCAAGAGACCCAAGTAAATTTGTGAATGCTTCTTAATTATGTTAGATACAAACATCTATTATGATTTTCATTCATATGAATAACTTTGTTTCAGCTACTTTAAAAAAGGGGTTTCTTTCTGATAGCCAGCTGTGATGTATGCTGAAGGTCATAAGGAGTAAAGAAAAGAAAAATCAATTAATAGATAACTCCCCCCCCCCCTGCCAAACCCTGAGATTTCATTATGACATAGTTTTTAATGAAGCGGTAAAGCTGCGTCCGACTCATACCACCTGAGATGCCACGTGGGGGCTCGACATGACTGCTCCATACAAAATTTCCCCTGCACATGGAAGACTAGTAGATCAGGGAGAAGACGTATGGCCTTGCCTTCTCTCTGATACTTATTTTCCATGTGCTGGAATTTCCCCCCCTGTGCAGAGCAGAATTACCTACAGTGGAACCATGCCCTCAGACATTTTTGCCCACACAGTACTGCTCTTTCACAGTGCTGATTTGTCCTTGTGGTACTACTCTGAAAGTAAGGGAAGTGCATGCTTACACCAGTCCCTGAAGCTGTGCACAAACTATAGCAGGTTAAGCAAACTTTTTGCCCCCAAAATGGGAAAAGCCTGTAGCATCTACCTATGAAATGTATTTATTTCTTCACATTTATAGCCTGACCTTCCCAGAAGTGGGCTCAGGGTGGGTAACATTTCATTTATACAAAGATATTAGTTAGTATAATAAAACTTGAAATTTAAAACATCATCATAAATATTAAAATGTTGAAATGGTGGTCACAGCTGATAGCATAGAAATTTTTGGTTGTGGGAGGTTCCTGGCCATACCTAGTGGTTGTTACATAGCTGAAAGAATAACAGGGTGACAGACATCTCAGGGAGGCCATGTATGGATGTCCGCTGCCTCGGCCAAAGTCCTGGTGGAACAGCTCCGTCTTGCAGGCCCTGCGGAATTGAAGGAGGTCCCACAGGGCCCTGATCTCAATGGGGAGCTCGTTCCACCAGGCAGGGGCCAGGGCGGAAAAGGTCCTGGCCCTGGTCGAGGCAAGATGGACGTCTTTCGGACCAGGGACTCCCAGGTGGCCTGCCAAACAAAAAGGCAGGGGCATGTTAATTATTCTTGACTGGAGACTTGCAGATTGAACAGTCTGAGCAGATACTGGTCTGCTCCCAGAAGAATTTCAGGAATATGGAAGAAATCAGTTCCTCTACCTCTGAATATGGCAGAGTTCACAAATGCCTAAAATGTACTTCAAAACCAGAGGATATATTCTCTTGAAAAACAGCCAGTATATTATAGTTGGGATTTGAGAGACCCAAATTCCAGATCCCACTGGGCCAGTCACATGCTCTCAGTTCATCTGACCTTGAGGAAGGTAGAACCATATGGGTCACCATTAGCTTCTTGGGTGAGAAGTAGAATAAAAATGTGATAGCTACATAGATAGAGATGAGCCTACCTTGAAGTCCTGTTATCTTATCTGAAAGACTTTTTGACCATTCTATGTAAATAGAGGGTATCTGGGATTACCCAGTTAAACAAAGACACATTTACTAAAATATATCACTTTGCTATTGAACTTCTACATGAACTTACTGGGTGAGATCATCCGGTTATTTCAACTGTGTTGTTACCAATATGCAGGTGACACCCAGCTCTTCTTCATGTAATTTCCAGATAAATTACAGATGGAATCACAATAAGGAAGATTTAGTCCAATAAACTGCTGTAGAAGTTTTGCATATGCAAAGAGATTTTACATACTTATTAAAAATCATTATTTTTACATTTGGGAGGGAGGACTCCCTATACTAAACTCCAACTATTCTACCTTTGAAGTAGTTATAGCTATTGGTGAAAGTTCTGACCCATTAATACAGATGGAGCCCGGCTGTCTTCGGAGGAAGTAGCTGCCCCTTCCCTCCCAGCTACTTCCTCTGAAGACAGCCGGGCTCCTTTGGAAAGGCAGGCATGCGCTCTCGCGGGTGGGAGCGAAATGTTCTCCCTCCTCCAGGGTGATGGCCTTGGACTCGTAGGGGCAAATTCCACCTCTCGTGCGAGAGGTCATTCTGGCTCCCCTAGCTCTCATTAGGGGCTCTTAAAAAAGTTATGGCCGCCGCTGCTGTTCTCGGCGGCAGCTGCGACGCCCGCAGGGGTGGGGTGTGTGAAATGTTCCCTTGCCTCCCTGAGTCCCCGC
>NW_015175362.1:1392748-1445222 GCF_001447785.1 Gekko japonicus | reverse complement strand
AGGTTGCCCCTATCCCCTCCATTGTTCTCTATGGTGGGAAAAAGTAACTTTTTTCCCACCATAGAGAACAATGGAGGGGATGGGGGCAACCTGTTTGGGGGCCTGTAGAATTGGACCCCCTGGTTCAATGTTCCTGAAACATGGCGGGTATCTTGGGGAGAGGTGCCAGCAGCTACCCTGCGATTTTGGAGCCTCTCCCTCAAACCCCCTCCCCTCCAGCCCCCAGAATATACCCTATGTTTTCGCCATTGACTTCAATGGCCCTTAGGATATAATGGGGCCAAACTGCAGGAAGCCCCAGCAGCTCTCAGGCTGGAGCACCTGGAGCAGTCTTGGGAGGCAGATTGGCAAAAAACAAAACCAAAAGCACAGGAACTCGGGAGAACTCCAGGAATAGAGCCGGCTCCTCTTCCACAGCCCAAAATGCGACCCACGAACCCTGAGCTTGCTTTTTCTAATTTGCGAGTCTGGCCTACCACTCCTTTAACAAGGCAGCCCTGAAGCTTGGGGCGGCGGGAGTTTCTTTGCACGCAGCTTGTGCGGCTGGCTGAGTGCCTCTTCTGCTTGCCCACCTCTCGCCTCTGCACCTCATCTTCTGCCAGGCATGAAGGAGCCCAGCTCACCCAGGCTTCTTGCCTCCTGCTGCCTTGGCCCTCTGGTGCATGGGTGAGTCCCCAAAGTTTGACTCTTCCTCTACAAGTCTCTGGCGCGGGGGGGGGGGCGCCAGAAGGTGGTCTCGCCTAGAGTACAAAAAACCCTGAAGCCGGCCCTGGCTAAATACTCTCCCTTTTAGATGTATGAAATGGTCCCAAATCTCTAACTCATGCTGTCCACCAAACTCTAACGAAATTCATTTGTTCATAACAAAGAACTGCCTTGCATAGAATAGTAACATCATTGGATAAGGTACATTACTAATTTCAGGCCACTAATATCAATCAACATTCTAGACAGTTATCCCTGTATTCTACTCCTGGGGAGAAACTGTAACATCCCTTTATATCTAGTAGCCAAGGCTGGCCCTTCGTGGATCGGTAGAATGGATCCAGCCCCTTTACAGCTGACAGTTCTTCAAACCAAGGGGAATGCATAAGAGTTGCATAAGAATTGTTTTTAAAATGCCCAAAATGGTACCCAGAGGATTACTGAGCATTCAGTTTGCTTCTTCAATATGACACAACTGTTGTAAGTGCCTGTCCCAGAGCACTAATGATTAAAATTCCTCAGCTACACCAAATTCACCTGCAGACGATAGCCACTTAAAAATCAGTTTAAGTAGTCAGTGTGAACACTTCCAAAAACTTTTGGAAAAAGTCGCATGTATCATTGCTATTGTTTTGGCATATCACACTACTAAACCACAGTCCTTGCCCCCCCCGCCAATTTGTCACAAACACTGGAAGCATGTCATTGTTACCTTATTCCACAGATCTGCAACTATTGTGATGGCTAAGGCCACCCAGTAAACCTGTTCCTAAGAATCTGAGTCTAGGTCTAGTAATTCAGTACCCTCTAGACTTTCACAACTGGGGGAAAAACAACCCGTAAATTTTCAATCACAGTCCATTCTAAATTGTGTCCTGGTTAAGAATAGCAGGAACAAAGTTAACCATATATCTTAATTCTTACCTTGCATATATTCTCATATGCCATATATAGCTCAATAATCATTAGGGCTGATCCTACCCTTATCCTACCATTCCACTGAGCAAACTTTGAAGCCTTCCTCCAGCCTAAGGATCCTTCCTTCAGCTTCTGTTCTTCTGTTGGAGGATTTCCTTGGATCCAACCATCCACCAAGGAGCTGTCCACCAGCTTTTAAAGTTTATGCTTAAGGTATGCCACACTGTCTACTTTTCTGATATGGACCCTGTATTAATGTTTACTTTGAGTTGCTTTATCTTTTTCAGTTCATATTATAAAAGCTTTGGGTTATAAACTCTCCAATTTTTTTGTATCACACTAGAGAATATGTTAGGTTCCCTATACCATAAGATTGTGTCTTAAATCAATGTTTATTTTTTAAAAAATAGAATGTTTTTAATTATTACTTTGTATGTTTATTCTAAATGATGTAATATTGGTACTAACGTGCATTGCTGTAAGTGTTATCTATTTTAACTTTGTTTTAGATCCCCTGACAAAGCTTATTGTGAAACGCCTTGGGATCTAAAAGGTCAAATAAACTGCTCTCCCTTGCACCTTGTTCTTCTTTCTCCTCCTAAAAAATATTCAACCAGAAAGAAAGAAAGAAAAAAACATGGTTTCTTCTTTTTTAAAAATATAATTTTCTGGAAAATATCACAGCACTTAAAAAGCATGTGCATGCACACACTTAAAATCCCTCAAAGCAAAGCTTAGTTGAATGAAAGATTAAATTTGATCTAGGCCTTTAAAGCAAACACCCAGCCACTATGACAAAGCTAGTCTGTATTTGTGTGATGCGCACAGTAATACATCCCTTATGAACTGATTTTATTGACCTTGGGCTGGAAGTGAACCCATGTCTGGAGAAAATAACAGCTAACACACTAATTTCACAGTACTCCAGACAAGGATGTTTCCTTATTTAAGGCAAAGTATACACATGGACATACCAACCAACCCCCCCCCCCCCAACAAGCCTTCAAACTTTGCAAAGAATGAAGATCGTTGGGCTCTAGAATTAGTTACTTCGATACATCTAAGCTGAAAACAGTTAAACACATGGATAAGACATTCTGCAATGTCTTATCTTTAGTTTGTCAAGGTTTTTTAAATCCCTCTTGAACTGGAGTACCATTTTTAGCTTGGCTAGGTCAGAATGACAACGAACACTATGAATGATGACACACTAGACAGCGATATGGACAGAGATGTCATCAGCAAGCCAGCTGTGCTAACACCTGTATGTCCTGCACAATTGATCTTTGGGAATATGGATCAAGAAATTCAGGTTAATGAGGGGACAAAACACAAATTATATTTAACATATTTGCAAAACAGCAGCATGAAATGTGGGAAGGATCACTTTGAATGGATAATGAAGCAAAATGTAAATTTTATTTCAATTTTACATGCACCAGGTCTCTTTCAGAAAGAAAGACACACATCTCCAAAACCTTAACATCAATATAAAAATGGCATGAGTCATGATTTATGTGACTTTAAAAACAAAAATAGGTGCTTTAAAGAAACGTTTAAAAAAATCTTTGTTCTTTTCCTGTTGACTTCTTTTATATGTGTCTACCGGTCTGTTTCACTTGTGGCAGGTGCCAGATTGATAGACAAAAGCCAAGAAGAGGCACAGCACACACAATAGCAGCCTTGGATTCCTGTCACTGTCCTGCCAGTGCATACAAGCCCTGTGTACTATATTTCCAACTCAGAAGAAAAGAGTTGTAACTTTCTACCATGTGAATACATGAACGGAGGGATCTTAATTTCACACTGACTTCCACAGAGAACTAGCACAGAGCTAAGGGAGGATACTGTTTATCATAAGAATGTATACAAAGTGTTATGGTGGGGAATCAGGATACCCAGACAAGCTATTTAAAAGGTCATGAGGCTGCGAGGGAGTAGGTGGAACAGAGTGAGCTGGGAGGAGGCACTTAAGGGAGACCTGATAGCAATGTACCAAAGGGCTATGAAATACAGCTTGTTCCTTAATTATGGTATATATACTTATTAATACAGAAACATTAAAAATAAAATATATTTTTCTTTTGTGTTAATTTGAGAGATTTGCATTTTATGTTGGGGCGGAGTTAAGTAGCATGTAGTTTGCAAGTGGGTTCCAAAAAGTACATGTAAGAAGTTTTAAAAGTTCAGGAAAATACTGTCATTTGCTAGGGAATATCCATGCTGTTCTCCAAACTGCCTGTGGCACTTGCATTGATTGAGCCAGCATGGTATAATGCTTAGAGTGTTGGATTAGTTTCTGGGAGACCTAGGTTCAAATATTCACTCTACCATAGATGCTCACTGCGTAACCTTGGGTCAGTCACTTGCTCTCTCTCTGCCTAATCTACACCACAAGGGTGTGGAGGATAAAACCGAGAGGAGAATGGTGCAGACTGCTTTGGGTCCCCACTGGGAAGAAATGTGAAGTATAAATATCTATGTAAATAATTACTGAGCCATGAAGTGAAAGCAGGAGGAATGTCTGTGCTTTACTAATCACTGCAGGGGTGGCCGATGGTGTCTGAAGACAGAAAGCACAATTCTCCTTTTATTAAGTCAGCTCCATCACGGTTGGCTAATGGTACCTAACTGTACCTGAAGAATTCTGTTTCATTAGTTAACCCCGTCTAGACTCAGATTACATGGCAGGCCTTGTAGCATTTTTCCCCACGTGTACTCAGCCCACTAGAGGAGTCCTCAGATCATTTTTCCAAATATAGGCTGTAGCCCCTTCACTGAGGAAACACAAAACATGTCAAATGAAATTTCAGAATGGCTGCATGTGTGTCTGTTTCTCTCCCAACACATGCATGAGGAAGCTGGTTCCCAACATGTAAGTATCAGAAGATCAACACAGACATCTCCGTAATATATTTTACATGCTTGTCACCATTCCTTCCCATCCCCAACAGATGCAATGTGAGATACAATCCTCAAACAAAACAGAAGATGAGATGTATTTGTAAAAGTTATTTTAAATTATGCATGCACCAAGAATTGGAGGGAAACCTCCATTTACTACAGACCTTAGAACCAGTAAGATGTGGCAATAAAAACCAGGCCCATACTGATTACTAGTAAACAAATTCTGACGATTTCACTCCATCCCCCAACCTATAAACAACTTAGTTGGAGCAAAGTCTCATAAATTTCAATGGAACATTGTTCTTAAGTAAACCCACACAAGGTTGGGCTGTTTGATTCTCCTTCCCCAATGCAAAAAAGAACAATGAAGAATGAATATCTTAAATCCAAAATTCTGTCACTCATATACTGCGAAGGAAAAGACAGAAAACACAGTAGCTGCCAAAGTGCGATCTAGAAAATGCTTCCTTAGGAAGCTGTACATCAAAAGTTGCCTACTGACCAGGTTAAGTTAAAGGAAACAGTTTGGGACTAAAGGGGATGAGGCTGTAGGTCATGAGCAAATATGTTCTTAGAAATATCTGAATGAGTAAAACAGACAAAATGGATTATTCTTTTGGATTTTTTTTTTACTGCAATAAACTGAACACTCTTAGTGCTGGTGACCATTTTACTGTGTCCAGTTAGCAGAAACTGTGGTACATATGATCAAAGAAGGCAGAAAAGAAATAGCATGATGTTAATCTCTTTAGAAATGTATCAGCCAAAGTTGAAAACAATAGTGAAGGACCTGAGACTCCTGACAGTGTAGGGACAGGACTAGCTGAACTTCAAAGCCCTCATTTTTTCTGGGAATTCTACAAGTCCCAAAGCTCAACCTAGAATACTGGGGTGTGTGTGTGTGAAAGACTGTATGTATTACCCTGCTCCTTCCACACTATGTCATATCCCCTTGATTGCATTGACTTACACTGTGTAATCCATCTCAAGCCTTAGTGAGAAAGATAAATAACATAAATTCACAAACAACTTTGGAATTGAATTTTTAAAAATGTTGTAAATATGTACATTTTTACTGCTTCTTAGGGAGCCAATGAGGCTCAAATTGTCCCTCAGAACACTGCACAAGGAAGTGAAGATGTCCCTGTTCTTCCTCCACATTTTCTAGGGGAGCTGCATGCGCAATTACGTGCCATTGATCAAGGTCTGTGTGCCAGAGATTCTTCTTGTTTCAGCGGCACTTGATAGAATTGCAAGTTACTAAAAGTATCCACTTTCTTATATAAATACTAAATAAGTATTTGTGAAAGCCGCAGACCAATATTAAGCTAAAAGAAAAAGATATATATTTTCCTTAAAAAGAAAGAAAACAAGCCCAAGATGGGATGACATGCTACCCTACTGTCAAGTTTGCCAAAGGCATGGCTACACATTACCACTGCCGTGTGAAAAGGAACCAGGCTCTGACTGTGGAGAACTCAAAAGGCAACTGACAGCTCATCTCCCAAAGCAGCTGAGAAGCAAGGGAGAGTAGCTGTGTGAGATAGCTAGAGATAAAAGCTCATGGACAGCAATGCCCCCTGCCCTCTCAATGGGGGTGGTTTGAGGCAAACACCTCCAGCTTTCCTAGTTTATCAACTGAAAGGACCCTCCCAACAGATTCCTCAGCAGTTGGAGCTTGCTTTTCATGTGATGAATATAAAGTGTAACCTGCAGGCAACGGGTTCAAAACATAGTGAACTGGACAACGTAGCCCTATAGGTCCCCAAGCAGCCAACCCTATTAGCCAGATAGTGGTAAGCAAAAGCCAACGATAATTGCAGTTCTGAGAACCTCTACCCAAAGTGTTACATTTCCAGGTCAAAACCAAAAACTATTAGAAAAATTATAGGCCTCCTCTCCAGAGGCCTGCTTGAGGCAGTTCGTAATAAAGCAAACTAATACCAAGAAAATCATTAAAAACAAATAAGAAATAACCACCACCAAAAACTCAGCCATTAAAAACAAAATAGAGACATTAAACGACCACTGAGCACTTTAAAACAGGTCCGCAAATCAAACCTCATAACAGAAGCAGATCATAAAACAGCTAAAACTCCTTAGTTAAAATCCTGGGTAAGGAGAAATAGACTGGCCTGCCACCAAAAAGAGAGTAAGGGAGGATTGCCAGGTGAGCTTCAATGGAGAGGACATTCCAAAGGCAAGGAACCACCAATGAAAAAATCCTGTAACTGGTCCTGTGACTTGCCTGATGTCTGCAGGTGGGGGGATACAGAGCACAGGGTTTGGGGAGATTCTTAACTGGTGGGCTGGACAGTTATAAGTCAGCAATAAGATGAAATTAAAGACAATAGAGGGAAACATTTAAAAGAATTGGATTTGAAGCTGAGGGAAAGGAGAGGGAACAGAGTTCAAGACATTTTCCTGTTTGAAGTACACCACAAAACACAAAGAACTCATTGCAAACATCTTACCCCATCCTCACTGCTGAGGGGTACAAATAAAGATGACCACACTACACAGGGTAATAGAGAGGTCAAGTTGGGTAGCTCATCAGTAGATGCTAATAGATGGCTGATGTGCAAGTATATCAGTAGCAAGAGTTTGTAGATTGCAGTCCAAGTTGCCCAAGTTTAAGAAAAAGAATTTGTACTCACTTTGGGGGATATCAGCAACATCTCTGGGTTATAAAATTGATATATACACAATTTACTTTAGCGCTTAGCACTGCACATAGGAATTAAACACCCTACTTATAATCTTGATTTTACCAGTACTCTTCCCTGTCCGTATGTTGTTACTGCTGTTAAATTAGCCTTATGTATAATCTCTTACAGCCAACATAGGCCTGTTCCTACAATGGAAGGTCTTAAGAGTAAACTCTCTTGTCTTTCTACATTATTGTGGCATTGCTCTCCCACTGTTATAAAAAAAGCCAAAAGCATCGTCTGCATTAATATTTTAGACTAGCAGTTACCTTTCTGGCCTGATTTTCCAGACTGCTCACAAGAAAGCAACTACCAAATATAATATTTATTTTTATCTATTTCATACAAGAATCCACATCCTAGGTTCTGTGTGCTCTGATAAGTTATTTAAAATACTACCCACCAAGCACAAGAAAAAGTATGAGCAACAATACTTTATACATACACAGACACAAGGAAACCGGAAGCAACGACAAAGAAGACAATTCATCTGATCTGCAGAAAAGCTCACAGCAAGCTTCTGATCTGGTTGTATTGTTTTCAGTACAGGCAAGTACACACATTAACCATAGCCCAAAGTGTAGCTTCCCCTCTAATGAACTGCCCTCCCATGGTCCAAGTTTTGACCCCCAGGCTCAGTTCTGAGAATGACACAGTGACAAAAGGAGCAGAAGTCAGCAGCTCTGGTTTGGGAACTTTGATATATCGACGGTTTCCTCACATGGTTTGGGAGGAGGCGGGTTCAAGGGATTTTAGTCTCATGTGATTGGAAAACCCCCCAAAGTGAGATTCACTTGAGACAGGCTGTCTGGTTAACAAAAAGACAAGTGAGAAAATAAGCAACTGCTTCATGTATGTGAACCATTCCTCTGAGATTTGTGAACACACCTATTTTTATCTCTTAATATGTATGACCTTGTTATCAGACGACCTGGACTGCAAGCTGGAAAGCAAAAAAATCATTTAACAAAAAAAACAACAACAACAACAAAACCTTAGCAAAAGCACAACTCAAGGTGACATCTTTTCATATTCAGATATTTTAGTGACTTCCAATCATAGAATTTCAGAAATAAAAAATTACAGTATTTTGATAGCCTACTAAAATCAGACTAGGTCTAAAGCACAGGCAGCAGAATAAAGCCAGTAACATGTAACGTCTCTGTCTCCCCTTCGTATGCTGCAGCCCACTAACCCCCCTGAAGTTCTACTCTCCTTGGGATTTTAAGGGAGAGCAGCGGGGGTCTGTAGAGATATGGAGGAATTGGAAAACAAGCATCTCCCCTCCCAGATCAATAGAAGTGCCACTGTACAGGTGGAACTGCCATCCCACCAGTTGAACAATGCCTTTAAATCCAACCCATTATGGATAAGACAATACAACACTTTGCTTATATCCCAGCTTTCTCCCCAGTGAGGACCCAAAAGCAGCTTACATTGTTCTCCTCTCCTCCACTTAATTGTCACAACAACCCTGTGAAGTAGGTTTGTCTGAGAGTACGTGACTGGCCCAAGGTCACAAAGCCAGCTTCCATGGCAAGGAGGGGAAGTGAATCAGGGTCTCCCGCTTTAACTATAAGCCACTCTTGTTCGCTTCTAACCACATTCTTGGGGGGAGGGGGAATATTCCAAAATGCAATTCCTGAGATACAGATACGATGGGGAAGGGAGAACTGAGCATGTTACTTACATTCTGAAGAGTGCTTTCCACTGATCTCATATAAGTAGCAATTGAGTCTTTTTCTCTGTTGAAAAGGAGGGGAGAAGGTATGCTTACAATCATCACATAAATTACGAGAATGAGCATTACCAAATGCCCCAAGAGTTGTTATCTTTGAATCACTTCAGTGCAAACATAAAACGGATAGCTTAGATAACTATAATGAGACTGCCATAAGCAGCTTTTCCCCCTCTTCTTGAGCTGACTGAAGGTCAAGCATATGGTGTAAATAGCTGATTAATGATGGTGGATATCAGGTCCACCTAGGATGCCATGCTGGACAATGTGGCATAGGTATCAAGCTGTCATGGTACTTGTTAATGAAATGCCATGCCCACATTTATTTATTTATTTTATTTATATTTTGCATTTATATCCCGCCCATCCCGTAAATGGGCTCAGGGCGGGCTCAGGGCGGGTCACAACATTTTGATAAATACAATAAAATTTAAAACACATTAAAACATTCAGAATACTTTGCATGTGGCTGAGGAGTCTTTTGATCAGACACCTACAGAAATCAAAAATGTTAGAAGCAGATAATGTAAGACTGACATTGTTCCATGAATAAATACCCTATGCACACAAAAATGCCAAACTGGCAAAAGAAATAGGTCAGCAAGGAAAGCTCAGAGGGAGTAAGACAGCCATGTGGCAGTCATGGGGGCATGCTCCATCTTCTCCAGGAAGGGGATGGTCCTCTGAACTAG
Organism: Gekko japonicus; assembly: GCF_001447785.1. NCBI lineage: Eukaryota > Metazoa > Chordata > Lepidosauria > Squamata > Gekkonidae > Gekko > Gekko japonicus. Next base: position 1,435,554 of record NW_015175362.1, on the reverse strand, counting down.
CCAGGCACTGTGTCAGTCCAAGCACAGTTCACCTATCACCTCCTCCCATGATATAACCAGCTGGGGCCAAGCGAGCCCTACGGCAATGCTGCTGGGACTTGGCTCAAACCCAGCCAGTGGTGGCACAGGTTCAGGAGGCGATGTTTGTTGTTGCATGCTATGCTGCCAATGGCCAGGAGTAAGGTGAGCCCCTGCAGCAGGTCAATATCTTCCTCATTTTGCCATCCCAACCAAGTGCCTGGATGGCTTGACTCAAGAGCTGGCCCCTCCTCCTCCTCACTCATACAGTTGTGAGGCAGCAAACACAGGCCTGAGCTGCTACATCTCCACTGCACGGGGGAGGTGGAGCAAGCAGGGAGTTCCTAATCTTCCAAGTGATACCCTCCACTTTCATTCTGCATACCTGCTTAGCCAGTTTCCAAGACTGCTGCATAAACGGAGGAAACGTGGCTCTGGGTCGGGTCAGGGAGAAAGCAGTGTGTTGAAAACCAAATGTAGCGCTCCGCTCAAGCTGCCCATCAATGTTACCAGGGAAGCCACTCCTTTTAGAATGGCTCTTTGAGCCATTTGCTCACGTGACAGCAACCCTCAATAAATGGGAAAGGAACACAGAGGGAACATGAGCAAAAGCTAGGGAGCCTTCCTCACAAGAGATACCAGCAGAGGCAAGGGTAGAATGTCCACTTGAAGGAAAATATCCAGGTCCTGTTGCCCCTCATCACTTCTAGGAAAGGGACACAATCTTCTCCCTACCAAGGCAGGCGCAGGGGGGAATCTGTTCCCTTACTAAAATGTGCACTGATCGAAAATATCTTCCCAAAAGGAGCTTTCGGATATGAAAAGGTAAACGAAGAGAGGAGAAGACAGGTAGAGACATATTCAGAATTCCAATAAAATTGCTGTACATAGTCACACAGTGCCAGATTATAGTTTTGCAATGTTCCCTCTAAGCTGTGGAGTCCTGTGAGCAAAAATTCTACCTTGCGAGCTACTGGCGTTAAAGTTGTGAGCGAGCAATTTGGCTACTGCCTACATTAGTTTGCTCTGGAGCCATCCTTCCTGAGCTGAGTCAAAATTGTGTGAGCCGGAGGCTAAAAAATGATGAGCTAGCTCACACTAACTCAGCTTAGAGGGAACACTGGCTGGAACCAGTACAAACTTGCAATATAGAACCCCTCCTTGATGCTGTTTCAGCTATATGGATATATACTTCATTGTCTGATAAAAGAAACATTTCTAGTTTATTTCAGAACTGTCATAAATAAGCCACATCATGATGATGGGCTAGACCCCCATTTTGATCCCCCCCCACTCCGTATCTTCAGCCTTGGCCTCAAAGTGTGTTCAAAAGAACTTAAGATGAACACATGGTATATCACTATATATTGCCAAACTCCCTAAGATGGCAGATATCAGTACAACATCTTGCACTCCACTACCATGTTATGCTCCTGCTCATGGGTGAATCACCCCACTTTGTACTATATCCTAAAAATCTCTTTCTGCCTTCCTGTCCTGTGTGCATTGAGTCATAATGTCACACATTAGAGTGAGTGCTACACCTTGAGGAGAAGAGCATAAGCAGTTCCATCTGAACAAAAGCAGGTGAAGGTGTTTGCTTCCCTCTGTGTGAAAGGTGTTGTGAACATGTCTCCTGTGTATACACTCTATTCTGCAGCAGGGCAGAAGTGATTTTTATTTTGCCACCAAGGTTTGTGTGAGAGGGATGTTTTGAGTGTGTGTTTGTGCATACACCAAGCAAAGGGACATCAGAAACCTCTTGCTGCTGTGAAAAAATGTGGTGTTTTTTATTGGTACTCCTTACCAAATCCTGAGTACTGGTTCCATGGGTGACCATGCTTGTGCATCACTGTTGTGACTTACAGGTGCAAATGCTATGTACATTTCGCTTCCTGGCTCCTGCAGATCTGGTACACCAACTGTCATATGCTCTCTCTGGTCCAACGTCTGCTTTCTATCGAACTCTTTGCTCTTTTGTTAGGACAGCTGCACCACTACAAGTTGGGGGAGGGGACGGGAATGGTGGCTCAATCATTGTGCAATAGGAATATATGTTTGTGCCACAACAAGCCCATCCCTAAATGACTGAAATGGGCCATTAGTATGTTGAACTAAGTTTTCTTTCTTCAAGAGGATCTTGCAGTAAATTTCAAAGAAAGGCAGCTGTACTTTTGTTTTCCAGGGCTGCATTATCCAGGCCTAAAACCCTTTGCATGAAAGTAAGAATTGATCTTTTGTCTGTTTCAAGTGATCTCCCCAAGGCCCCAGTGCTCACTTTGCTGCCATGCGGAGGGCACTCTCTGCATCGTGGATGCTCTCTTCCAGTCGACGCTTGTCCTGCTCCAGCTGGGTAAGATGTCTATTGAGCTGACGCAGAGATTGATCTTTTCTTCTCAGCTCCATCTTTGCCTCGGAGAGACTCTGAGAGCAGACAGAAAACAGAGTTACTTGTCAGCTCCGATAATTAACTTCAATTTATGCCATGGGCTATTAAACAAAGAGGAATACAGACGGACTGTGAAATAGATTGAGGCTATTTTCTAATAAAAATAGTTCCTATTTACCTGTTCAAACATTCAGCGCATTATATAGCAAACAAAAATCCCATCCTCAGTCCAGTATAGTCAAAGATATTACGAGTGCTGCATGTCAAAATTATTCTACAATTTCATGACAATATCCATTTTAATAGTGAAAAATAGCTCAATAAAGTATTATTTTGAAAGAAAAGTCCATAGTATATGAAACCACTAAAGGTAGTTAAAGACACTGAGTAATACGGCTCGGAAAGGAAAGAGGTAAAACAAATATAAACAGAAGAGAAGCATCCCTATACTTCTTCCAGTATTGGTATTCACCATGCTGCCAATTATTGCTAGCATGCAAATTACATTGCATGGTTTCTGTCTCTTGAAGGTTTCCCCGGCTTCTCTTCAACATAAATGTTTCAAATTAAAAAAATAGTTCAGATTGATAGAATATATACAATTCTCAAAGGATCAACATTTTTTTACTGACTTCATTTATACTTCGCCTTTCTCCCCAATGGGGACCCAAAACAGCTTCCATCATTCTTCTCTCCTCCATTTTATCCTCTCAACACAACCTGTGAGGTAGGTTAGTTTGAGAGTGTGTGACTGGCCCAAAATCACCCAGCAACCTTCCACGGCAGTTGAGATTCAAATCAGGGTCTTCCAAATCCTAGTTTAACATTTTAACCACTACACAGCACTGGCTTATATGGAAACTATGAATGCCTACTCCTTTCTTTTTTCTTGTAAGGAAATATTTTCAAAGGATTCAACTTGCTGAGACCAATTTTTATTTCACAGTCTGAGTTGCTCCTCTTCAGCTGCCCTTCCCCATTGGGGAAAGAGCTCACAATTGTTATAGACCATCAGAGTGCCAGCACTATATTAGATTTTTGGTAATATACTGTTTCTGCATTTTTGTTTATGCTAGTGTGTATTTAGACTTTGTTACATAAAAAAAAACTAATTCCAAAAGTGTGCCTTTTAAAAAGAGTTTACATTTGGTCGCTATGTTTATTGCAAAAGGCTTTAAACTGGGCTGTTCCAGAACAAAATTCCTATATGCTACTTTGACAAATTAAGAAGTTATAGCTTTCACAATGTAGCCAGGAATTTTAAATATCTACAACACTCTGAACACATTTCTAACAGCATCCATCTGATGACTGAAAACATCAAGCACCAGAGGAATTTGGGAAAGGCTCAGCAACCACTTAGCCAACGTCAATGGAAACTCAATATTGCAATAGAAGCCCTAGAGATTTATACCACACAACCTGAGATTACATTAACACCTGTAGAACAGAGGGTCATTTGTCACTTTGTTTTTGAAAGAGATGGACATGCATTTGGGAGGGCGCCATATTTGCATTCATGAAAATGAGAATTATAAAACATACCTTGGACACTAGAATTAGCTTTGAAACTCTTGACTATGTCATTTCACTGAAGTAGCTGTATACAGGATGATTGACGCAAAATCTTTACAGATCTTTATATATGGACTTCTGGGATTAGTTAGGGAGTTTGGGGCATACCCCCAAAAATGTTGAAAAGGTCTGGCAAGATGGAAATAGGACCAGATGCCATATTCTGACTAAGCTGTAAGTATACAAATAATGGAGTGTACAACTAATGTACATGCAGAAAGTCTCAGGTATTTATTTGGTCAGTGCCTGGCAACTGCAATCCACTGAAGGTTGAACATGCTTAAAGCCTTTTCACTTCAATATATCTTAAGCATGCTTTAAATGTTCTGACTGTAGCCGTTATGAGAAAGCAAGTCCCACTGATATCAAGAGGACTTAATTCCAGTTAGTATCACAGTGTGGCACGTGTACAAAAGTAGCTCACAAACAATCACAAGGAATTAATATATGCAGATAAATCATTTCATTGCTTGGCTAGGACAAAACACCAGTAAAGCAGCCAGGGTTGGGAACCCTTCCTGATGTCACTTACAATAAACACTAGATGTGTGCGCCAGCCAAATTAAGTCCAGCTAAATTATTTAATTTCTTCCACCTTTCCAATTTCTTGCTCTTCCTACTTAAAGATGTTTGGTTCTCCCCTACTTAACATACTTCTTTTCACTGTATTAGTGAATCACTAAAATTGAGCCTTGCTTAAAGGGCAGTATCACCAAATGGCTGTGATGTCCACTTCAGGAGCCAACACAACACCCATTTTCTATCCATGCACTCCATTTTCACCATTACCTAACCCATTTGCCTCAGATGAAATAATGGAAAGTTGGCATTTTTGAAGATTTGTTTTTAGATTTTTTTCTAAAAAACAATGACAAGAAATCTCTGCAAGTCAAAGAGGTAGAGAATAACTTGCAGACAACAAAACACTGAACATTTGTTTTGGCCTTCCTCATGTATTATCTAGGTTCAATGAACACATTCAAGAGAAAGTTGTCGCTACACTTTTTAAAAAAACCCTTGGTCTTTGTGGGTTAGATAAACCTTTAAAATTGTCTGAACCACAGCCCAGGATGCTTTAAAGTAATAAACTTTCAGCTGCTAAGGCTCTTCTCTCCCCCCTCCCCTTACCATTTCTTCAGATTGATCTAATTAAAACCCCTGATAAACTTTATGGACTCTAATATTTTCAGCTGAATGACTGAAACCAAGAGGGTGTGCCTCAAGGCAGCAAGGCAACAATGATAAGCAGCAGGTTAGCCACTAATTTCTCAACCAGGGTAGATTGTAAAAGTGTGATGTTCTGATATCCAAGAAACTGTTCAGGAGAGAATAGGATAAATCAAGTTTAATAACTCTGGTCCTAATTGTTCCCCCAATGCTCAACTCTAATTACTTGGAGAACTCTCCTGACTGTCACCTGATATTAAGTTGTTGGAGGCTGAGTGTGGAACAGTGAGATAATCAATAAACATTTAGAGGGGAGAAGAATGAAGATCCCCGTTAAGCAGTGGGAACCGGCAGCACCCAAAGCCCTTCTGCTCATGAGAAAGCCTATGGGAGAACCACTGTGATTGCAAAGCAATAATCCAAAAGCACTCTTTTTAGGCCTTGAGGCCTTGAGGCAGGAGTACGTTTGAGAAAAAAGAGGTTAACACGGTCACCCTAATTACAGCCCACTTTCACATGCTTCATATATAAGCGAAGACAAGCCAATTAGGTAGAAAGGAAGATAAGAGAAGTTTTATTTGTATACTAATTAAACCCCTGATGAAATTAAAGGAAAAACATACAGCTCTGTAATTGTGTCTGAGAAAGGTCACTTCAGGTTCAGTTATCAGAAAAGAGCAGCCTTGAGATATTTCACTTAATCCACAATATAGCCCCTTTTATTTTGCTCCCTGAGTCTTAATATTTACAAAAATAAGAAAATTTCAGAGCCTCATATAGCGCATTTATCTCAAAATGTTGCAGTGGCCAAGTCTGAATGGTTATAGAAAGCTAAAACTGAATAAGGAGAGGAGCATAACAATAACAAAAAGAAACCACACAAACCCATATATTACCAGTGTACATTATTCTGAACAGAAAAGAGCTCTAAAGCACATTTTAATAACCTGACCCCAATTATTTTTACCTTTAGATCTTTTATTCTTCAGACATCAAAATCGTCATATGGTCATTTGCAAACACCGTTATTTCTATTCACCTAAAGTAAAATCGCATAACTAAGCCATGTTCCCACTACGGAACCCTAGAAGACTATTCCAACACAGAGTACAACGGACAACTTGATTAAAGTTCTCCACAAAGATTACATAAAGGAGTGATAACTGTCCCCTAGGTTTTGCATTCCCCCCTCAAGAATATTATAAGTTCTCTTCATTTAAACACTTCTTTCTCAAGTCTGTACATTTTACTATAATATTCCCATACAAATGGCTGTGCACTTTCTGTATTTTATGTAAACTAGTTTGTTTTGATCTATACTGGCCATGGGCTGTAATAATAAACTTTGGGAACTATGGATTAAAGTACTTGCATTTGCTGCACAAAGCATAATTGTCTTTTGAGGTTTGGTCTGTTAAGAGAAAAGAACACATATCCTTGAACTCAGTTGTGCAACCCTCAATGCAATTCCATGATCCTGTTTCTCTTGCAGAAGGTGCAAAAGGAAGCTTTTGTGCAGAATGACATAATTTGACATCTTACACCCAGTAAACAAGGCAGACCCACGGATGTGTGTCGTGCACATACATGTCATTTCCAAGAGACAGAATGAGGTAACCAAAATGGGTTAGGGTTAGGGTTATGTCCTTGTGCGACCAGTTGCCCTGAGTCATCCTTCTTTGTACATGCGCTCCCCAACCCGATAGGCTGGCATCAGTGTTCATCACCACTCTCTTTGGTTCCCAAAGTGGTACAGCCCACTGAAACCTCGCTGGTTCCCGCCACCAGCTCAGCTCTGTCTTGAGGTTCTCTGGTAGAGAAACTAGCCTTGTTCTTTTATTTGCAATGACTTCCTAGAAGGGCAAAAAAAACCCTATAAAGAGGGCGTGTGTGAAATATTTTTTAAAAAATACTTTATTTATGTAGTTTTACATTATACAGCCACAAACATTTCTATACAATTATATTCATTTTTTGGAGGTCTTGTACATAGTAAAAAGATTTCCCACCACTTATACACTTTTAACCATTTGTTTTGAAATTTAGTTTCTTCTTTTCCACATAACAGCATTGTTAATTTGTCTAATTCAGCTATATCCAGCTATTTCTTTGCTATTTCTATCTTAGAGGGTAACTTTTCCGTCTTCCAATATCTTGCTACCATGATTCTAGATGATGTTCAGATGTATGTTAGTAAATATTTATCATTTTGGTTAAAGTTATCTGGGATAATATTTAGTAAGTATATTTCCAGTACTAAATTTAGCTCCACGTTCATCATCTATATATCTAATAGCCAACTTGCCCCCTCCGTGCGGATCGCTAAATCAGCACGGAGGGGGCAGGTGGGGGGGAGGGGGAGGTTTGTGCACACGTGGGCCAGTCCCCACGTGTGCACAAAAATGCAAAAAGTTAAAAAAAAATTCGGGGGGATGTTTAAATCCCCCCGAAAGTGCAAGAGTGGCTCTGCATATCGAAAACAGATCAGCCAATATCATAATGTCTCTGTATAAATCAATGGTGCAACCTCATTTGGAATACTGTGTACAGTTCTGGCACCTCAGAAAGCATATTATAGTATTGGAAAAAGTGCAGAGAAGGGCAACTAGAATGATAAAAGGGTTGGAACACTTTCCCTATGAAGAAAGGTTAAAGCGCTTGGGGCTCTTTAGCTTGGAGAAACAACAGCGGAGGGGGAAAAGGTTTTTAAGTTTCGGGTGATCCCATACCTGGAAGCAGACCATTTTCCTATTTCCCTTATGGCAGAAATACATTTCATAAAAGTTTACTCTTCGCTATTTTTAGTGGCTGAACCTCGAAACTCTGATATGCTGTTCTGCTGTCCTAAATGGTCTAACCAACTAAGCCTTAGATTGAAGGAACAATTGTCACCTGAGCTTCTTTCCCGTTTTTGTGTGTCTCTGTCTAATCCGGTCTTTTTGCAAGACCCCTTGCTGGAGTATGACAAAGTGATCCAGCAGCTTGGAAGCACTCTGTTAAGTTCTCATAGGTCCTGTTCATACAAGCTGTTTGGGCCGGGAAAAGGACGGATCAGGGCCGGAGCAAACGGGCGCGATCCCACAGCAACATCTGGCTACTGTCGTGCTACCGTCTCCGATCCATCCCATCCCACCCATACAGCGCACCAAAAAAGAACCACCTACCTGGGTGGTTCTTTCGAATGGGCAGCGGCAAGTGCAGCCGTGGGATCGCCAGCGCGTCCTTGCGCCGGCACATCCCCGGCTCATGGCCGAACTGCGCATGTGTGAGCATGCGCAGTTCGCCAGCCTCCCCTTCCCACCGTCGCTTTCTCCCCGGCATCTGATTGTGCCGGGGAGCGACGGCGCCGCGGCTCAGGGGATCCGTGAGATCCCGCCGCAGCGTCTCAACTTTGCTGCGGCTCAGATTAGCCACAGTTTGCCCATCCTTTTCCCTGCCATAGAAAGCCAAATTTCAAACATGCTAAGATTTCTAAACCTTGGTTTACCAAATCTTGTGTCAAGGCTAAATCCCTTTTGGTTACAGCGTATAGTAGGTATATCTACTCAAGGCCTGATGAGCGTAAGAACAACCATGAGTATCTCCTCACTCAAAAGAGACTCTATAAAACACAGATTCGTAAAGCCAAAATGGAGTATTCTAGAGAGCAATGGGCACGTCTTATTCAAGCCACTAAAGAGAAAACTACATCAACTTTTTGGCGAATCGTGTCAGGTAAAGTGTAAAAAGCAGCTTTGAATTCACAAGTGCCTCCAGACTCCTGGATCACTTATTTTCAAAGTCTTTATGATGACTGCTATACGCCCTGTAATATTACTCCCCTAGCTACTTTGCCGAGTTGGTCTCCAGTTTCAGAGCAGGAAGTTAAGTCGCACATACACCGCCTCAAAAGGAATAAAGCTCCTGGAATAGATGGCATACCGTCTGAGCTCTTGAAAGAAAATGAGGACTGGTGGGCCTCTTTCTTGGCTCCCCCTTTTTACTTATGTTGATGTTACAGATCGTGTCTCCAAAAGTTGGGAGACAGCACTGATTGTTCCACTTTATAAGAAAGGTAAGCCAGATGATCCTTCCAACTATAGACCCATCAGCCTATTGCCTATAACTACTGTATGCTAGCCATCTCCTAGACAAATTGCTAGATTGGTTATCTAATAATGATATCATTCCACCGGAACAAGCTGGCTTTATGGAAGGTAGATCCACATTAGACCACTGTTTGGTCCTTCAGCATCTCATTGAAAAGTGTGGTAACAAAGGAGACTCCTTCTTATATGGGGCCTTCGTGGACCTTAAGGCCGCTTTTAATGCTATTTCTAGGGTCAAGCTGTGGGGCGAACTGGAGTCATCCTCAACTGATAAAAGACTCCTCTTCTTGATTTGAGCCTTACATCAGCACACCTCCCTAAGAGTCAAATATAATAAGCAAGGACATCTCACAGAACCCATTACCACTCTGAAGGGGGTTAGACAGGGATGTCTCCTTGCCCCTCTATCCTTCATTTTCTATATAAATGATGTGGTAAAGCTGCTTAACGTAAGTAGACCTCCTCCTCCTCCTCAACTGGCTCATGAACATCTTCAGAAGAATTGGATGAAGTAGCAGGACAATCGGAAATTTTACAACCTGAAATAACTAAACAAGTAAGGACTAAAACTCCCAATGAGGTGACTGACCACAAGAGGAAGAATGGGTGTGTTGTGGAAGAGCAATTGGTGGAAGAAATTGAGATAGACCCCCCGAGTGTAGAAGAGGTTACATCAGGTCAGCTTTTTTCTCAGGATTCTGGACAGAACTGACTAACTAATCCCACTCCACTCAGGTTTAAGGAAGAAGCCTTGGAACATTATTCATCCATGAAGAAATTAAAAATACTTACTCTTAATTGTAGAGGGGCCAACAATAAAATAAAGGCTAGACGTATAGCAAATGATTTATATAAACGACATGTAAACGTGGTGTTTCTCCAAGAAACCTTTTTTAAAAAAATATTTTTATTGAGTTTTTCAACACACCCATCACCAATACACCACAGTTAAATCATACACCTTTTACTATGCAACACAGAGAGCTTATTAATTGTATCAATTGTATTTTTATCATATCTTCCCTTTCTTCTCATAGCATTCACTGAGGTTTTATATTTTTATAACTTACTAAGGATTTTACTCTATCAGAGCTATACCAAGATTCTTATCTGCACTGTAGACCCACGACAGAACTTTTTCCTTTTGCCAATGATAAATTTAAACCTATATATACCACAACATAATTTCTTTTCTTTCACAATTTTCACATAAACACTACACACAATTTTCGCATAAACACTACACACAACTTTCACATAAACACTACACAAACTCAGAGATAGTCCTATTCATCTTCTTCACCTTTTATCTTCAACTTTATACCTCTCAAACTTTACAAATTTATGCCCTTAGCCAATACTGAGTATATTCTAGCCTTATCTCTCCATAAATTTATCATTTCATCATTTTATAATTTTTATATTAACTTCATTTTCTTTAGATTTAAATATAGTTTTAATAAACCTTATAAATAATTCATTTTATAACAATTTCATCTTTATCTCTAAGTTTTAAATCTTATATTTTTATCTAGAAGGTGGTCATATATTATTATCTTATCTTTCGTCAATAGTGTTGGCTTAATAAAAGCCTCCAATGGTGAGACCCATCTTAGTATTATTTCATAATATCTATCTTTTATATTTCGCCAATATTTTATCAATGCCCCCCCCCCTATTACATGTTGGTGAAAATTGGAGTGTATTTTATCTTTGTTGTACCAAATATAAGCATGCCATCCTATTGTCAGATCGTGGCCTTCTAGATTTAAAGTTCTCCTATCTTCTAATTTTACCCAACTCTTAATCCAGGTTAAAGTTGCAGCTTGATAGTACAATTCCCAGTTGGGTAATCCCATACCTCCTTTTTCTTTTTTCTCTTATAAATATTTCCACTTGATTCTTGGCTTTTTGGGGTACCATATGAAGTGCCTTACAGTGTTATTCAGCTCTTTGAATAATGTCTTCTTTTTTAATATTGGTATGTTTGGGGCAAGGAATAAAAAACGTGGTAATATATTCATTTTTATGGTGGCTATTCTTCCTAGTAATGATAGTTGTATATCTTTCCATTTTAAGAGGTCTTTTTAAAATTTCTTTCAATAATTTTTTATAATTATTTTCCATTAGTCCACTGTTCCTGTTAGTCATCTGGATGCCTAAGTAGACCACCTTATTAGTAATTTCTAAATTTGTAATCTTAGACAATTTAACTTTTTCTTCTTGCAAATGTCGCCGCCAGTGCAATTTTCTTAATTTTGTCTTTGAGGTCTTTCGGTAGCTTGCTATCCGCTGCTGCTAGGTCTGACGCCCAGGACAAGGCTGCTCTTGCAAACATGGATCTTGTTGAGGCTTTCAGAGCATTTGCTGAAGCTTCAAAGTCTCAGCGTAGGGCCTGCTGTATCCTCCTGTCATATGGATCTTTGGGAAGGCCATCTGCCTCCATGGGCAGCACGGATGTAGATGTCAAGTTAGACACAGGGTCATCCACCAGTGGTAGCTTAACCCTTTTAGCTGCTTCTAGTACCAGGGAGTAAAATTTGAAGACTGGGTGGTTAGCTCTGGTTCTAGATGGTGCCCCCCACTCTGCCTTATTTTTTTATTTTTTTATTTATGCTTTCAGCTTGTATCCCACTCGAACCCCAAGGGGTCTCTGAGCGGCTTACAGTTACTCTTTATCCCTATCTATGGCCACATATAGTCAAGGGTGGGGACTGCCCTACCGGCACCCAGTGGAGGGACTTGCTGTTCTTTTTTCGGTTCGGCTTATTGTCGGCTCGGCTTTCGGGGTTTTTTTTTTTGCTCCTCTTCTTCTCCTTCCGGTGGTCTTTCGGTGTTGGCTGTATTCGGCGGACCCATCTGGCGCACGGTTCGCGTCAGCGCAGCCCCGGCTCTGTCCGTTTGGCTCCGCCGCGCCTGCGCCTCTACGTCCTTTGCGTCTTCTGGCTCCGCCTTCTGCCGATGTCCGATCCACCGCTGGTGTTGCGCCTCCTTGCCGCCACCAATCGCCACTTCACTCATACGATTATAAAAGGCAGCCAGGAGTGGAACACCTGAGGGTTTCACCCCTGATTTAGGAAGAGATTTCTCTGCTCCCTCAGGGAAGTGTGGTCAGGTTCTTTTCCCTTTGGTTATGTAGTAAGTTCCAATACTCTGAGGACCTTTGGGAGTAACCTGGAGTATAACTCTTGAGGAAAGAGCCTAGTTTGGGAAGATGTAACCACCTCTTCTTCCTCATTGGATAGTTCTCCCTCCTTGGAAAAAGAAGCCTCTGAACTCTCTGAATCAGCTGATTGATCCTCTAGGAGGGGGCTGTGTTCCCTATGTATAGAGTCCCCTCTCTTTCTCTTCTTTGGTCTCAGGGTTGGGTTTAAGTCCCTGTCCCCATTCTTATTGCCAAAAGAGTTTGCTGTATCAGTGCAGGTTTCTTGATCACCTGATGTGGAGTCCTGCACTGCTGCCCTAATCTCCCTTCTCATCTCAGACCTTAGCCTTGATAGCAATGAAGTCTTAGTATCACTGTGTATTTATATTGTTTTTATTTGTGTGGTTAAATATTTGTGTGATTTTAATGTATTTATGTTTTTATGGAAGCTGCCCTGAGCCCGCTTTGCAGGGAGGGCGGGGTATAAATTTGATAATAAATCAATATCTATATTTCTACCCTCCTCCCCGCTCTGGTTGCCTCCAGAGTTGGGGATGAGGCACTAGAGGGGGCCAGACCACGTACCACACCTTCTGGCTCATGGGAAGTGGAAGGGCCTGCCTTCACAGCCTTCCTCTAAGTGAAAGTGAAAGCTGCTCCCTGTGAAGAGAAAATTGACAGGGACCAAATGGCTACCTCCCCACAGGGCAAAAGGGGTCTAGAAGAGAGCTCCATGAGTCCCGCAGGTCGCAGGGATTAACCCCCCCACTTTTCGCCAGCGGCTTACCGAGGTTATGAAGTCGAGGGAGTAGAAGGGCTGGTCCTCCGCTCCATGGAGGTCACTCCTTCCAAGCCTATTGGAGTGCTGATTGGTAGTGGGCATGTCTGCGTAGGCTTCTGCCATCTCAACTGTCCCCTCAGGGTGGTGAGGGGGGGTTTCTTGCCCAAGGTTTGAGACCCCGTTGGGAGACAGCTTTTGGGGGCCCCAATCGCCATTGGCTGAGCTCACTCACTGCCGCTCTGCTGTGACATGGAGGGAGGGCGGGTGTGGAAAGTACCTTTCCCATCCTTGCGATCACTCTTCCTGCCTTCCAACTGAAGGCCCCCGTGGATCTTCTGCGCTCCCTAGAGAGCCACCGCTGATGTCCTGCACCTTCAGCAGGGCCGAAAAGAGGGGGGTTCCCTGGGCAAGCCCCTTCGAGATCAAATTCTGCCAATCGACCCTGCTTCTGGAGAGGAGAAGCCTAACCCATACGTGAGGACTGCCCCACTCACAAGGACCACCAGAGAACCAATGTGTAAATAGCTACAAGAATATCAAGTTTAGCAGAGTCAGCCAAATAAGCTAGTTTCAGAGAAAGAGTAATAGTACTTTCAGTTGTTAAAATACTGTGACTAAGGACAATGCTGACACAAGCCTAAACTACCCAGGCTAGCCTGCTCTTGTCAAATCTTGGAAGCTAAGCAGAGTCAATCCTGGTTAGTACTTGAACAGTGGACCACCACAGAGGTCCAAGGTTGCTAGGCAGACGGTGGCAAACCACCTACTTCCATCTCTATCTGTCCCTATGGGGTTGCCATAAGGTGGCTGTGACTTAACAGCACTTTCCATCACCAGTAAGACCCATAGACGAATGGCGATATTTGGTGTGCAGACTGGCTGAGAGGAGAGAATGCATTATCCCACAACCTAGTCCTTTAACCATAGCTGTGTGTTTCTTTGAGCAAGGTCGAACAGAATTAGGGCAGAGTTTAATCCTAGCTTCATATTACTAAAACACCCAATGCCACTTCTGTTTTAACAGCCATTTCAGTGTTAGCTTAAGTATGAATTTCACTACAGTAAGTTTTTTTAAAAAAAACTTCACAGACTCAACCTTCACACAAAAAGAAAAAGAGATCATGGGAAAAGTTGGTTAAGGTTAATAAAGACACCCAAAGGATAAGTCTTATAAGAATCACTCCCTGGTCTAATACAACAACAATAAAAGCCCCTAACTATAAGGGACTTGAATATCAGAAGTCGGAGCAAAGTCTTATCTATTGATATTCAAGCTACCAGGAAAAATAGGGTTTAGAACATTAAAAAAATGCATGCAACTTTATAGGTCTATTGATTCCCTCTGCTCATCTCAAGGTAGCACAGTTGCTTTGTAGTTGATTCAATGCTATAACAAAAGATCTCTCAGGAAAGTGGATTTAACAAGAAGCCTTCCTGTATTTTTGACTGAAAACTTAAAGATACGTTAAAGCTTTAAACTAACCAGGATAAATGGTATGCAAGTACACGTGCTTAACATCTTTGCATTATACTCGTGCAATAATCCCATTTTTTTCTTCCAACGTACATGTCAATAAATCTTTCCCACTGCACTCTAAATTCCAAGGTCACGAACAGAAGTGTTTATTAGTATAATTACAAAAAGCAATAATACCATTAAAGCCTTCAGAGGCACATCTTTTAAAATCTATTAGAGGAAAATGTGATTAGGCCATCAAAAAGAACCAATTTTATTCAATGAGTAACATTTTAAATATTACTTTTAATGTAATATTTTATAAAATACTTGTTTTATTAGGAAGTGAAACCCAATGCAATACAAACACTTGAAGCTGCCTTGTATTGAGTCAGACCATCTAGCCCAGTATACTGACAACCAGCTGTTCTCTATTGGGTAGTCCTCCTTCCTGCTCCTCCTGCTGTTGGAGAACGGACCCTTTCAAGTAATGATGGCAGAGACTGAACCTGGGATCTTCAATAGACAAAGCAAATGCACTACCTATGGGTCCTCCCTAGATAACCAGTATTTCCAAGAAGTAGCTATGCGCCCATGTCCAATGATGGGACAGCAACAACACAGAACTACTTGAATGCTAATATCATAGAACAATCCTACCTCTATAATGAGATCAACTGAAAATAACTCTTAGAAGCATCTGTGAAAAGCAACAATCATTCTGGTAATAAGAACAGAAAACCTGTGTTTGTTGGCCAGGTACTGGTAACATAAATGGATAAAATCTCTGCAAATACTCAAAAACAGGCATCATAAAACCTTTTATGAATTGTTGAAAATGAAGAATTTTTAAAAGCTTGCCAGTGCAATCCAGCACTAGACACTTTGCATACCATTTAATATTTAATAAGGAGGTTCTGTATGAAATAAAAGTTATTGTAAGGTATCTCATATATATAAAAGCCCTAATGTGTTGGCACTTCCCAGCTCTCCCATTGGCTGTGCTGTGCGCTCCATCATCCATTGGCTAATCAACCACCACTCAAGAGTACTCACGTGCCATTGGCTGAGTGCTGGATCCGCTCCTCTTCCCTGCTCACTGCCACCTCAGCCACTGTTCCGTCAGAATAAACTGCCAAAACGGCTGTCTCTCCTGACGAAGACACTTCTGTGTCTGGCTGGCTACTGAAACGACTGTTCCCTGTTCAGGAAGAGGCTTCTATTGCTGCCATGTCTCCTGCTTGGCTCCTCCAAAGCTGGCTGGCTACTGAAGTGAGCCAGTGGCCATCAAATCATTGCCTTCTCCTGCCGCTGTTGGACTAATTTTTCTTTCAGTGGCTGTTGCTAGGCAACCAAGCTTGGTTCTGTCAGTAAAAAGTTGGGGGGGAAGGAGACCCTTTCAAGGCCTACTTTGGCCTTTGTGGGGAACTCATTGGGGCCTGTCCTGACTAGGGTTGACAGCTCCAGGTTGGGAAATTCCTGGAAATTTGTGGTGGACTCAACGAAAGCCAGAGTTTGGGGAGGGGAGAGGCCTCAGGTGAATAGAATCCCATAGGGTCCACCCTCCAAAGCAGTTATTTTCTCCAGGGGGAGAGAGAGAGATCTGCTGTCTGAAGTTCAGTTGTGATACCAGGTGATCTTCAGGCTCCACCTGAAGGTTGGCTACCCTAGGCCTGGCAGCACCCTCTGGGTGACTTGATGACACCTGACTGGCATGACTTTACGAGGCCTGGCTGCTTGCTCCTGTTCACCACCAGCAGCCCCCCTAGAACAGTGAGTGTGGCATAGCAGTTAGCACTTCAGAGCAGGGTCTACCAGACCCAGGTTATTGCTGTGGAAGCTGAGTGAATGATTTTGGACCAGTCACAGACTTTCAAGCTAACCTACCTCAAAGGGTTGCTGTGCAGATCAAAAGGGGGAGAGGAGAATGATGTAAGCTGCTTTGTTCCCCACTGTGGATAAAGACTGTACTTTTCCTCCTGGGGAACCATTGTTGCCAATCTCCAAGTTAGGACTGGAGATCACTCAGAATTACAACCACTCTCCAGATGACAGAGATCAGTTCCCCTGGAGAAAATGGTGGCCTCTGTGTCCTTATACCCTGCTAAGTGGTGCAGGGTCTGCCAGATCCAGGTTCTTGCTGTGGAAGCTGATTGGGTGATTTTGGACCACTCACAGACTTTCAGCCTAACCTACCTCACAGGGTTGTTGTGTAGATCAAAAGGGGGAGGAGAGAAGAATGATGTGAGCTGCTTTGGTCCCCACTGCGGAGAAAGACTGTATTTTTCCTAGGTAAAGGCTGCAGGGAGCAGGGAGGAGTTGGAAACTTGAAGTCAGGGGGCAGATAACAGTACATTGATGGTTGACAGGGAAGGAGATAGGATTGCCAACTCCAGGCTGGGAAATTCCTGGAGATTCTCCACTCTCTCCAGGCTCCACCCCTCAAATCTAAAGGTATTTCCCAACCCAGAGTTGGCAACCCTGTAACTGGCTACAGAACTGCTTTCCAGACCCTTAGAACCCCGAAAACATGGTATAGGAGGAGATGCCTTTCTACCTTAGCTGCCACTACATAGCCCCAAATCAATGTAAGTCAGGAGTGGAGAGAACCATACCTATTACCACGTGGCTCTCCTTCTATACTACCCACTTGGGGAAGCAAAATGACTTGAGACAGCCCTGCCTTATACCTAAGCAGAAGGAAATAAACATGGCTCGCCTCCCTCCGCTGCCCCACCAGCCACAGCCAGGACACTCACCTGTTGCCTCTTTCTAGAGCTCGTTGTGCACAAAGGTTGATACTCTCTTCCCTGCAGAAAGGCTTATTATATCTACACAGTGCAGCTAAGCTTAAATGCTGTTTCTATTTGATCTAATAGGCACAGGTCCACAATATGGTGCCCAACAAGTGTTTTTTTTAGAAAGTGGCTGGGGCTTGTGCCCAGTAAGGCTTCTAATTGGCTGTGATGGTTTTTTAAAATGTTGTTTTGGCGGCAGCTGCCACCACTGTACAAGGACCTTCAGGTAAGCCGTGGCAGCCATTTTTGTGGCTGGATCCGCCTCCTGCAGCAGCACCTACCATGCTGTGTCAGAATTACAAGGGTGCCCACAAGCCCAAAAATGTTGGGCACCCCTGTAATAGGCAATACTGCAAACACTCTCTATACAACAAATCATAAGTTGATATGCTAATGGCCTGAACAGTGATACTGGATAAGGCCATGTGCGATACTTCCATGATTCTTGCATGTGTGGTGTGGTTTTCTTGTACAAAATGAGATTTTTTAGTGCAACCCTAAGCAGAGTTACACCCTTCTAAGCTCACTGACTTCAGTGGGCTTAGAAGGATCTAAACTTTGTTTCGCAGTGCACGGTTTGCACACCTAGATCTTTTGTTCTCAGTTTTAGGCTATGGGGGCGTAGCAGAAGTACCATGTAAGCAAACTTCACTGGAAAAATATTAAAACCCAAAACAAACAGAAACATAATTCCTTATTACTGACATTCATACAGTAGTAGTTATTCAATTGGGGGAAAGGATGTATGGACCAGAACCATTGTGTCTGATCCTAGTGTCATTTTTCTTGGAGAGAGCTTTTTACCTGGTGTTCTAAGCATTCAGAAACAGCAGCAGCAGCAGCAGCAGCAGCAGCAGATATAATCCATACTCATTAATGTATTTTAAAATTTATTGCTCAAAAGTTTTAATGCTTTTTAATATTTGCCACTTTGTGGACCCTGATGGGATGGCAAGGCGGCATAAAAATGTTTTAAATAAAATAATGTAGTAGATACCCATTTGGGAGATTTTCAGCCAGCCAATAGCTTGCACAAACATCTGAATTTAAGGGACTCTTCCACACAAGTACAATGATGGTAATTTCCACAATCACTGCCATAGAGTAGGTCCTAAAAAACCTTCAGTTGGTATTCAGTGGTACTCATCTTGAGTTTTGTCTCAGCCTAATGTCAGTGTGGATAGGGAAACAAAGTCACAGAGATGCAAAACAATATTTCAAAATGGTATGGATATCTGCCTTTGTGGGACATGCTCCTGAAAGAAGGTATACTATTCTTCTAGCAGCACTCAGCAGTAAACTGGAAAGACTGTGGTGCTGGCCAAGTATTCAGAGCAAAGTTTATCAGAGTTAGCACAGATGCATTCACGATACCTATCAATTATCTTTCTGAATAAGTTAAGAGTGAAGCAGTAGTCGGAAAACTTCTCTTTGAAGGGGTTTGCATCTTGCACATTAAGGGTTTTTTTGTGTGTGAATGAAGAATTAGTAGTGATACATGAATGGCTTCTATTGAGAGCAAGGCAGGTAGAAATTCCAGTTTAAAATTCAGTCCCTATAAATTATTTAGTTGCTGAGAATATGCATTATAAAAAACTTTTAAACAACTAAAGCCTTTAACTAATTAATGAATTATGAAATTTAGTTTCTAAACAATTCAGAGGGGATCTTCCTCTCTCTTGCTTGCTTTAACATGATAAATTTGATTAACAGAGTTTACTATTAACTTGTACACTAATGAATAATCAGCTACATTATGTTCTTTAATGAACAGCTTTTAATTTAATAGATACAGTGTTTAGAATGGCTCCTTCTTGCCAAAGTGACAACGGAGTTACTGGCAATCAACAACATCCCTGTGAGCCTTCTATATCTAGTCTATTTCTCTAGAGGACAGAGAAAGGAAAAGCTTATGAGATTCAATGAGAGAAAATTCCAAATTTATTTTATGAATTTACATTGAATACACTCACAATCATTATACTTGGGTATCTGGTTTTCATCCAATCTCTTTAAAAGAGATAAATAAAACATCATTATTTTAAAAATGCCATAGTAATCTGAAGAACCCAGCCTGTTAAGTAGAAAATATATTTGGTGATAGATTGAATGGTCTTAAATTTTATAATATTTCTAATAAATAAAGCTTCCATAATAAATTCCAAGTGATATTATCCCAAGGGCTTATAGTATATCTTTCAAGCATCCTTAACACCAGCAAGCTTTCAAGTAGCAGGGAGAGGAAGAAGAAGAAGAGATTGGATTTATACCCCACCCTTCACTACCCAGAGGAGTCTCAGAGTGGCTTACAAACTCCTTTCCCTTCCCCTCCCCACAACAGACACCCTGTGAGGTGGGTGGGGCTGAGAGAGCTCTGACACAAACTGCTCTTTTTCAAGGACAGCTGTGCCAGAGCTTGTGACTGACCCAAGGTCACATCAGCAGGTGCAAGTGGAGGAGTGGGGAATCAAACCCGGTTCTCCCAGATTAGAGTCCACGCACTTAACCACTACACCAAACTGGCTCTCAGTTTGTGGACTATCGAGTTAACTAGTTTGGCAAGAGCGGAATCGCAGTCTTTCCCTCCACTTCTCCCTTCTCACATGACTACCTCTCATCCCTTATACTCGGTGTTTATCATTCTGTCATACATGACTACTGTTAATCAAGTTGAAGTGATCCTGCTTGCCTTAGCAACAAGTAGAGAGTAGACAGCTTCACTAGTATGAATCTCAAATGCTGAAGGCAGTGCTCCAATTAGATTATTAAAAATACTTAATCACATTCAGATTGTTAGAAATAGCACCCATACTAAGTGAAAGGAATGGTTTCTGTCAAGGAGCTCAAACCTCAACCCCATGGGTCCTCAGAGCAGTTGTACACCAGTAACCAGACCTTCGGTTATTTTAATAAGTATTTATAAAGTTTATTTCAAATTCAATCGATTAGAAAAGTTCATTAAACAGCCAACACATTACTCTAAAACCATGCAGAAAGAAAATAGCTCGACTGTCTAACTTTTTTAGGATTTGCATTAGATGGCATAAACCTTACATTTCAAACTCAAGGCTAAAGCTCATGCATTCTCTAAGTTTAGCAACTGCAATTCATGCAGGTCATATTTCAGGCCTTCAGTCCATCAGGATATCAGCTAGTCTCTCTTCTTCTAGGCCTTCTTCTAGGTCTCTCTTCTTCTAGGCCTAAACTATAGCTTTTGGCCCAGCAACATCAGATGAGGATGACATCCAATCAGAACACTTTCTCTGGGGAAGCCTCTAGATTACCTCATCACCCATAGCTCTCCTTCCCCCCCATCCTACAGGCATTATAAAGGCCAATAAAAAGCCAAATGATTATACTTACTGGACATAATCTCTCAAGCATTACAGTATATATTAATAAGAACGTAAGAAGAGCCCTGCTGAGTCCGACCAGTGGTCCATCTAGCCCAGCGACCTGGGCTAGATGGACCACTAGAGGTTCAACAAAAGGCATAGAAGCCAGGGTCTTCCCTTGATATTGTCTCCTGGCACTGATATTCTGAAGTCTGCTGCTTCTGAACATGGAGGTTCCCTTTAATCACTATAGATAATAGCCATAAATAGATCTATCCTTCCATAAATTTGTCTAACCCCTTTATAAAACTGTCTATGTTTGTGGCCATCACTATATCCACTGGAAGTGAATTCTACAACTTAATTATCTGTTGAGTAAAAAAGTACCTCTTTACTTCACCTATTTCCACAGAATTTATGTCAACATCATCTGGTAGCTTTCCCCTATCAATTTGCCAGTCGTTTCTCCCTTTTAAAACATGCTGTCTTATACAACATGAACATACATCCCACAAAAGGTATGTCTTTAGTATCTGTGCACAGGGAAAACTCATTGCTACTGTCTGAAACTGCCATGTAGTTTTTGAATACATAATGCAGTCCAGATTATGTTCTCATAAACACAAATTCTTTTCTTTGTGAAGGGAAATGGTTGGACTACTATCTTGTCTCACCTAATAAAAGCAATAGTATAAGAACAGTGCTTAGCTCTGACTGACCTTGAAACATAATTGGCTAGCAGGCAAGTCTCTGTGGTATATGCCACTGGGCAGATAAAATATGTGGGATTATAATCAAAACCGATAAAGCTGCAAAATTAATCAACAGTGTTTTCATACAGGAGGTTTAAAATAACAGAAGGTTCTAATATTGCCTAATTTCTTATGTATGTTGCATGACTTCCAAGTCAAAGTCTCCAATGTACACACGTCAGTTATTTTCTTTGATGCCTTTATCATTTATTTTAAATTTTGCACAAATTTAATTTTTTACTTTAAAATCAATGAAAAACCTTGAAAATTATTTTGGAAAAAAATGACTTTTGCATGCAGTGTTTAATCCAAGGCTTCCTCATGCTGAAAGATTGTATGACAGTTTGTGTTAATAAAGTTGCCTTGTCCTAATTTGTGTTGTGTGCAATGCTTCCTCTAAGGTGTGGAGTCTGGTGAGTAAACATTCTACTTTGTGAGCTACTGGCATTAAAGTTGTGAGCGAGGGACTTGGCTGCTGCATAAATTAGTTTGTTCTGGAGCCATCCTTCCTGAGCTTAGACAAAAAGGTGTGAGCCGGAGGCTAAAAAACTGTGAGCTAGCTCACATTAACTCAGCTTAGAGGGAACACTGGTTGTATGTATGTGTGTGTCTTGGTAGGCATTCAATGATAATGTTGCGGACTTGATAAGTGGCACCAAATTAAAGGTTAAGAACCATTGGTCATAGATATATTTATCATTGCTTTTTGCGTGTATGCGTTGTTAGTTAAAAATATTTAAGCAGATTGTCTTTGAATAATGTTTAAAAGGTGTCCTATGTTTGGTGTAGTGCTTAAGTGCATGGACTGTAACCTGGGAGAACCGGGTTTGATTCCCCACTCCTCCACTTGCAGCTGCTGGATGCCCTTGGGCAAGCCATAGTTCTGTCAGAGCTGTTCTTGAAAGAGCTGTCTCAGCCCCACCTACCTCACAGGATGTCTGTTGTGGGGAGGGGAAGGGAAAGCCGCTCTGAGACTCTGAGTGAAGGGCAGGGTATAAATCTAACCATCACCACCACCACCTCCTCCTCCTCTTCTTCTTCTACCTATACATTTTTATCCCACCCTTTCCCAAATTCAGAGGGGTCTACATGATTTTCCCTTCCCCGCTTTATATATTGATCTTGAGTACTATACAAAGTCACTTTGCTTTTATTTACTTCATTTATATCTCACTTTTCTCTCCAATGGGGAACCAAAGTGGCTGCCATCCTCCTTTTTACCTTTACAACCACTCTGAGGGATAGGTTAGGCTAACAGTATGTGACTGGCCCAAGGCTACCAAGCAAGCGTTCATGGCAGCATGGGGATTTGAACCTAGGTCTCCCAGTTCCTTGTCTGACACTCTAACCACTACATTGTATTGGCTTTGGATTTGTTTGTACAGCTAAGGCTGATCTAAGAACCAATTAACACATTCTGGAACAGTAGGATGTACGGTCCTTGGGGATTTGCCCTGCCAATCGTGGAATGGGACCAATGCCCAGTCTCAGTCAGAAGATAACTTTTGCAACTCTTCTTTCAAGTTACTCTGTCACTTGGAGAAGCAGCTGAAGGTTTGGTCATATTTGTATGGGACAGAAAAGGAGTTATTAGTGATGGCAGTGAAGCAATTGGTACCACTGCATACCAATCATGATGCACAAAGAAAATCTGTTTTATGCAAAGCTGAGGCAATGGTATACACAATTTCTGTACTGATTAAGTACAAACCAAGTACGGTAGCCTGTCCATCTTCCAATGAAAAACATGGACAATTAGTAAAGACTGAGAAACTGCATACTAGCCATCCATCACCATTTTCATTATATCAGATTCTGAATCTGGCCCCTAAGCAAATCCAAAAGCCAAGGGACTGTGGCCAGGTACAGACCAGAAACATTTTTCTATGCCTCTGGGGGAGCCCCCAGGCTGACAGGAAAGGTCCAAATGTTTAATAAAGGCCGAGGGTTAAATCAAAGGAGTGTTGTCTGCACTTGCACAGGCAACATAAAGGAACCAAGATCTCATGACAAAGCATCTAGAGATCTTTGCCACTATTGTTAGAGATGGTGGCCACTAATGGGGTGAGTGGGGGGGGGGGGCAGGCAAGCAGTGAGTGGTGGTTAGGGGGGGCAAACTGGATAGATATGGTAGTCACTGATTAGGTGAGCAGGGAGGAGGCGGTGGGCAGGCAGAGAGAAGGCAGGCAAGCAGTGAGTGACACTTGGAGGGGATGACTGGATGAAGGCAACCACTGCCATGAGGGAAACCAAAAGTAAGAAGCTGGCTGGGCAAGCAATAAGGCAGCAGTATCTTCTCTTGCTTCCCAAGCTGTATTCCTCCCCCCCACCCCAAACACTCCGGGACAGATGGCAATGAGTCCGCCAGAAGAATGAGGATATGGCAGCATTTCTGTTGCTGTTTTCTCCGTCCCCGTTCCCCTGTATGGGAGAGGTGAGGACGTGGCAGAGGCAGTGACCAGGAGGAGGATAAGGCTGTGGCAGCTCCCCTTCTTTTTCCAGTGAGTTCCTTGGTAGAGGTGATAGGGGACAGAGAGAGACAGAAGGGAGAGCATGCAAAGGATGCTATGGTGACAGTGAGCAGACTGGCAGGTGTGGCAGCAAGTGGAGAAACAGAGGGAAATGAAGGAGGAGGCGGTGGGAAGGGCAAGAGAGGTGCCACTGCCAGGTGAACCAACAAGGAGAAGGAGAAGACAGCATGGGAAAGGAAAAGTAAAAGAAAAAGTAAAGGGGGGAAGGAAAGGAATGGCTGAGGATGGGAACAGGGGAAGCAAGATAAAAGGATGGGATTCCCCCTCTGAAAGTCTTGTGGATCCCCACTGATCAGTCACTAATTTTTAAATACGCCTGCCAAAAGTGAATACGATACAGTCCAAACACGGCAGTGAATACATCTGCTATGCACATGGGAGCCAGGAGAATAAAAACGGTTGTTTAACCACTTGAAGAAGCTGGACTAACTTCAGGGTATTAATGAAGTTTACTTTCACGCTGACCCTATGTAGATGTTTTAGGATCTAAAGTGGGCTGTGGAATTCTGTACCTCCTTCCTCCACCCCCTCTCTCTTTTGCTGCTTCATTCTACCCAAGCTTATGTAATGTTATTTATAGTCCACCTTTCTCACTGAAACTCAAGGCAGTTACAATCAAGTTATGTTCAATAATTTTCAATCCATATAAAACTGAATGTTGGAAGTGAGCAGTATCCTACTGCTTCATGTTTGGAAGGTGTAGTTTTATACATTCCTCTCCATTGCTGTGGATCTTTCTGACCTGTGGAGGTACCAGCCCTGAGCTCATGGGAGCTCAGAGATGGAAGTGCAGGGATTCAAGGAGATGAAACCATTTTCCTTCCATTTTGCACAACAGTTACATTGAGGGAAGAAGTACTTTCATCCCTTTGTCTCTCCTAATTCCAACATGCCAACACTGTTCCCTCTAAGCTGAGTTAGTGTGAGCTAGCTCACAGTTTTTTAGCCTCCAGCTCACACGTTTTTGTCTTAGCTCAGGAAGGATGGCTCCAGAACAAAACTAATTTATGCAGGAGCAAAATTGCTCACTCACAACTTTAAGGCCATTAACTCACAAAGTAGAATTTTTGCTCAGAAGACTCCACAGCTTAGAGGGAGTATTGCATGTCAATAGCTTTTTTCAGGGGTCAGAAGGAGCTGCAGCAATGGAAAGGGATATGGGAAAATCCAGTGTGTCTTCCGCACTCAGGTGCTAGGATGCTGCATACTAAATCCGTGGGGTTTTTTTTTTGGGGGGGGGCAGGTAAGTATGGTTCTGCTCCTTTGGTTTGCCAATTATGGGGACAAACCATCTATTTTCATCTTCTAGCACTGATTACTTAGTCTCCAAGAGGGAGTTACACCAAAATGTTTTTTATAACTGTTATCAGGATACTTTCTTACCCTGGTAATGGCTATTCACACGAATAGCTTCAATTTTAAGACTCATTGCACTGAAGAGTGCACAACTTGAGAAATATACCAATGCAAGACTTACATCTCTATTTTTGAAGAAATAACTGGCCTACCTTCACAGCTTCACTTAGGGTTTGGTTTTTGTCTGCTTCTTCGTTGGAATGCAATTCCAGTTTATACTGCAACTCCTGGAGCTGTTGTGCCTGCTCATTCAAAAGCATTTGTGCCTGCTGCTCCCGAAGTAATGCATTATTCAGCTCTTCGCATGCACTTTCAAACCTCTCGTGGGTGATCAATTTCTGATAAAGGAAATAAATTGTGTTCTGTCAAGGAATTGCGGCATTGTTTATATACACTTGACTTTCAGGATCCCACTTGCCAATATGCAACATTCTAATGCAAAAGTTTTAAAAAACACTCAATATATCTGCCCAAGGGGCTTTCTTTTCTAAGGCAAGACCATTAAACAATGCTAATGCCAGTTGATTTTTATTCACCCAACTTCCTCAAAAACCTAAAGCATATGATGACTCCAAAAAAAAAAAGCTTCTCTTTCAAACTACTAGTGATCAAAGAGATTGTACCTCTCAATGAGAAAAACACTTTTTATAACAGGAGTTAATTTGAACAGAAGTATCACCACAGTGTTCTAATGTTTAACCCCAGACCCATACACCCAAGAAGTACTGTGTGCAATATGTAAAATGGTTTTTTTTGGGGGGGGAAGGGGAATGAGAAGCAAACCTGCTAAACTTATCTATCCCCACTCTTGTTGCTAAAGACAGCCAAGCCAATTGAAGCTGGTAGAGCTAATTACTAGGTTAGGTAATTAAAACAAGACAATTCCAGTACAACAGTTTAGTCAGAACAAAAGCCAAGCTCTGAGGTTAAAGTTACAAAAAATAACAATTTTCCATCTCCATCTGCTGGCAGGAGGTTTCATTCACATGTGCCTGTACCAACCGTAGATAAAAATGAATTTTAAAAGTCAGCCTCATGAGAAATGAATACGTAGGAGGAAACAGAACACAAACTGGGGAAAGGCAATTAATATGCTGAATATATTTTTATCCTTCTTTCTTAGCCCCCCCCCCAAGAAATTCCCCTAAACTTTTCATTGAGAAATGAGACTATTTGCTGCAAGAAAAGAGAAGTGGCCATTTCCTCAGATAGCTAAGGTATTGAGGGCATTAAATTGTGAGCCTTCAGACCACTGATAAAGTGGTAGGCCACCAGGTGCCAAATGGCTTCTTCACACACCACAGAATTCCAATACAGAAGGCACTTCCATGTACACATGAAGTTGCAACCTGCAACAGATGACCCTTGCCTGAGCCTCTTCCTGCTTCTAAACATGCCAGGAATTCACAGATGGCCCCAGTTTCCCACTGTTTATACAACGCAAGCTTGCACAGCAACGCAAACCCACCTGTAAAAGCTGTCACACATGATGATCTACATTAGAATTCCACGTTAAATCAAACGTGAAAGTGCCTTCCACGTAGGAATTTTGTGATGTGTGAAGAAGCCCTTACTTTGCTCAAGAACATATCAACAGTGGGGCAGCTGGAAAGGAAAGCAAACAGGTGTACACAAATCATACTGTGCAGATCATGTTAATACACAATATGTTTCAGCTCAGGGGTTCTCCAGCAGCAAAAAACACTGGGGGGGGGGGGGGTATCAGCGTTCAAGATCAAACATCTTTATTTACTCAGTGTACCTTATGCCACAATATAAAAACCAAAACATATTGAAGGAGACACGTCTTCCTTTTTTTAATGTATCTGATTCATAGCCAGGAAACATTTGCAAGGCACAGTTATTCGAGGAGGTGGGGAATGTCATAACAGATTGACTTTGTTACTTGATTTGCCAAGGAATACTGAATCAAAATGGAGTCAAAAGAAATCTCTCCTTTAGACCAGGTTCTATATATATATTTTTTTCCTACATCAAATATACTTACAGATTGCTTAAATGTATTTAATTGCTCTTGCAGACTCTGGGCTTTGTCAGCCTCTTTCTTTATCTCATTCAAATTCCGTTTGAATTCTGTGAGCTCTAAGCGCAGTGACCGCCGTTCTACTTCTGCTGTATGCAGCCTTTGTGTAAATTCAAATATTTGCTTCTGCAAGGACGCTATGCTTTTCTGGCAGTAAAACGGAAACAATGTTGTTAGCTATAAAATGTGCTGATTAGGCAATAAATCAATAGCATTTAATGCCTGGGCAAATTAAAATGAAGCTTCCTTGCTGGGTTTCACACACAAAAGTGAAGCCTTCTAAATCTACTCCTACATGTTCATAGAAAAATAGAGAGAGAGGGTGTTGGGGAAGGAAGACAGGAAGAAAGGCAAATGGTGGCAACATTTACCATGTTTTCAGTACCACATTTTTCATCAGCACTCTGTAAGATAATTATAGTACTTCTGAAATTAAAATCATATGTATAGATTTGGAGCGCCAAATTGCTGGAAAAACTAAGAAATCAAATAGAGAATTACTAGAAGTTATACAAAAGTTAGCTATGTTTTAAACCTTGTTACCTTATCTTTCCATTGTCTAGCTTTACTTGAGAGCCTAATAATTTGATGATGCTACACAGAGTACATTCAAAGAAAAAAACTACCAAGTTGATAGCAAATTCAGGATATACAGTACCTATTGTATGCTAATCACATTCATACGAACCGTAACAGGGACTCCGTCATTTATGCCTTCTTTAAGGGCTTGTGCGTTTATTTTATGTAGCCCCCGAGCCAGTCTCTGAACTAATGAGTCTTTCTCTACGTAGGTGATGCTCCGGCTGCTGTCTGAAATGGCAACTTCCATCATTATGCAAAGTTTGTCCATGAGTTTTGAAAAAGAATTCCTTGCTGCGCTTACAAGTAAATGTCTGGAAAGCCAGGAATTCAAATCTTTAGAAGAGGGAAAAATAGCAAAAAATAAATAAATAAAATAAATCCATAAATCAAGTATGCTCTGGATTGTTGGGCTTTATCTTCTCTGAGTACATAAATATGATAATATCCAATACTGAGAACATGGAAAAGGTTGCTCCAGACATTTTCTAATATACAGCAGGCCAAGAAGCAACATGGAATCACCTCCTAAGGTAACCTTACTAGGAAATAGCTATGTTTTCAGCATCCCTTACTTCTGATTAAATAAGGCTAATCACAGTAAAGTAGTACTTTACATGAAAAGTTTCCAGGGGGAAAAATGTCCCCTGAACTGTTCTTCAGTGGAAACTGACTAACTCCACTGAACTTCAAGGAGAGTGATGTATTCTAAATCCTTAATGCAGAATATTTTCCATGGAACTGTTTTGGGGGTTTACGTTAGGAAAGACCAACCGTAACTTTCTTTCTGAGCCTGTTATGGATGCTAAAACAGAAACTAAGGCATAGATCCTATGCGATGCTTCCTAAGCACAGTGCTGTTGTCCACTGCAGAGGTAGTATTCCACTGTGCTGTCAAGACACTCCTCTAGCAATAGGCATTTCTGTTCATGGAACTTCAGCGTCTTTCAACGAGCAGAGAAGCAGCTAGGCCAGAGAGGAGGAATAAAAATACAGGATCCAAGCCCAAGGCATTATGTGAACAGACGTGCAACTGAACTCCATGAGTCCAAGCCAGAATGTAGAGTTCATTAAATATGCACTTTCAAGAGGACAATTCTGTTTGTCGGAAGGGAATCCAAATTCAGACCCACATTTAATTCCACTTTTGATGCCCCTGAAATTGCACACACAATTTTCCTTGTCTTCTAATGCTGCATATTTTTTCATTCATTAATCAACAGGTTGCAATACATGACACCCAAGACCTGTTGTGTAAGCAGACTAAAAACTCTTATAAATATTGGTAAATGTGCCACAGATTCAAAAGCAGAAGGTAAGTCACTGTTACAAATGTATAACCTTTTCCCTTTCTTTCCTGACAGCTTAGATGTCTAAATCATTTGCTGCTTAAAACTACTGAGGCTTGGTACCTTAATGCCATACTATTTATATTCCGAGACAAGAGAATATAATTT
Organism: Gekko japonicus; assembly: GCF_001447785.1. Classification (NCBI taxonomy): domain Eukaryota; kingdom Metazoa; phylum Chordata; class Lepidosauria; order Squamata; family Gekkonidae; genus Gekko; species Gekko japonicus. The sequence goes on along the minus strand of NW_015175362.1, from coordinate 1,406,083 downwards.
ACCTTATTCCAAGGCAATTAAAATTTTACAACTACAATTACTTATTTCCCCATAGGATTTTGGTAATCATCCTTCTCATATAATGGACTTAAGGCCCCAGCACACCCAACATGTTCTGCTTACTGCTAGATTCGTCAGGTCTGTAATTAATAATTGTGTTTAATGTTGATAAATAAAATTGTCAGTGCTCCTTCTACTAATTGGTATTCCAGATAACAGTTAATAGGTTTATTTATGCCTTAATAAAAGTCTTGTAATTTAGTTTTCCCTCTGCAAGTCAGGTCTTAATCTGTCATTACTTGTCTTACGATACTATCAGGGTAAGATGACAACCATGGCGGAGCTTATTTATATTCAGGAGAACACAAGATCTCCTGTTGTGGGAGTGAATTAAAATATTTGTTCAGAAAGTTGAAAGAAGAAAGGCTATCAAGGCAGGGGTTTTTTTTTTAAAAAAAAGAATGCCATCTTTCTTCCTCCCTTTGGTAAGGAAAACCAAAAGGTTTTAGGCAAACAGGAATACAACTCCTAGAAAATTCTTTCCATCTGGAACTGAAAGATTATCTAAACGTTTAGAAATGATCTAAACTAAATAGAGTAAATGTCTATTTCAGGATGCAACCAATTAAAATATTTTCTGCAAAACAAGACAACCGACACTCTCTGCTAGTTTTTATTTTATGTATATATAGACCTCACATATGAAATATAATCGATTTAAGATTCACTTTACATTGCCAGAGTTCCAAAGGGCTACTTCAGGTGCAACTAGGAGCTTGGGCATCTCCATGTTTTTTCTGTTTTCTGTTTTTTACTTTTTTACTTTGAATAGCAGGACCAAAGTGCCTGTGAGGGACTTCCTTTGCCAGCACTGGCTCCTTTTCCTCTACCATCACATCCCACCTCTTTGGGGTTCCCCAAGTCTCCAAACAGGGGTTAAAGGGACAGGAGCAAGGGTTACAGCACCCAAGTCTGTCCTTTTCTTCCCCAGGAGATTGCTCCTTCAGCTAAGGCAAGTACTCCTCTTTCCTCCCAGGTCTGGTATTGGACCCTTCCTAAATGCATCCTCCTAATCCTTCAGTTAGCCCCAGCCCCACCTCTTGGCTTCACCCTCACCATTTGTGCTACCACCTGGGCTATGGGCCGTAGTACCACCCCTTTAAATTGCCTTCTCCAACCTGGCTGGCCCTCTTCCTTGCCTTCCTGGCCCCCTCCTTGTAGGAACGTCTGCTGGGCCGTTGCCTCCTCAGTGCTCTGCTGGTCTGGAGCTGTTGACTTTGGCTGTACCCAACCCTGTAGCTAGACGATTTTCAGTGGGGGGACACTGGATGGAGGGGCTGGGGGAGAAAAAAGAATGGAGGCGCCCGACAGCAAGGTTGAAGATTGTGCTCAAGCCTTTTTAGTTTGTGTCTGTCTTCAGTCTACGTTCAACTGTAAAAAAGGCTAGATTGTCACATATGAATAAAGAAAGAATTGGCGGCCATCTTCCCAAAGGCGTGTCTGGCAGTCTTAAAGAAACAATTTCTTGTTTGTCAAGAAATTTTCAAAGCTCAAGGAAATGAAACCTATCCACTGGATACTGCACAGACAGCCAAGGCTACAGCTAGCCCAGCAAAATGGTTTAAAAACTGGCTTTCTTGCTCCCTCTGCTATGAATATTTTATGGAGCCAGTGTGCATACATTGTACCCTTTGCAAATATTTCAGGAGCCTCAAGGTGCTCAGCTCGCCACACAGGTTTTAAAGAGGTTTGGGGATAATTTAAATTTAGACAAACAATTAAGACAATATTCAGGTTTTTATGATTTAATTTTAGTGTGGAAATTTGTTCAACTGCTAAAGATATAATCTCTTTTTTTGTTAATAGATTATTGCTAACTTTAGGAAAGTGTTTGTTTATTCTTTTAAAGAGAGAATCTAGCCCAAAATTCGGTAATATTGATATTTTATTGTCTGCTTCTATATTTGAAATATGTAATACATTTGACAATACAACTGATTTTACTTGTATGTAACAATTAATAATATTTGATAAACTTGATGAATCTATATTTTCCCCTACCTCTTCTTCCCTTTTGTATTCCACTTTTTTGAGAAACTTTAATAAAAAAAGAGAGAAAAAGAGGTTTAGGGGTTAGGAAATGAGACGTGTTACAAGGGTGGATGAGATTGCCACAAATTTATCCAGGGCGCAGGGAGGAAGGAGGTGGGCCAGCAACCTGTCCAGGGGAGAGGCAGCCCAGCCACAGACAGCCCCTGCCCGGAACCGCAATGCCAGCTGGCTTCGGCCAGAGCTGGGGGCAGAGTTGGGAAGCAGCGTGTGCACTCCTTCTAGATTTTTTTGGGGGGGCACTGTGAATTCAGGAGAGGGTGTCACCCCACAGGCCCCATGCTAGCTATGGCCCTGGCTGTACCTGTTCAGCCATTGTTGGTGGTATCGAGGGCTGCTGCACTGACCCTGCTGTGTCTTCCTTTCTGGCTGAGATGTTTGCCGGGTGAGTGAGGGTGGTAGTGACAGTTCTGCTGAGCTGTAAGGCTATTGGAGGTGGTGTGGAAGCCACAGGGAGTAAGGGAGAGGCCAGATTGGGTGCCACTGACCCCAAACAGTCCTGTGTTATAACTGGATTTTGATCGTCTCCTTAGTTTCAAATGTGGTTTGCAGTGTGGCAGAGAGAAGGCTGCTTTTTGATGGGAAACTAATGAAAAGTCCCATTGGAGATGCACATGAGTTCTTTATATCCTGGTCATTACGTGGAACCAGGAGTTTTCTTTTTTAAAGTTTGCTGATTAAACAGAACCATGGTTTTTAGTTCTGTTTTAACCTAATTTTTTGCCAAGATAATTTTATCACTATATCAGATGCTACTGGTATTAGAAGATTTAACAGAATACATTATATTCCAAGTTGCTGTCATTCCACATGCATATAATTTTCAGTCCTACACTGTACAAGTCTTGTTTTTAAAGAACTACCACAGAGATCTAATAAAAAAATCCCAAGGATGGGGAAAGCACACAGTTTCTAAAAGCAAAGCATCACCTCTGGTTAATTTTTAATGAATAATGGTTTTGACTAAAACAAAGAAATGTGTGGCTTAGAATCATTCACTGCTTTGAAAGGTGAAATGAGAATACAATGCAATTCCACAAGGTACTGTGTTCGGCTGTATCTATAACCAGAGGGAAAAGAATATATACACTTTAAGTACCTGGCCACAGACTATCAAGGAATTACAGTAAAAGCACTAAATAATTTATGTTGTGATGAGTGTGTGAGAAATGTCTTACACAAATACAGTTACAGTACAAAGAGCAACTGAGTCTTTATTAAACAAATGAAGCAAAAGCCAATGAAAAGTGACAAACATTACTCTAGTGACATGAGGATAGTCTCTGTTTTGCTTTTGAATTTTTTCCCAGAGAAATAGCACTGGGGGGAACTGAACTCCTAACTAATGCATAAGTGTTAAAAAGTTCATGCTGAGTTTTAGAAACTCAGCTTAAACAGCAACTGATCACAATCAGACTGATCAAATAATTAGGTTTGTTTAAGCAATACTGCTCAAGGTTTGGTCTTAAAAATTGTATGCCAATTTTGTATTGCAGTGCAGGCCTAATACTATCTCATATTGCTTCAGAAGTACAGGGGTCAGGCACAGAAGTCAGCTGTTCAAGAAACATGTCAGAAATATGCTTGATATGCATGGAACTAGCTGTGTTGTTCTTAAGCTCAACTTTCTTAAGTTGAAAATGTTTAGTGTTGTTAACCATAAAAAAAATACTAGAGACCAAGATATTGTTTGGGGGCTGTGCCACACTAACTCCTGGACAATTTCCTTGGCATAAGGTATTAGAAACAATAACCATCAGTGGAATCAACTGCGTAACTAATGCCAAGTTGCACACATATTCACAAACCAAACTAGAAGCACATCCTGTTCAAAGCACAACCAATATGCCAGGGCAACTGTGGATGTGCCATATTCCTAGGAATGCATGACTAAGACCATGTCCACCTACTTGTTGCATGTTGAAGGTACCATTGGGGAACTGGCTAACAGAATGGACCAGCTGGTCAGAATGATCTCTGTGGAAAATCAGCATAAATTATGTGTCCTTGGTGTTTTCCAAGAGATGCCACTCCATTATGGGTATGCAATCTTGGCACAACCTAGCAAATTCTCAGCAACAAGCTGTCTTTGCTGGATGGCAAAACATGCTTGCCTGGAACTTCATTGATTTATACCTAATGAGTGGTTTGCCTTCTTCCCAAGTTTTTATTGCAGGCAACAGCATGTTACCAGGGCCTGGATTAATGTCTGCTGCAGAGATAGCCTGGACCATTTTCCTAAAATCCTATATACTTCTGAAGCCAACTGTATCTTCTCTTGTATAAACTTTTCCTTCCCACCTTAAGGGAATTAAAAATGGGAACATCAACAGCAATTCAATTTTTCAGCCAAGACAGTTCAGTTTGCAGAAATGGCCACCAAGTTTTGTGCCCTTAATCTCAGAAACTGCGGAAGTTTGACCTTCTACCTGGGAAGTGTGGAACGGAAAGGAAAATCTTTCTCGTACTCAGTTTAGTCACTGGAGCTTTCTACTGTCTTCCATGACAATTAGAAGCCAGAAAGGTCCACAGGTTGCTACATGGGTGTCTGACCTTTCTCAGCTGCAGTCAAAGCAATGCAGAAGGTATCTTACATGGCTGCAGGTTGAAACACATATACACACAATGACTAGGTCAATTTTGGGTTAATTTATAGATTAACAGTCTACAATAATTTGAGCTACTCATCATGTATTCAAAAGGAATTGTTTAGAAATACTGGCATGATTCCTACATAGCAATAGATACACCATTATACATATAAACCTTGAAAACTCATGGTCTCAGACACTCCTGCCCCCTTTCCCTCATGCGCAGTTCATGCATTCCCTCTCCTGCAGCAAAATGACATCTAAACCACAAACTATGGCTCATAAACATTACCTGTTCTGCTAAGAACTTCTTGCAGCTCTACCATAGAACTCAGGATTGATGCAAGAAGGTCAGGACTAGTAAACCAGTTCAAAGCTTGAAGAGAATAGATCTGTTCCTTCTCTTGCCCTATAATACAAAAAAGTACTTTTTAAAAATACTTCTCGGAACAGTATTATGAACATTATGAAGCAGATTTGGAAACTTCTCAGTGGATACAACAGACAAGAACCTAAAATTATTCCAAGACATTTTCAACTGTGTTAACAAACACTTTAAGATGTTTTAGCTGCTAACAACAGGCAAATAATTTTCTATTTGCCACCCTTGTCATTTGGAAGAATTCCAAAATGAGTTAATGCGTTCTTCTTGTCTTCTACGAGCAGCAAGCTCATAACAACAAGGCATTAATTTCAGCAGTGGAATCCATGTTAGAAACTTGGCCATCATATATCCAAGGTTTGAACTGATCTTCAAATGTCCTAGGAATTCACTTTTTCTCTAAAAAAAAAAAAGTTATGGCTGGAATTTCCCAGAATTCTTATAACTTTTCCATGGATTCTACACTCACAAAAATCATAGTGCAGCCTGCAATTTATCTACCTAAAATATAAGAATTCTTGGTAATTATATAGTGGATTTCACGTATTTAACCCACTTAATAAAAATTCAGGAAAACTTTCACAGACGTAAACAAGCATTATTTACAAGCTGTGGACACATGGGAATCACAATTCATGTCAATGCAGACGTAATGCTACATCAATTAAACTATGGAAGGTAGGATGAACTGGGGAAAGGTGGATGGAATGCCTGCACACTCCCCAATTCCTAAGCATGGTTATGTCCATACTAGCCAAGAGTACTTCAGATTCAGTTTACCAAAGATTCAAAAAAATGGGTGCTTCTGTGCCTTTAATAGCACCACTGGGGTTTAGTAGTTTTAATTAATGCACTAGATTTGCCTTAACAGCTTAAACATTTTCCCCTCAAATTGTGAAGCCGATGCCCCCCATTGCCTTGGCATAATATAATTGTTATTTAAGTACTGAAAGTGCAGTTTGACACAAAACATATCAATCTTTTGCTGATTATCTTACTTGACAGATTCTGTGCATCCTCTGAGTCTCCTATACAGACCAAAATTCCTATGCCTTCTCTAAAGCCATCCACCCAGGAGAAAAGGGCACTGCATGACTGGCCCAGCATCTGAAGCCTATTGGCTGCTAGCACTGCAATTACGCCTTTACGGAAGAGACGTATCAGGCCTCTATAACGCCTTTTCTTCTGCACCTTGTCCTCACAGTGCTTCTTTTCCTCAGTATTCGCCAATGCATTGGCCAACGTCCTAATCTCATGCTTGAAAACTTCACAGGTGTTGAGCTGATCCTGAAGAAAGTCCCTTTGTGTGGATAAGGCACAGGACCGGCTATAGAGTGGATACAAGGCACCAGATAACAAGGCACAAGCTGCCAGCAAAACGGTATGCTCCTTTTCGGTCTTTGTCGATACATTTTTCAAGTGCGAATTTTCAAGGAACAATTCCTCCTGCACTTTTTCTGCAGCAGCAAATTTCTCTTTGGCTTTTTCTGCCATTTCTTGATATTTCTGCAATGAAAAAAAAAATTATTAAATACAAGAGGAACTACCAATCCCAGTTTACACCTATTGAAGTTAAAACAATTTCATCAATGGGTGAATCCTCCTGGATCACGCCCTGGTATGACTAAAAGTACTGCTTTACTCTGTAATTAGCCCTCTAAACCCAACCTCTGCAGAGGCTGATTCCAAAGACAGTTAAAGCAAAACAGCCCTAAAAAAACACACTAAAAAACCCAAACCTCAAGTCTTCATTTTCTTCCCCAATGATCAAGATCAGGGGTCATTTCGTAGAAAAGGAGGTGCAGGAGCTCATTAGCATAACTCATTAGCATAACTTATTTGCATATGCCACATCCCTTGACATCAACAGAAATGTGTCAGAAGGCAACGCCCACCACTCAGGCTCCACTGGACTGTTTTGGATTGCTAGCTATTGGGGGGAGGGAACGTGCAGATCTGCCCTCGCAGTGGAGGGAGAGCTGGTACCTCAATAAAACTTGGTCTTAAAGGTGCCACTGGACTATTTTGGACCGGGGGGCTGGGGGGAGCTCTGTAACTTACCTGGCTGCTTCTTGCTCTGACTGAGGGCTGCTGGGAGCAGGGGGTGGGGATTATTGCATGTGCCCACCCCATGGCCTCTTTACTGCCGGAGCTCCACTCCTGTGCGCTCCTGCAGGAAATCACCCCTGATCAAGATAACCATGACTGAAAAAATTCTGGTGCCCTTAGCACAGTTACGGAAGAGTTGTTACTTTGAGGTTTCACCTCATAGTACAGCTGCAATGTGCAACAGGCCCAGAATTATGCATTCCTATCATCTAGTCATCACCCATCCAGAATCTTGAGAGAAGGCTTCATGATAAAGGACCTGCACAATTGGCTTCACCCGCATGGCAGCAGGCTTTTAAAAATCACAGCAGCATCTTAGGTTGTACCACATTCTGCAGATGAATCTAAGAAAGCAGTATATGGAAAGCAGGGGTGGGAGGCAGGAGCTGAAGCAAGTAGAGGGTATAAACTGATACTAAAGGCAAAAGCTATTTATGCAAAAATAAGTAACCTGGAAAAACAAAGAAGGGCTAGCAAGTAGCAAAGTGGAGATGTGGAGACTATGTGGGCCTAACTAGGAGCTAGGAATCAGAGAAACAGCTAACAATGATGGTAAAGCAACTTACTTGGGCCTTAAGAGTAACGCAGCGAACCCTTCTAAAGTAGTCATTTTAGAGAAGACTGGGATACTCCTTGCTGCTTGGTTCAGCATTCCCTGAATTGTAAAATGGGAAGGAGCTCAAACTGATTCCTCAAGGGAGTCTGACTCCTAGAAAGGGCCAGCACAACACCCAAAGTCTCTGATACATGAACTCTAGTAGGTTGTGTGTGGGCATTTATTTGACCTCTGTACATGTGTCAAGCACTGTCAAAGTCCCTAGTGGCAAAATTAAGACACTACTGCTCTTTGCTGAAATGACATGTACCTTGGACCCTAACTACACACTGGAAAGCTCTTTTCTATTATTAACCTACTACTTAGGCACCTAATATCTGGGGGGCCTTGTTCTGCAAAATAGTTAGCAAAGTGGCTAATACAGGTCAATAGTGCAGGAATTCTTAATCATCTCATCTACCAGCCACAGGAAATGAGGACCATGATTCAGAAAGAACAATCATGCTGGTTTACATTGCAGAAGCCACATGGCTGGGATAAGTTGGTTTAGCAAAAGAGAATAGTAAACCTGGGGAAACCTGGAGAGACAGAAATAGATAGGCAGCAGCTGGGAAGAGGAGACTAAAGGTGATCTTTTAATTACTTTGTAAATCAACCCCCTACTTATATATTCACAGATTAATTATGTCTCAGGCAGAATTGTATTTTCAAGAGAACACTCTTTGTTTTATTTGATCAATCACTTATTGTTTTAATTTTCACATACATAAAACCTGCAACTCCAAGAAGCTCTAAAATGAATACATGAGAAGTTAAAAAGCAGTGAAATACGTTACCTAATTTAATGATTAAAGATGCCTTGTGATTCATGGCCTATAAACAAGTTGTTAAGAGTGTGATCATTTTTTAAAAAGCAAAATAGATAATTTCCTTCCAAATTGCAACATGGTTGATGCCCCTGCTTGACTAGCCAGTTAGATCAACGCATGCAGGCATAGACACCTAAGCTATTGCAAAGCTTAGATAAAGTTCTATCACATACCTTTCACCAAGGTCAGACCAGTCTAGAGCTAATCTTTCCATACCACTCAATGCCCCATACCTAATACCCCAATCATAATAATGGAAAAGCTTGCTGTAGGATATGGGGAAGCATTTAAGATTGCCCAATGTCATTAAATACTTCTTAGCTTTCTATATAAAGGGAAATATCGAATTGCAGCAGTACATCCTCAACTGTTATAACAAGGTGCTTTCCCCTCGCACTCAGCAGCCATAATCTGACCATGACAGTCTAAGAATAAAGACAAGTTATGTATAGGAAACACCTACCTCCTCCCCACTTTAGGAAGTCAAGATGGTGGAGGTTGGTTAAAAGATGCTGGTATGAGTACACACATACATTTGGGCCTCCCTTTTATGTAGGTACTCAGATATATTTAAAATTCTACAATAGGCCCAGCTGAAGCACATCCACTTGCTTTAAAATACATTTATGCAGTAGCTCAAGAGCATTTTTTCATGCAATCTTCAACTAAATGGAAAATTTGTGGTACACTATCACAAACATTCCAAAGGTTGCTTTATGCCATATAAGTCTGCATGGTCCTGTACTGATCCAAATATGCAATCACTAGATGAGTGTTTAGGCATCTGTGAGTGAGACCCTTACCGGCTGGACTCCTAGGTCCTGAGGCAGTTACGAATCATTCTGGGGTATGAAAATTCCCGCTCCTGACAAACAATGACTGAAAGGATTCATTTGCCAGTTACTGCTCCTATCAGTTGTGTTCCAAAGACGTCAGGACAGTGTTTACCAGTTTATACTCAATGCCCTTATGCTGGACTAAGAGACAGAAATTACAGACTCATTGCCAAGTGAACCCTGGTTTCTCAGGAAGAAGAAGAAGAGATTGGATCTATACCCCGCCCTTCACTTGGAGTCTCAGAGCAGCTTACAAACTCCTTTCCCTTCCCCTCCCCACAACAGACACCCTGTGAGGTGGGTGGGGCTGAGAGAGCTCTTGACAGAAACTGCTCTTTTTCAAGGACAGCTCTGCCAGAGCTTGTGACTGACCCAAGGTCACATCAGCAGGTGCAAGTGGAGGAGTGGGGATCAAACCCGGTTCTCCCAGATTAGAGTCCACGCACTTAACCACTACACCAAACTGGCTCAGATCCAAACCCAACATCCTAGCCAGTACACCATACACTACTATGCTTTTGAAAAGTGAGACTAACAGAAAAGAGTTCCACTCTTTTACCAAGCCAGAGATGGAAAAGCTTGCGGCTTTCAGAATATTTTTATGTATTAATTAGGGAGAAAGGTGGAGTGAAAATGGAGTCTCAAAGTGACATACAACATTCTTCCATACTGTGTAAGGTAGGGTTAGGCTGAGAGTATGTGACTGGCTCAAGGTCACTCAGCAAGCTTCTGTGACAGTGTTGGGATCTGAACCTAGGTCTCCCAGAACCTTGTCTGACACTCTAACCACTACACCCTGCTGGAAGAAGGGTTAATACTTAGACAATATTTTGTCCACAGTCTGATGGGGATACACCTTCCTCAGAGCAGAGGGTCTTTCCCAAGGAGAGTTTTTATTGACACTAACAACACACCAGGGGAACTATGTTGTTTATAATGAGGGTGTTCTACACACCTAGCAGAAGGGGATAATGAGGAAGTCCTGCAAGAATCAAGTATCAAACTATGCAGTAGTCCTGAGAAGCTGTTTATATCACCACCTGCTCTTAGCAATAATGTGACCAAAACTCCTGTGCTATTGAAAATACTTGTTTGTGATACAGACTGGAATTTTATGGCAGGCTCAGGTTGAAGATCAGAAGAAAAGAAAGCAGAATCATCTACAACAAAAATCAGGATTTTAGATAAATGTTCAAAACCAGAATTTGATGAAGTCCACTGCATATTCTGCATAGGTACTTCTTGCCTGCAATTCAGATGTCCCAAACATCAGATGTTCAGATGTTCATGATAAGCACCAACTTGGCTAATTGCTGAGTTTGCATATTCCTTCTCCCTACCTCTCCTATGTGCTGGATCATGACTGAACCCGGAAATCTTCAAGAAACTCCAACCAGTCATGGAATACAAGCACTTTAACAAACTGATGTTTGTTTCTTACTCCAATAACCTGGAATGGTTAGGAACACTGGTTGCTGAGGGAGCAAAGTTAAGTTTGTTAAGGCTCCTGCATTTAGATGTCACAATTAACTAATCTTGGTGCATCATGTGAGAGTGAAGGGAGACAGAAAGACTGTGCATAGTTCGGACAAGTTAACTAAATTCATGACCATGACAAACAGCTCCAATTTGTTTGTGATTTTTGCAGCAACATAACATGAGAAACATCCCAAATAAATCAGTTGCCCATGGAAAAGAAATTGAATTTATGATACCTTCTAGATTTCATGTGGTTTACCTCCATCAGAGCTTTAAAATTTAAGCTCCTTTTTCTAAAAGCTGCTTTTAGTTCTTGAACACTGACAGCTACTATTAAAAAAAAGACCAGGAAAAAATCAATCACACAAAATGAAGTAACAATGGCCACAATCTTCAGAGTACTATATAATTTGGCAGTAGTTCTCAGTAACTCGTGCCAGCACAGGCCCTATTCAAAGAGGCATTTTATAAGGAAGAAAAAAAGTGTTGTGTGTAACAAAAAACCCCAACAAAACTAAAAAGCAATTTTTTGCAAACATTTTCTGATAAACATGATCCAGAATGTATACACAAAATAAAAAAATAGAGTGAAAAAGGGTTGCCAGATCTTACCTCCTTGCTAGTGGGGGGTGGGAGGGAGCTCTCTGGGAGTGGTGGGATATGACGACATCACATGGAAGTGACGGATGTTGCATGGTGATGCTCTGGTACTTTGGGCATAAAACTATGATTACCATAGAGTTTTGCCCAAAATACCAGAGCATCACCGTGTGATGTCCTTGGTGCGAAAATGTCACTTTTGCGTGACGTCATCACATCAGGAACGGGTCTTGGCTGTTGAGAGCAGGACTTCCCCCACAAGCCAGCTGGGAAGCGGGGGCAGGAGCCCAAAAAATTGGGATATTCCCCACTCCCACCTGGGGCCTGGCGACCCTAGAGTAAAAAGGTACATAAATCATGGGGTAAGGGTATGCAAACACCAAAATTGGTATCTACATGCATCTACAATGCATAAAATATTATAATAATATGTCACCTGGATATTATTATTTTCTACTAGATAGAAATGTAATGGCTAAATATGTTAATTAATCTTTGTAAATACATTTTGCAGAATTCCTTGTGCCATAATTCCATTTTAAAATAAAGTTTCCGTTATTTACACAGGACTCCAGAGCTATTTATAGCAGTCTGGTTAAATCTAGTTTAAATGTCCTGTGTACAATGTGCTAAAACACAAGCAGGATTTATAAAAGAAAACAATCAATGGTTCTTGGCCCTTAGAAGTAAAGATTCAGTGTTTCGTCTCTGCCTTTTATGAGTCTTAATTTTAGTGGTTACTGTTTTTATGTGTTGGTGATTTGCCACTGCTGGACCTCCTGATGGCACCTGGTATTTTTGGCCACTGTGTGACAGAGTGTTGGACTGGATGGGCCATTGGCCTGATCCAACATTGTCTTCTCTTGTGTTCTTGTAGTGTTCTTGTGTATTGGATTTTATTGCAGTTTTATCAGTTTTACTTGTAACCCGCCTTAAGTGAGTTTTTATAAAAAATGGCAACATATCAATTGTCTTAGTAATTAAATTATCATAATAATAGGAAAGTGCATCTAACCTCCTCTAAAACCTGAAATGGTATTTATAAAAAAAAAATTAAAGCCCTTAAAATGGAAAAATCACCAGTACCACTGTTTTTAGAAGTATGACCATTTTGCTTCTATTGTGATATAGGTTTAGAAGGGTAGACTGCGTTTCTTCTCTTTAACAGGTTTGTAATTGTTTTCTGCCCATACCTACATTGTTTCTAATATTTCCTTAGAACCTTAAAAGTACAGTTTCTTGAAAGGAACAGCAAGATTCCCGCCTTAAAAAGACTGGCAGCCTGACTTCCTGGAGTGGAGAAGCTTTGAGAGGTGGCTTACCAGGTTATATCACTCTGCAGACTTCAAGAATCCGTTAAAAAAATTAGTCACTCCCCTGGAGAGTACAACTCTATTTTATCCTGTTTCATGCTGGGTCTTTATCCTTTATGTAGGCAAAAAGACACGACTGCAAACTGGAGACTTAATGACACTTGGACTTCAAAAGACTCCACTTTTATTTCAGCTATTTTCTTTTTCTCACTTACAACGGTCACTTTTATTTCACTGAATGCATCATAGTCTCTATTTCACCTGTTCTTATGATAACAGTGCTGCTCCTTAGTAAAACAAATCAACCTTTTAAAGAGGAAAGGGAAGACACTCCCTAGACACAGAGAATCCCCTTGCCTTTGTATTTGGTAAACCTTGTCATTTTTCTTAATGGATCTAATCATTACCACATATTAGTTTGAACACGGGTAGGTTTTTGCTTTTGTGACAGAACTTTGATTCTATCAACACTAACTGGATTTTATAGGTAC
>NW_015175362.1:1331858-1392701 GCF_001447785.1 Gekko japonicus | reverse complement strand
CAACACTTCATGTGCCCTGTAAGGTAGACTCCACCCTGATTGACAGGGCTAAGGCCACTTACTGTACAATCCTAAACAGAGTTATACCCTAAGTCCACCAAAGTCAATGGACTTAGAAGGTTGCCACTCTGGACAGAATTGCATTGTTTCAGTGAGTACATAGCAGAAATGGATTTCAAGCACTCAACCACTATTATCAGCAGTTCTCAAACTATGGGCTTTGATCCAAAAGGGGTTGCAACTCTCTTGCCAGGAGGCTGTGAGGCCAGGAGGGAAGTGTCAAATGTGCAAACAAAATCTGAATTTGCCTCTGCCTAATGTGCAATATGATCATGAAATTAGCCCTTTGCTCAGTAATTATTAATATTTATAAATATTAAAATATAAAACCCAAATTATAAAGTTCTTCAGTGTTAACAGAAGATTATTTCATCTCATGATGGGGACTGGGACAGCAGCACAGAGTTACTTGCAAGTGCGTCCCAAAACATAGAATAAGTTTAGAATTGGGCCCTGCATCAGGAAGTTTGAAAGGCACTAATGAACCCTAGAGTACAGTTTGTATTTCACACCAAGATTGATGTACCTTCTCAATATGTACTTGGAATCGGGAGGAGCACTAGAGTTCAAAGGAACTCTGACATCAGACAAGGACATAACTCTTTGAACACAGAATACAAACTGTAGCTCTTATTTTTAAACTCGTACCTACCATGCCACATAGCAAGCATCTTTATTAGTTAGTTCTTTGTCAGCAGGGGTATAACAACTATGCTACCTGCATGCCATGAAGTGTAAACTAGGTTGTCATGCTGCACAGTGAATATAAGCAAAAAGACAAGAAGGATTCAGAGAAAGTAGGGTGGGTGATGTAAACACAGATGGAATCAATGCTTGATCAGGTGAAAAGGGAAAGCTTGTTAGAAAGAAGTAAAGGTGAACATTTTAGATTCATCTTTCTCTACAGATAGCTTTTAACATTCTAAGACATTCAAGAATACATACATAAATAAATTTTATATTCCCATAATGATGAGTACTATTTACTGGAATTTATGACCCTGGACCATTTTCTCTAAGAAGCTTAACCTATTGCCTACATTAGAGACTGCACCACTTCAGTACCAAGGTAAGGAAATGTAAGGTGTGAATGCTTTCCCGTATCAAAAATTCAACATCTATTAAAAACTAGCACATCAGGAGAAGGCTAGAACAGAAACTTATACGCCTTCCAAATAGTATAGGGAGCTTTTGACATGAAGCATTCAAACACACGACTCTCCCACCTGCATGCCACTGTTGACAAGGGAGGCCAGGCTACAAACTTTTTCTAAACACCCGAATTAAGGCATTTCAGAAGTGCGTTGCTTAAATGAATCTCAAAGCAATTTCTCACTTCTAATGAGACAAAACAAAGCAGGGCCAACACCTTCCCTCAGAATCCCTCCTACTTAAATCTATATCAGACAGATCTTTTTCTCATGAACCTTACCAACCCCACAGGTAAAGTCACACAGAAATTTGTTCTTTCCCCTTTAAAACTAGGAGGAAAATGAAGAAAGAGCATCAGCAGTATCTCAATTACAGTTCAGAAAGATGAAACAAAGACGGCACAGGGTGAGGATGAAGAATAGATAAGACTGGGCTGTATTATGCTTTGGATAAACCATCTAGGCCTGGAAAAAACTGACAGGTAGACCTCCCAATAGCTTTGTTTCCCCCCCCCCTCCAAAAAAAGAACCATGGTCTAGCCACTTCCGACATACAGAGGAGAAGGGCAGAGACAAGTGACAGCCACCTGGAAAGAGGAAGATAGACCATGCTGATGTTATACAGGGTGTACCTATACTTTTTGTCTACGAGAAAAAAAGGATCTCTATCAAATTTCTTCAGTGATCCAGAAGAACTATAAACACTACAAGCTAAACAGAAGATCACAAATGAATTCTTGTCACAGGTATCAATACAGAGAGATCATGCTGGCTGGTCCTTGGCACTTCAGGACAAGGACTGCAAATACCAGGACAAGGACTGCAAAGTGGCCTTTCATTGCTCCTAATCTCAGGAGATATGTAGTGGAAGACACTGCCACCACCTCTAGCTAGAATAAATAGTGTGTATCAGACTAATTCATCTTGCTGCCTCACTCAGAAAAGTAGAGATTTCTACGGTTCAAGTGCTCTTTATTACTGCCACTGACTTGCCAAGAAACCTATGCCAGACACAAAGGTTTAGCATAAACTGAATTTCAATAACTTTAATTCTACAAAGCCATAGGAAGAGTAGTCATCATGAGGGAAAAGCATCTGGTACTGAGTGTAATAATACAAAGAAACCAATGTTTGCACTCTGTAGGTAACTTTTACATGGCATTAAAATGGGAAATACAACTGCAGGATCCAATTAAGTCATAGAAGTTCTGGAATGCCTTCACACAAATTCATACACTTCCTCAAGAAAGTAAAAGTTAATGGTAAAAAAAATCATTTCTTTAAGCATACTGAAATTCCCAAGCAATTTAAAATTGGTTTGGAAACAAAACCACTGAAATAATATCCTAAATATTTAAAGAATACATTTAGAAGTTTATGGTTTCCTGGCAGAAATATTGTACCTGTGCCCTTGCGTGAACTTCCCCGAGGAGTCCAGAATATTGCTGTTCCAATTCTTTCTTCTGCTTCAGCCAACAGCTTTCTTGTGCTTTCATCTGCTCAACTACTTTGTTAAATGTGTCTTCTTGAGTCTGCTGAAGCGCCTTCATGGCATCTGACTTGTTCTTACAAACATATTCAAGGTGAGATATCTGTATGATTGGCATCAAGAAAGTCCTTCAGTTAACTCCTTTTTAAAGGGCGTTTTCAGTCCTACTTTAAATGGGGGTGCTTGGAACCATGTTTTAAGGTCTTGAGGCTGATTAAACCAACGTAGAGGGAAATTAAGCACTAATTGACAGAAGCCAGCAATCCAAGTTTGTGAAGCAGACAATACAGGAGTAATCAGATTTCTGAAACAGTTGACATGCGAGTGCTCTGAAAAGCTCAATAAAATCTGGGATTTACCGTCCCTTCTGATTTCAGAAAGCCTTCAAGTATCAAGCACCTCACAAGCTGAAATGATTGCCCTGCTAACTAAAGTATCCTGTTAAAATGTTCACATTTAAAAGTTATGTTATTGTTTTCAGAGAAGGAGTATTGGCATGCATGCTATATTCTGATTTGTTGAGGATATGAAGAAAGTTTTAAAGTGTTTGGTCTGGAAAGCTTGCTTTATTTTATAGTATATTTCAACAGATTCAGGACTGTAGTCACAAGCTGAAGCTTCAGCGAATCAAGCGCAGCGGAAGTTAAAAGGAGATGTGTATCAGGTGAACACAAGTAGGCATATGCTGTACTTGTTAAAAGTAGAATCTAGAACAATTTTATTACATTTTATACAACTTGTGAGAAAAATGTTTATTCTATCAAGAAGAGTTTGGATACATAGGCTTGGAACCTGTCTACAATTTCAGCAGGTACAGAGGGTGATTTCCACTATCGCCCTGTCCTGTGGCAGTCCAAAATAGCCCCCAAAAAGATGATCCTGAGACACAGAGAGTCCCCCAGGAATAAGTGGAGGGGAATCAGAGCTCTCCCATTTGAAGAGGGGAGCAGTTTCATGGCTATCCAACATACTTATAGACATTCTAGTTGGGATCCAAGCCAGTACCTACCTAAATGAAAATTATATTGTTCCCTCTTTAATTCCATACTTGGGTCTAGACATACAAATTGACAAAGGAGTAACAGGGATTTTTATCAGAGTGCTTAAGGGCAAATAAGATTCCTTGCACTGTCTGAATGGGAGAGTAAAGCAGCTCTCCATCCATTATCTTAAAAATGGTGGTAGTGCCTTCCCATCCAGCCTACTTTCAATGTGCTGTAAAGTCCCATTTAGGAAGCTGTACCCAACATAGTTGCAGTTTATGGATCAACTGCAGTTGGTTCACATTTGGCAGTAACTCCAACTTCAATCAAGCCCAACACATGGCTGCATTTATACTGTTCCCATTGGGCTTACGTGGGTCAGTGGGCTTACATGGGGGTAACTCTGCTCAGCCAGACCATCAGGGATCTGTTAGCAATATACATGTTGGTGACCATCTTGAACAGAAGTACCTGTAGTATGTTCTACCAATTTGTAATACCTAAATCTTAAAAAAAAAAATTTCCAAACATTAGTGCATTTTGTTGGCTAGCTGGACAACCTCAAAATTAACACTGTTATGCAACTGTGTTTTCTGAACTTGAGATTAAGAATCGCTCCAGCTATTCATGAATGTTTTCCCCTTCTTGCCCTTGAAGAGCAAATGGAAGTTGAGCAAAAAATCTGGCACCTTGCTACTTGACTACAAAACACAATGCAAACCCTATCAATCACCCATGGTGCAAACTCTTTCTGCCACAGCATTACAAGTTGGGCTGTGGTGCTACTTTCTCATAATAAACATGGTTTTCTTTCTTTAATGTTGACAAGACTGAATCTTATGACATACTAAGAAATGTTACTGTTGGGCCTCCCTTGAAGAAAATATTTATCTTTTTAAAATTCATGTTGTATTTATAAACTACGCTCCATATTATATTTACAAACATAAATATCAAAGAGCAACTGCCATTTCTTGGGAGCCCTTTTCCCCGCTCCTCCAAATAATTCCTCCTATTCACAAGCAAATGTTTTAAAGATGACTGTCCTTGAGTCAGTGCATTTTGTTTCTGTTTTATGCTGAGATAAAGAGTTGGTTTATTAGTGTAAATGACTAAGTTCTTTGAATAGCTTCATCAGTAAGATTAATTTATTTTCTTTTAATTAGGTCCCTGTGGCTAACACTGGCTAGTAGTATTAGCAAGTCCTGCACAGAAGCTGGAGCTTGGAGACTTCATACAGACTTCAGTCACATTTACATGCCCACAGCAATGGCATCAAACTGAGCTGTAGACAAGTCGTAATTAACAGTATTGAATTATTAACACCCAAATTCTTTTTGAAATAAGATGAATGTCAGTCCTTTTTAACGATACCACGATGTGGACAAATGTCACTGGATTTAATAGAGGCAGCTGGCGCCTGAGGACAGTACCTTCTCATTAGCCTTGTTGAGGTCTGAGATCAGGGCATCAACATTCTCCTGCAAGACTGTGCAAAGCTCTGGCCAGGAGAATTTATCCAGCATGCCTTCTGGTTGTTTCAGAAGCACGCAGCCGGCTACCAAGTGCTGATATAAGGTATGGAGGAAGGTTAGCTTCTCCTACGAGACGGGATTTTAAAAGAGGGGGGTAGGGAGAGGGGAGAGACAAAGAGAGAGTTAACAGCAAGTATTGCTCGAGTCCAATGAAATGTGTCATGTAAACAATAATGCATGTGTTTCAAAGGAATATATGACCTATGCTCAAATCATTAGTCAATAATTGCCCATTATACATACACACAAGGACTGATCCTGTAGACAGTCTATTAGCCAGGGAGCTTGCTTTTTAATCTTTGGTTCAGGGTCAGAATGCTGATTGTTTAAAAGGAATGCAGGATCAGTCCTTCAATTGTTATGTGGATCACAGCCAAATATTTTGTAGCTATTAATGGGAAAGTAACTGCAGTTGTCTCGTGCAAAAGAAAAAGGGTCATATTAGATTTTTGTATAAGGGCCAAGCTAAACATTACATTAAGTTGTACTAGACATTACATAAGGGGAGGAAGTAACCATTTTTTTCAAGTGCAGCATCATGTTTACGCTAATGACTAGTTTGGCTCTGAGACATACATCCTTCAAATATGTTGTGCCATGCATAAGTACATATAGACACATAAGATAGCCAACTATAAACTTCTTTACAAGAAATCCATCGTGTGGTAGGGCAAAGACCATGGCCCTGAAGTTGTGGAAAGGGGGGAAAGATAGTTGCTGTCTCAGAAGGCAGCAACAATGGTGTGGCCCTTTAAGAGCTTGTCATCTGCACACAGCTGAGAGATAGCAACAAGGGGAGGGAGCGGGCCTGATTTTGTGGCTTGTGGGGCATTTTTTTTTTCTGGTGGGGCTGAAGTTCTCAGTGCAGAAAGAAAAGCCATTTAGCCAATAAAAAGCTGTTACCAGGACAGATCTCTAAACTGCAAGCTGTCAACCACTTTAGATGACAGTTCTCAGCTGCTGCAAGTTAATCACTTCTGCCAGCCTAAGCAACAATTCTGATAACAAGCTGGCAGGTGGACTTCTATAGTAAAAAAAGCTAACACTTAGGCAGAAAAACTCTTTTAAAGGAGACCAGTTTCTTGACACAGAGTTAGAAGGGATCATAGAGGTCGTCTACTCCAACCCCCTTGCTCAGTGCAGGAATTAGTCAACTACAGCACCCCACTTTGCTTAAAGGAGTGCATGCCTTTTAAATGACTGAAAAAATAATTTACAAGATAAATTAAGAAAGGGGGCAAAGCCCCCATAAGCCCCACCATAGCTATGGGCCTGGGGGGTGGGAAAGGGATCTGGACAGGAACCAGTTACAGCTGCCAAAGAAGCCAATTCTACACTTGGGGTGGGGGTGTCCTTATCTGGGAGGCCAGAAGCCCAAATAGGACAAGTATGTTTTGCATAGCCACCTTCATACCAATGAAGAAGCGTTGGCTCCTTGCTCCTAAGTTTACAGGACAAGCATTGTAGAGAGGACGACAAGGCTGCTTGTTTGGTGTAGTGGTTAAGTGCACGGACTCTAATCTGGGAGAACTGGGGTTGATTCCCCACTCCTCCACTTGCACCTGGCTGGATGACCTTGGCCAAGCCATAATTCTGGCACAGCTGTTCTTGAAAAAGAGCAGTTTCTATCAGAGTTCTCTCAGCCCCACCTACCTCACAGGGTGTCTGTTGTGGGGAGGGGAAGGGAAAGAAGTTTGTAAGCCGCTCTGAGAGACCTTTGGGTAGTGAAGGGCGGGATATAAATCCAATCTCTTCTTTTTCTTCTTTACCAAACCCATTCCCTTCCACTCCACGGCCACTGGGCTCCCTTCTCACTAGGCTCAGGCAGTTGGATGAGCAGTGGGAAGACAGCCCCCTTGCATCTATATCCTTATCTACTGTCAAACATGAATTCTTTTTACTTTATTCAGTTCATAATGTACAGTCTCAGTTCCTCCTAGAAAATGAAATGGCCCATCATTAGCTATAGAGATCACTAGGTAGACTAAACAAGGGGTCACCAACCTTGCTGAGCCTGCAGGCACCTGACATAAGTTAGTGGGCACCAATCACAAAATGACTGCTACATGAAGTGGCGCCAACTACAAAATGTCACAGAATGAGGTTATGCATGATTATAATAGTAATTCTTCCAAAATTTCAGGCAAAAGCACTGTTTACAGGATGCCTTTTTAAATGAACGTATTGCATAAAAATATTTTTCAGCATACACACAGCTTATCTGCAGCCACACAGTGATTTATCCTTATGTTGTGGCGACAACTGCCGCTGAAAACTTTTTAAAAACTACACAGCTAATCAGATCTCCAGTGGCAAAAGTCCCACCTGACCCCATCCACTTGGTGGGTGCCAGGGAAGGTGTCAGTGGGTGACAGGATGCTCATGGGTGCCATGTTGAGGACCCCGAGACTAATAATTCTTTTAGATATTTACAAAGGAGGGAAGGAGCCCATCCAGCATTGTTTCTCTCAATGAAGTTTTTTTTAAAAAAAAAAACCCAGGTCCAAGTCCTAAAACTGGAGTCCTGGTCCAAAACACACTACAGAGGATCTAAAACTCAACGAAAAAGACTTCTACTGTGTTTAATATGCATTTTATACAGTCCAATGCAAGGCATTTCCAAACAGATCTTATGAAGGCATTAAGAGTGGAATTACTATTGTGATTTTTCCAACCATACTCTTGTGTTTAAATATCTCATGAGAAACAACCAACAATGTATTAACAAAAGCGTTTCCACCCAATCTCTTGCTTCCCCCCTTGTTAATTTAATCTGTCGCCATGGTGTCCTTTTTGCTTGGGCTGTGATAAACCAAGCATGGTAATCATCCATTTGGCTTGGAAAAAAGAATCCAAGGACCCAGAATCAATCCATACATGTAGAGCCCAACCACAATATTGTAGACATGCTGACTTTACAATATAGTCAGGCTTCTAGTTTCCTCTACTTTAATCACTATCTGATGAGCAGAACAATTCCAACTGATTCATATGGACACAATTTAAATCCCAGACTGCAAAAAGGGTGGAAAGAATGTTTCCTTTTTACTCACTTGGCATTCCTGCTCATATTTGTTAGAGTAATGAGCTCAATATGCAGTATAATTTAGATAAAGAATAATACAGTGGATATACCTAGAGCAGAAAAAATTGTGTGTGCAAAGAAAAACAAAACCCTGAATGCAAACAAAACATGTATTTTTAAAATAAGATAAACAGTTTGGTAGAAAGCATCTTTCAAAATAACACTTCATGAAACAATTATTGCCCAACATACCATAATCAGCTGCAATCCCAAGAAGAGGAAATGAATTCTAATTCACTGGTAGGTGTAGTAAAATGGTTTGGATTCTACTCGCTGTTACACTTTTTGTTGTCATTTGAAACAGTTAATATAAATTACTGCCAAGGGATTAGAAAGCTAACCTACTCCAAATGCAGATATATTCCAAATGTGTATGTTTACATCCAGCTAAGCAGCAGCTAAAAAATCCCTAGGCATGTTTCTTTAAATACACTTATGTCTCTATGGTCTTCTCAAGAGCATCATAATTTAAAAAGCCAGATGGGTTCAAGCAGCTATAGTTGTTTTTATTCTTATTAAAGGGGAAGAATGACATTAATTTTTTTACATTAATTGTACATAGCTATTGCAAAGCACTGATTTAAAATGATGGTATTGGGGAGGGGATCTACATCTACAGAATAACCATCTGATATATGTAAATATAAGAAGCTAAGATTAAAGATTCTTTTTGACAGTCATCGTGTCTCTGGTAATACCTCCATATCCTTCTGGTAAGCCTGCGTAAGCCTCTGGATTTCATTTTCAGATTCTGTGGCATGCACTTTCTCCTTCTCCCAGCAGTGTAATACATTCTGCAATTCCACTTTTAAAGTATCTATTAGAGAATCTCTATCTGCACACTTAGCATGCAGATGATTTAACTCCTTATTGACCTCAGCAAGTTTATCTTCGGCATCCTGAAAATGACATACAAAAGAAACACATAACTTATTCATGCCATAAAGACTAACTTTTTGGGATCAAAATATGGCCTTGGGAATAAAGACTCAGTCAATTATAAATTCTAAATAATCTAGAAACAATACCATTTAGTAAAATGACAAACTACTGCAAAGCAAAAATTATAACATTTGCCCATAGACTGGAGTAATGAGGAAGGAGAGATTCCTTATGGACCAAGGGCTTTCAGCTATTAGTAATTTGTATTGCTGAAATCTTGTCTGTAACTAGTTCTTTTTAAAAAATTGCAAATATGTTCTATTTTCAAAAAAACCTAGAATGGTTCTACTCAGACACAATATTTTTACAAACAAATCTATACCATTAGAGGCCTACCTACATTTATCCCCGAAACTGAACCCATTTTTTCAAAACTTCATTTGAGGGGATAATGAAAGACCCAGTTGCCTACCAAAATATCACAGCTACCAACTGAAAAAGAAAGGTATGAATTCCTTAATTTAAGGGCCTATTAACAGGGCCTTTTTAATAGCACAAGCAAAATAGTAGCTTTGGGCTCTGTTTACTCCACATGGTACAGATAGGAAAGCTTTATGTTATTCTGTCTCTGGCCAGGAGTCATTGGGATCATATCATCTATGCAACCTGTGTATGTGTGGGGGGGTGTACTTGTGGTGTGCATGAGCCATCAAGCTGTAGCTGACTTATGGTGACCCCACAGAGTTTTCAAAACAAGTGATTAAACAGAGCTGGTTTGCCATTGCCTTCCTCTGCAAAGTGTTCCTTGATGGTCTTCCATCCAAGTACTGACCAAAGTACCGATCCAAGAGCTGATGAGATCAGGCTGTACTATACCATTCTACATCTTGACCCAAATTTCTACTATCCAACAATTCAGGCAACCAGGAGAATCTGGAAAGAAATTGGGTTAACCCAGATATGTGACCCATTTACACATGTACTACTGACAATATGGGGCAATGCTAATATTAAAATTGCAGGCAAATCTTTCAAATAGCTGACATAGACCAAATCTGGTATCATTTAACTAACTCAGCTGTTAAACAATGATGAAGTTATTAAACTCATTTTGTGTGTGTGTTATTTCTATGTTTTACTGTGGAGTTTTATATGTATGTTGTTGTAGTTTAAAATGCAGGCCTGTAGAATAAGAAAGAGAGTGGTTGGATGGGTGATTGAAGTGTGGTGTCATTACCCGCAGGGGGCACAGTTGACTGGTTGGTTCAGAGAGGCTTTGCAGAGAAACAGTCAGTAGAGCTGAGTGGGGAAAAAGTGTGAAGTATGAGAGAAATGTGTGTTCTGTCTGGAACACTATAACAAAACCGTTACAGTGTTATACTTCTAAATAAACCCTTTTTGTGTTTAAGAGGAAACAACTGTTTTGACTAAGGATCCCTTTCTTACCTCAGAGCCACCCCAAGCTGACTGTTCTGTCATTCTACTAATTATAACTAAGCCATCTTGTTCTTCAGGTCCCACTAAGAATTCTAAGGCAAGAAACTTTAGTGGCAGTGAAAATACGCAGGGAACAATAAGGAAGGTATGAAGGCAACACAACACATGTCACTTCAGAACTCGACAGTGGAGGTGCCTTTACAGACGTTACATATAAGAAGTCTCACAGGAAAGGAATAAAGCACTATAGTATGGGATAAGCCGGTTGCTTCGGGGTCAAGCGGGAATTTTTTTTTGGGGGGGGGGAACGTCTAATTAACCATGGAGAGTCCTTTTCTTGTCTGCCTCACACTGCATCAGGGAGTTTAGGCTTATTTAAACAGACCTTGCAGCAGCAGCAGCAGCAAAAGAAGAAGAGGAGGAGGAGGAGGAGGAGATTGGATTTGTACCCCGCCATTCACTCAGAGTCTCAGAGAGGCTTACAAACTCCTTTCCCTTCCTCTCTCCACAACAGACACCCTGTGAGGTAGGTGGGGCTCTTTCCAAAACTGTCGAGAGATCAGCTCTGACAGAACTTTTGCTTGCCCAAGTTCATCCAGCAGCTGCAAGTGGAGGAGTGCGGAATCAAACTCGCTTCTCCCAGATTAGAGTCCATGCACTTAACCACTACACCAAACTGGCTCTCAGTAGATTAGTAAGATCCTAACTGAGGCGGGCAGGTATAAAGCAGGCAGTAGGCTGACCAACTTGGGAGGTCAGTGTGGACTCCTCCCAAGTTTTGCTAGAAGTAACTCACCACCCAACTTAGGGTTGCTCATTTGAAAATAAATGAATAAGTAAGAACTTGAGTTGATGTCAGATAACTTTTTGGGAAAGTTCTTTTTGAAAACAAAACCAAATAAATGGTAAAAATTAGATGGTCAGGAAAACTTGGTGAGCACCTTAAAGTATCTTTTGATTAAGGGAGTTTGCCTCAGCCAGAGGGGCATCAGGAAGGTACTCCTGTGGTGCTGGGCAGCATTCAACTGAACCCTAGCTACTGCATGTCATAAAGGGATGATGGTGAAGCTCATCACTTTGCAGCACAATTCTGTGCAGGAAACTTTAAAAAGCCTTACATGTCTGAGATCAACCTATCTTAAGAACAAAGATTTAATCCAGTGGCACCTATAAGACCAACAAAGTTTAATTCTAGGTATAAGTTTTTGTGTACACCTACACTTCATCAGATACTGAACTCAAACTTTGTTCTACGGCTTCAGACCAACATGGCTACCCACCTGGATCGATCTTAAGGGTGTTCCTCAAAGAACCTGCCTATCAGCTAAATTTTCAAAAAGGGGGTTTAGTTTTAGATTCTAGCTCCAAGCCAATATCTTTTATAAATAAATGAAATTAAGAATTTTTTAAAAGCAGGGAAAGTAGGTTGCTTACCTGTAACTGATTATCTTCGAGTGGTCATCTGTGCAGTACCACACATGGGTGGGGCACCTGCGCACGACCTCAACTGGAGAAAATTCCAGAGCTTGCCTCAGGAGTCTTTTTGGCGGGCTCTCTTCCCACCCTGAGGAGCAGGCACACACTGTGCATGCTGCCTCCCACTCAGTTCATTCGACTGCTACCGGTAAGTCCCATCAACTAAGGTAAGTGATCAGGAGATGCCAGCAGTGGGGAAGGCTGGGTGGGATTGTGGTACTGCACAGATGACCACTTGAAGATCATCAGTTACAGGTAAGCAACCTGTTTATCTTTGTCGTGGTCTCTGTGCAGTTCCACACATGGGTGATTAAAAGAGCTGAACCAGATGGAGGAGGGAGCTGGCAGCTGAAAAAGACAATAAACAAGTTAGGACACAGCCTTATAATTTCAGGTTACAGGCCCTACCTGAAGAAGCAGAAGAATCAGGTGAAGAGAGATCGCAGCACTGCCTGGCCAAATGCAGCATCCTGTAGAGCTCGAACGTCCAGTGAATAGTGGGACACGAAGGTCAAAGTGGGACATGAAGGACCACGTGGCAGCAGCACAGACGTCTTCCAATGGGACACCAGCCAGGAAAGCAGTCGAAGTCGATACTGCCCTCATGGAGTGAGCAGTGATCGAGGCAGGTATGAGTTGATGTACTAACTCATAGCAAAGGGCTATGGCTGAGGTCACCCACTTCGACAAGCACTGGGAAGAGATAGCCTCACCCCTGCACAGGTGGCATACACAACAAAAAGCCTTGGAGACTTTCGAAAGGGTTGCGTGCAGTGGAGATAAAAGGAGAGAGCTCTCCGGACATCAAGGCAGTGTGAGGCTCTTTGCGGAGCGTCAGCCAGGTTTGGAAAGAAAGTAGGAAGGACAGAGGACTGAGACAGGTGAAAGGCATAAACCACTTTAGGGAGAAAGGATGGGTCTAGTCTGATAACAACTTTATCCTTGTGGAAAATCATATACAGAAGATCTGCACGGAAGGCAGCAAGCTCTCCTACCCGGCGAGCCATTGTGATAGCAATCAAAAATGCCATCTCCACAAGAGGAGCCGAAAATCAATCGAAGCCATGGGCTCAAACGTCTTGGACATCAGTTGAGTCAAGACAAGGGAGAGGCTCCGGGACAGCACCATCGGTTTTCGAGGCAGGCACAGGTTTATGAGGCCCCTAAGAAAGGACCTTGTGAGGCGGTGGGAGAACACTGTAGATCCCTCGATTAAAGGGTGATGTGCCAAAATAGCCGCAAGGTGAACTTTCAAAGAGGAGTATTCTTTAAGGATATGATGTAAGAGAAAACATCTGATAAGGAAGCTTGGACAGGGTCAAAGTAGTGTTGTAAGGCATATGACTGGAACCTTCTCCATTTCGATCGATAGGTGTTGCGGGTGGAAGGCTTTCGAGCATTGAGCAAGACCTCCAATACCGCAGGTGGGAAGTTTACTTCTAGATCCTCCAAGCGATGAGCTTGAAAAATCCCGGATCGTGGTGGAGGATCCAGCTGCGATTCCAAGAGAGGAGATCTGGCATGCATGGGAGATGAAGGAACCAGCCCCTGGACAACCGCAGGAGGTGAGGAAACCACAGTTGGTGTGGTGTGATGAGGATGCATGAGATGGCATCTGCCATAATCTTTTGAATAACTCTGGAGATGAGAGGAAACGGGGGGAAGAAGTAAAATAGGGTCCAGGTCCATCTGTGGAGGAAGGAATCCCCAAGGGACTGGGCAGACGGAGGGCCTCATGCAAAAAAGAAAGGACATCGAGCATTTTCCAAAGTTGCAAAGCCATCTATGGTTGGGCAACCGAAGTTGAAGAAGACCGGGCGAAGATAATGAGAGTGCAGAGACTACTCGTTGTCATGGGGCGCAGAGCGACTCAGACGATCGGCAACAATATTCTGAACACCTGGAATGTGAATAGCCAATATGGAGATCGAATGTCGAAGACAACACTTCCAGAGGCGCAGAGACATGTGACACAGATGAACCGAGGCAGTGCCCCCCTGTTTGTTGATGTAAAAAACAGTGGCCATGTTGTTTGAGGCGATCTGGACAACTTTGCCTGTCAGAAGAGGAAGGGACGAGATCAGGGCGAGATGAACAGCATGAAGCTTCAACGTTGATATGGAGAGTCCTCTCTCGAGGAGTCCAAGTTCCTCTGGCAGACAGAGTCCCGCATTGGGCTCCCCAACCCCAAAGGGAGGCGTCTGTTGATAGGCAGATCTCCTGAGATGGATGTTGAAATGGCATGCTGCAGTCTGGCGTGAGAGACCACAAACACTGTTGAAGCAAAGTGGCCGAGGAGTCTCATAATTTAGCGAGCCAATTGTTGAGGGCAGTGCTGAAAGGTGGAGACTAGGAACAGTATGTTTCGGGTCCTGGATTCCAGGAGGAGGGCTGTCTCGATTGTGGTGTTGATACAGGCTCTGAGGAATTGTAAGACCTGAACAGGTTGGAGGCCAGACTTCATCGGATTGATGCACAGCCCCAAGGAGCGTTGGAGAGATAGTGTAGCCTGAACATCCATGGAATTCGGTGAAGGATGATTGAAAAGGAATTTCCCTGAGGACTCCTGGATTTTATAAATGGCCTCATATCTTTTCAATATTGTAGGCACAGAAGCAGGACGGTCCCATGGCTCTTTGAGCACCGAAAGGTGCATTGGCAGCAAAGGAAGAATTGTCAACGGCGGCAAATCTGCCTGGACCAGTTTATGGATGACATCGGTTACCTCGGGGGTATTGGTAGAGCCCTGCACTTGGAGTGCTGTGGCCATCCTAGTGACAAGTTCCAAACAAGCCTTGGGCCCTTCAGTTGGTGAAAGGGAACCGGAACAGTGACCATCGTCTTCAACGAGTATCATGTCAGGGTCCAGATCACCCAAAACGGAGCAGTCAGACATTGAGTCCAGAGATGGTGATCAGATATGTTGAGACACATCCAGGGTTGTCTGGGTATCAGTGGGCAGATGGTACCGAGGTTCTGATGGAGAACACTTCAGGGCATCCGCTGATATCGATGCATCCGGAGGCTGGTCAGGCTCCAGAGAATGGTCCAAGGCGACAGAACGCGAGCGTCAAGCGTGAGCCAAGATTGGCCAGTGACGCCGGGGATCAGCATCTCATGAGGACATATAGCGGTCTTGACGTGGAGTGGAGGACCGGGAGTAAGAACGTGGGTGATACGATCTACAATGCCTGATATCTAGAGACCAGGACCTGTAGTCAGATCGAGACTGTGATCAGGAGAGCAATCTGTGGTAGTCATATCCCCTGCGATAGTAACGGGATCGAGGTGACTGGGATCGGATTCTCATGAAATGTTCCTTGTCATCCATAAGGTGGATAGGCAGTTGGGAATCACAAGATGTAGATCAATGGGCCGTAGTCCAGGGAGAGCCATGGCGAGAGGTAGAAGACTTCCGCAGCGGTGACTTAGTGTTTTGACCAGGTGGAATGTGGTCCACTGGGGAAGATAAGGTTGGCGGTGAAGTTGAAGATCAGAGCTTAGACTTCTGTGGAGGCACTGCCAGAGAGGACACCATCGGAATCGATGTCAAGAGGCTGGAGATCACCATGGGATCGAATTTGGGAGCCGAAAACGACAGGTAAGGTGTATCGTGCCGGAAAGCCAATATTTCTCCCACTTGTCTAGCCGAGGTGACAGCAACTAAAAAGGCCGTTTTCCACGCTAGAAGTTTGAGGTCGCATGTTGCAAGAGGCTCAAAGGGCTTCCTCGTGAGCTGGCGAAGAACTAGAGGAAGGTCCCAGGGAGCGACTGGAGTCTTGATAGGAGGGTAGAGATGCAATAAACCGTTTAAAAAACGTTTTGAAATTGGATGTGAAAACAAAGTACATCCGTCATCTGGAACATGGTAGGCCGAAAGAGCGGCCAAATAAACTCTCAACGAAGAATGGGAAAGTCCCGAGTCAGCTAGGGAGAGGAGGAATTCGTTCAAGCCCCACTGAGGCGGCTCGAGGGGCGTCATCACCTATGGAAGAACAGAACCTTTGCCATTTATCATTGTACAACCTCCACGTAGTAGGTTTCCTGGAATTCAACAGGACGTTTGTTACGCAGGTGGAGAAGCCGGTGATGTTGTTCTCCATGCTGTCAGTTTCAACTGTGGTATGTCATGATGTAAGAGAGGGGAGTCGGAGAGGAGGAGGAGGTCCTGAGCCGGAGGGATGGTATTTCCCTTCTGATAACTCGAGGACTGTGAAAACCAAGGTTGTCTCGGCCACCATGGGGTTAGTAAGATGCAGACCGCACCGTCTCTCAGTATTTTGCGGACCACTCTCAGAAGCAGATGTAAGGGGGGGGGAACAGGTAAAGAAGTCCCGTGAACCAAGGGTAAAGGAGACCATCTCCCAGAGAATGTGGGTCCCTGCCTCCTCGACTGCAGAACAGAGGACACTTTTTGTTGTTTCTGGTGGCAAAGACATCAACTTGGGGAGCTCCCCACATGTGGAAGAGTGGGAGGTATGTTGGGTTCACCCCCCACTCGTGAAGGCTGAGTCCTGCTCGACTTAGATGGTCTGCCTGCACGTTCATGTGTCTGGGAATGTGAGTGGCCACGAGGAAAATGTTGTTGGCGATGCAAAGCTCCCACAATTGGATGGCAAGGTTGCAGAGGCGTAGGAAAACAGTGCTTCCCTGTCTGTTGACATAAGAGAGCGCTGTGGTGTTGTCCGTGAGGACCGTGACACGTTTTCCCTTGATTAAAGATAGGAAGCTGGTGACAGCGTGTTGTATAGCCAGCAATTCTAGGAAGTTTATGTGTCACCTCCTCATCTGCGCGTCCCATTTGTCTCCAACAGAAAGTCCCATGGAGTGTGCACCCCATCCTGTAAGGGAAGCATCCGTCATTATGGTGACTTCGGGTGACGGAGGGTGGAAGGGCGCTCCCTGGAGGATATTTGAAGGGACAGTCCACCAAAGTAATGAGTCCCGTATGCTGGGAAGAGGGGATAGGACGACACTGTGTGTGTTTTTCGACAGGTCGTAGTTGCGGATAAACCAGAGCTGTAAAGGGCGCATTTTGAGTCTGGCAAAGACGAGAACTGACGTAGTTGCAGCCATCCAGCTGAGCAGCCTCTGAATTTGGAAGGCCGTGAAAGAGGATTGGATACGGACAACGGTGGCTAAGGAAATGATATCTGTTGCCCTGTCGTGGGGCAGGTAAGCCATGCATGTTGTCGAATCCAGTATTGCACCGATGTACTGTATTCGTTGGACAAGGCTGCAACCACAATCATAGTCTTTGTGAAGACCCTTTGGGCGCTGGACAGGCCGAATGGAAGGGCCGTATACTGGTAGTGCTGTTGACCAATCGCAAAGCGTAGGTATTGGTGGTGGAAGGGGTGGATAGTAAGGTGGAAATATGTGTCTTGGAGGTCGAGGGTGGCCATCCAGACGTGTCTGCGAAGCAATGGCATGATCTGTTGTAGGGACACCATGCGGAAGCGGTGGTAGGTAACAAAATGATTCAGTTCCCTTAGATATAATATGGGTGTCCCTACAAAGACAGATTGGAACCAGATTGTCCAATAGCGCCAGAGTCTCTTTGACGTTTGAGACCAGGGCAGTCTTGGAAGGCGCTACCAGAAGCCAATTGTCTATATATGGGTAGATGGAAATACCTCGGAGACGGAGGAAGGCTGCAACCACAATCATAGTCTTTGTGAAGACCCTTTGGGCGCTGGACAGGCCGAATGGAAGGGCCGTATACTGGTAGTGCTGTTGACCAATCGCAAAGCGTAGGTATTGGCGGTGGAAGGGGTGGATAGTAAGGTGGAAATATGTGTCTTGGAGGTCGAGGGTGGCCATCCAGATGTGTCTGCGAAGCAATGGCATGATCTGTTGTAGGGACACCATGCGGAAGCGGTGGTAGGTAACAAAACGATTCAGTTCCCTTAGATATAATATGGGTCAAACGCCTCCGTCTCTCTTCGGGACTGTGAAGTATCGGGAATAAAATCCCGTTCTTTGGAAGTGTGGTGGTACATGTTCGATGGCTCCCATTTGCAGAAGGACAGACACCTCCTCGAGGAGAGGTGGGGAAGGGGGCGTGGAGACGACGACGGGGGTATTGGGGTTCTGGTGGAACTGAATTTTGTAGCCTCGGGACAATATGGACAGTACCCTCTCCTCCGAGGTGATATGACGCCAATTTTGAAGAAAGGGTGACAGACAGGTTTGAGCTGACTCGGTGACAGGGAAGTCAAAAACCCTGTTCGGAGGGTTTGGACTGTTTGGTGCGGAAAGCTTGTTGTCCGGAACTGAATTTTGGTTTCTGGAAGGCGGGCTTTTGGCCTCCCAAAGATGTTCTTGGTCTCCATCGTGTCTCTGGAGACTGATGAGTTGGGGTACGCCTCTGCCAGGACCTCGACCAGGTGTGTGGACAGTATGGTTGTCTTGCAGAGGATGAGACTCCTAGAGCTCGAGACGCCTTTATGCCTTTATCTAACTCCTGTAGAGTAGAATCCGTAGTGGCATTGAAAAGCCCCAGGCCATCGAAGGGAAGGTCTTCCACATAAGCTCTAATATCTATTAGCAGATTAGTGTTGCGGAGCCAGGAATGTCTCCTGAGAGCTATTGCAGAGGCCATAGTTCTGGAAGACGCCTTGAGGACATGCTTAGTAGTGTTGAGCTGTTGTTTTGCCAACACCATGCCTTCTTTTTGTATGACTCTGGCTGCCTGAAGTTTGTTGTCTGGGAGGTGGCTGAGAAGTTCTGAGAACCGTTCCCAGAGAGTATATTGATATCGGTTCATACAGGCCAAGTAATTAGTGCCCTTGACTCCTAATGCTCCCGTGGAGTAGAAGCGCCTGCCAAAGGCATCTAATTTCTTACCTTCCTTGTCAGAAGGTGCGGAATGAGTCCTCTTGGATTTGGAGGAAGATGTTATCACCATCGAGTTAGGCTGAGGGTGCGAGAAGAGGAATTCGGCATCTGCCTCTTGGACCCTGTACATGTGGTCCAGTCGTCTCGTGGACACAGGGGCAGATGAAGGTTTTAGCCATGGTGTCTTCGCCGCTTGCAGAACGACAGAAGACATAGGCAATGCCAAGGTGGAAGAGGTATCAAGCTGAACTATATCATAAACCGCATCTGTTGCCTGTGGATGTTGCTGGACAACAGAGAGGCCTAAAGAGTGGGTCATTCTTTTAACTAAATCTGTATACGATGTAAGGTTGTCGGATGGGTATATGGGTAAGTCTTCAGAGACATCCTGGTTGGGAGATTTATGGTCAGGAGAGGTATGAGCCTCAGAAGCTTCCATCTCCGAGTCTTCTTCTATGGAGTCAGAGGAGTCTTGGTGTTGTATTTGGACCGAAGTGTCCTCATGACAAGCTATAGGTTTTGGTGGAACAACAGGGTTTGGAGTGACCTGAGGGTTGGGAGGACGACTTGGTTCCATACTATGGTGGGAAGGATTGTCTGCAGGAGAACGAGACAGAGATGCCGAAGGTCTGGACTTGTGGGGCGACCTCGATCTGTGAACAGAGCGGGACGAATAGTGATCCCAATCAGAATAGCCCGCCAAAGTCAACCATGGCATGGATGGTGTATAAGTCCCGTACAGGGTACCTCAACTGTCGTTGATCCCACGATATTGGGGGTGGAGGGGGCAGGAAGACTCGGGTGGATCGACTTTTGGACCGTAGACGTCTGGGAGACAAAGTAGTAGCTTGTCTGTGAGAACCGTCCCTGTAGTCTCGGTTGTCGATATCGACAGATTGAACATTGAGATGCGGAGGATGACGTTGCATGCTGCGAGAAGCATGTCGGTACCGACGTGTTTCGACATCGGGAGCCTCCGATACCATCGATGCCGACGAAGTTGAAGGAGAGGGGGAAAGCTCTGCACCCATTTGGTGACTTAGGAGCTCCACCGTGTCGATGTCGGAGTACGGACGCTCCACTTGTTGGATGGGGGAATTTAGTAGTTGGATGGTTGGTATCGGAGGAGGGAGTTGGGCCTCCGATATCGATACTGACGTTGGAGCGGGAGGCACTATAGAGGCATCACCCAGTGCAGGCACCGCCTCCTTCCCCTTCCTCACCACCTTAAGGGACTTGGAGGTGCCCTTCTTCGCAGACTTGTGATCTTTACTTGCCTTAGCCTTTTTTTTGACTGGCGTGGAAGCGGACAATTGTGCCTTCGATGTCGGGAGCTTCGGCGTCGGGTGGTCGACATCGGAGGCAGGCCTCGATGCCGGAGCTGTCGATATAGACGGTCTCTCCTCCATCGCTGAGGCAGGAGCAAGGGCCGATTCAAGCAGCGCCACTTTAAGGCGCGCAGCACGGTTTTTTCGCATTTGATTGGAGAAACGCGCACAGTGACGACAGGACTCTGGCTGGTGAGACACTCTGAGGCAAAAAATGCAGCGGGTATGACGGTCAGGAGGAGCAAGTTTGCTGCCGCAACCCTTGCACCTGTTGTAAAAACCCCACTTCTTCTCCATAAAAGAAGCAAAGAAGAGGGAACGTTGAGGGGGGGGTAGCCCGAAGGCCCGACTGAGGTAAAGTGGCAATCTCCCCCTCAACATAAAATAAAAGGTTTGTTTTTTAAAAGTTTTTTGAAAGAACAACGAAGAAAAAGAATAAACTGAGAAAAAAATCCAAAGAGCCATGAGGCAAAAAGCCAAAACACGCGAACCGATCAGACCGACGAACAAAAAGGTATTTCCAACGCAACGGTAAGAAAGGAACTGGCGGGATGTCCGCGTCCACCCCTCTGGGCATGCGCGGTGGGTTTCCTGTGCATGCCCGAGGGACTGGGCGCGAAAATCCGTTAAAAGAGCTTGCTACAGCACCGATCGATCCAGCGCGTGCGCACTAGATCCCATGGGTGTGAAGCACAGAGACCACGTTGAAGATCCATCCCATTTACTTTTCATACCTTTACAATTTTTTCCAAAAAAAAAAGGTGTATCCCGCAGGTTTGCTAAGCTATCTCTACTATCTATACAGGAGTCCATTTTTAATCATACCCTGGGGCTAAGTTTTGCATCATATGTTTTAATGGTTAAACTACTGTTGTCAACTCCCAAACAATGCTAGCACCATTTCCATCCAGTTCTGCAGAATAAAATATTATCCAAAGAGGGGCAGCATATGGTAGCCATATCAGGAAGCAACAGGATACACATGAGCACCTATACAAATTACAGACTATCTGATTTACAAGGACATATTTGTAAAATACCTTGTTCCAACATCTAACAGTAACTGGTCATAAAGCCAACTTACCTTAGAAGATTAGACATAGAAAATAAGAGAAAAGCTAAAAAAAAATTGTTTGGAATATTTTCGTTCAAACAGAGAAATGTTGGGGAGCAGACCACTCCAGGAACACATAACATGGTTAAAGTAACAGATCTGCTAATTCTGAAGGACATCAGTACGACAATACTCCAGTAAAATGCCATAGCTATACGTTGTCATCCTCAAAGCATTTACTGTGGTGTAAACCTATTGAATTAAATGACATTCCTAATTGAGGTTTCATGATCACAAGCAAAATTCCATCAAAATTGAACACAA
The DNA here is from genome assembly GCF_001447785.1 of Gekko japonicus. Lineage (NCBI taxonomy): Eukaryota > Metazoa > Chordata > Lepidosauria > Squamata > Gekkonidae > Gekko > Gekko japonicus. Next base: position 1,371,057 of record NW_015175362.1, on the reverse strand, counting down.
AGAAGTTACCTCATTCTGAAGCAGAGCATTGGTCTATCAAGGTCAGTATTGCCAACTTTGGCTGCTAGCAGCTGCCCCGGGTCTCAGATACAGGTATTTCATATCACCTAGTGGCTTAACTGGAGATGCGAGGACTGAAACTGGGACATTCCAAATGCAAAGCAGATGCCCTGCCACTGAGCTACAGCCCTACACTTAACTGTATATAAATGCAATAAATCATTCAGTTCATACCTGGAGTTCTTGTGTTTGAGATCTTAGCTGCTGTTTCGAAGAATCAACCTCTTTCACTATCTTCTCACACAAAATCTTCATTTTCTTTTGCTATGCAAAAATACAGTACACATCAAATTAAATAGAAGGCTTACCAATGGGATGACATAGAGACTAATGTTGCAAACTTAGGCCCATTTCGTTAGGAGTAAGTACCAGTAAACTCAGTGGGACTTACTTCTGATTATATATATGTACAACCAGTCTGCAAGAGTGATCACACCAAATCCTCCCAAAATCTGGTTCGTTTAATGCACCAGAAAAGGAGGCTTTTTATAAGAACTTTACGCACATAACTCTGGTTTCCCACAAAGAATGCTCTACCAGCAACTTTTCTTGATCTGAGAATTCATAGTATACCAAATTCAAATGTAGTAAGAGTATTCTATTCTTTCAAAGGTACATGGTCATAGAATTTATGGGAAACGCTAAAGCTATATGTGGAGCTGGATTCTAGAGTCTGTGGGAGAAGACCAGTGTTCCCTCTAAGCTGAGTTAGTATGAGCTAGCTCACAGTTTTTTAGCCTCTGGCTCACACATTTTTGTCTTAGCTCAGAAACGATGCCTCCAGAGCAAACTAATTTATGCAGTAGCCAAATCTCTTGCTCACAACTTTAATGCCAGTAGCTCACAATATAGAATTTTTGCTCACAAGCTTAGAGGGAGCACTGGAGGGGATTGGGAGTTACGGAGACTGAACAAAAAAATCCCTTGCTCTAGCTGCTTGAGACTTCTTCTGCAACTCTTCTTACCTCAGAACTCTGATCTAATATACACTATATCATTGCAATCATGATGGCCAGTAATGGCACTCCCTCCCAAAATGGCAAACTGAATGACTACAGTGGAAGTTAAATTCTACAGCCACAGCATAGCCATACTGTGGAGCACAACACATTAATATTTGTGAACACAATGCCTGGTGTAGTTTAATATGCTTTCTGTCTTATCCCATCACAGTTTCTTTCCATACTTTCCATCCCTCTAGCCAGCCTCAATGTTAGCAACATAAAATATATTTTCAGCCTGGTAATAGAAACTGGCTTCAACAAAACTGCCAAGTTTCAAGTCTTGCCTGACATACTTTAAACATCTACAAGAGGTCATTATTGTACCCATCCAAAGTATGTAAATGGAAAGAAGCTACTTTGATCATCTGTATGATTTTTAAACTAAACACAGTTCTACAAGTTGAGCTATTTAATAAAAAGGACTGTTAAAATTAATATGCCACAGATTCTCTGATTTTCCACTGTATTAGAAAGTTTCGTAATTAATTACATGAAAGGAAGGGAGAACCAGAAGACAGCAGGGCTATCAACAAGGAAAAGAAAGAAGGGGCATAGAACTATGCCATCTGCATATCATGAGGGCACTCCGTGATCTCTAGCTCCATAGGACAACTTCAGGGTCGGGTACATGCAGCCCTACTGGGAAGTCTTGTGGGCAGATCATCATTTGGTCCTGCGGCTGCTTGCGGTTTATTTTCCTTGACAGTTCATTCTTCTTGCTGACAGAACATACTTTTTGCTTTCTTAACAGCCACCCCCTTTGTCTCCCCACTGCTGTCTCTGGCATCCTTTCACAACAAAACACGTTCCTCAGCCAAAGCCTGCTGAGTTGACTTTTCAGTTGTTCTGGAGATCAGGTGACATTCATCCTCCCAAACAATTCACAGTGGATACTGCGTGCCTAGTCACTGTGCTGCTCCTGGACTTATGGCCTCAGAACACATGAGTTGTCAATGGGACAGACCTCCAAGAGGCATCTGTGTGCAGAAATATATAATTCTTTCCATGTAACTGACTTTGTGTCCCTACAACCACATCAAAGGGCAAATAACACTTTTTAAAGTGATTTTTTTTACAAGTTTCAAACATTTAAAAAGCTATTTTACAGTAGTGGCCAAAAATTTCTTAAAATTCAAATGTTGGGGTAATTTAACATTTACACAAAAATAATTGAACCAAGCTATTCTATTTTGATGTTGACTTTTTTCCAGCAGTAATGGTCTCTCTTAATTTCTAATATAAAACTAAGTTCTCACTGCAACCTTCACCTCGAGTGAACTAGAGACAAAAACACCATAGCAGTTTGTCTAAGTTGTAAATGGGCAAGATATTTCATAGCCCAAATCCAACAGTTAAAACTAACATTCTTCTGTTTAAACTATATTCTCCCACTAAAGCTAATCAAATCTAAATGGATGTAAATTCAGGTGTATCTACTTAATAGTTACATAGTGAATTTGATCCCACTGTTCTAGGTGGGAGCCAAGACGTTTTTATCCCCAATCCCCGATGAAGCAATTAGCAAATGTGCAGGGTTCTAGATGATCTAATAAAACTCTCATCTTTGCACCTTGTTCCTTTTTTCTTTACAGTGAATTGGGTGCCTGCCAAACACCAAACTAAAATATAGTTTATTTTAAACCCAAACCGAATGTTTTACAAGTTTGATAACTTTCAGAAAGGAACAATCACTGGTATCTTTCTTCAGCAAGGAATAAAAATGCCTTCAGCAGCGACATTGAAAGCAATCCGATAGGATCTTACCTTGTAATTCCCCCCCAAGAGCATACACATTTATTAATCTGACATCAATCTGTGCTAGATTCTGAACACAAAGAGTTTAAGGTATTTTTGTAAAAACTTTTTATTACATATTTATGCCAAAGACTTAAGTCAGCAACAGATGATAAATATCAGAAACATATGTATATCCCTAGAAATTGGGAGCCACAAGAGTTCAATATATGCATTCTTTTGTTTAAATCACAAATTGCTAAACAGTTACTTAAACTTAAGTGAACCATGGCCACGGGGCAAGCTTAGAGGGAGAACAGTGACAAAAGATTATTTCTTTTTCTTATTTGTGAAGCTGTCAACTCAACATTCCCAGCATTTTGACCTCTGTAACAAGCAAGGAATATCTCGTATTGGGGGCCGAAGGCTATGTGTGTGGAGCAAACAGTGCAAGTGTTACCTCATTAGATGCATCTTCCAGCTTGTTCTGGTAATCTGTCAAGGTATGCCTCAAAGTCTCAAGGACAAGAGTGAAGCTCAGAGGTTTATCTTTGTCCTTGCGAGTGCCTGAAGAAAAATACAGAATCAAAACAAAGCCCTTAGAGTTGAAGAGACACAGAAAACTTCTCCAACAGCAACAGAGGTATTTAAATTAGTTAGGGTCCAGTGACAATACAGAATGTTGAACAACCACTGTGTTTTCTCAAAGGCACACTGGTGTATCTGTTCTTTAATACCAAATAAAGCTGAAGAAAATTCTTACACTATGGCTGTAGATCACCACATAAAAAATGCTAACTCCCATTTATTTTTGTACGCCTCATGAGATCCCTCTCTGACTTTATTTAAAAGATATCTAATGACTACAAGTCTACATGCAGTTTAAAAAAGATCACTCTCCTCATGAAACAAGCATTTTAAAAGTATGCTGCATTTAGGCTTTTGTTGCCTCATGATCAGCCATGAATTTTGTATCAAAACATTTTCAGTCCATTGTGCCAAGCAACACAAGACTTCCTATTTTGTCTGGATGCATCTTAAAGCAGTTGAATATCAATCTCCAGTATTTCTTTTCTTATCTTGCATACAAAATTGAAAGATGAAACTTGATTGATGACTGAAACCATTTTAAACTCATGGCTATATTGTCACCATGACCCACTTCCTTCTTTCTTTCCCAGTTCAAATTCCAGTTTTCCCACTGTGCTCATAAATAAAGCCGGCTTCTACAACTTATGCCACTGGCTCCAATGATGGGTTTGGCATGCCATCAGTCAACCCACTTTCTGAAGCTGTGTGTCAGAACAGTCACCTCATCAGAAGCAATGTGTACAAAAATCTATCATGGGGTGGGGGAGAAAAATAGCCTACCACAAACTGAGTCCAAATATTTGTCCTACTGAATGGCAGCAAAACAGCTTAAAAAGAAATTACACTGAACAGGACCAAGAATGGAATTACTTTACATTTCCCCCCCTGATATTTTTTTAACTAAATACAATCATTGGGGGGCTGCAACTTAAAACAGAAGCACAGTGTAGGAGGGACTCTTTTCCCTAGCTTTTGTCATTAAGTTTTTTAATTCATTGGAAGCTTTGCACTCCGCTTCTGTCCTTAAGCAGTCGCCTCTACAAATAATTCAAAGGGGGACAGGCTGCAACAGCAACACGGCTGTACTTCTAATCTGTGTGAACACGATACTTACTACTGAGGACTTGTTTGAATATTATGTTCGAGGAGGATGAGGCGGGATTTGCCTGCTCTGTAAGCCTGCCTATGTATGTCAACCTACAAGAAAGCCCAACCATATAGACAGTAGTTTTATACTTTAGTGGCAGTAGCTACCAAGCCAACCAAGGTGCATGTAAAAAAAAGAAAGACCATGATAAAGTTGGTGCATCTTTGAGTGACCATAAAAGGCCTCAGGGATGTGCAACAAGCAGTTTCTGTCAGGAAAAGAATAATGCGTGAAAAACCCTCAACATATGAAGCAACCAGTTTTCAACTTGAATGAAAGCCAGAAAATGATCACAGATAAAGATTAGAAAGCACCTAATGTTTATTTATTTATTTATTTATTCAATTTATATCCTGCCCTCCCTGCTGAGGCAGGCTCAGGGCGGCTTACATAAAAATGTAAAATACATAAAACACATAAAACCTCATAATTTATCATACAATTATAACAGATGTAAAGTGCTAAGGTGCTAGATCTAAATTAGATGGTGTCATGATATGTGTAGGACTGGCAAACAAGGCCCAGTGAGGCCTAGGCCCAGGAGACCTGTGTGGGAGTGGAAAGCAGACACCGCCTACAATCCCCACAATGCTTGGCACCGGTTGTAACCAATCTGTGTCCGGGGATTGCGTGAGGGGATTGTTACTTAGATTTTGTGGGCTGTGAAACTGCGTTCTTTTCTCTCACAGAGTTAACCTAAGAGGACAGTTTGGTCTGAGAAAAGATCCCTCACTTGGGACAGAGTGAGTACAGGCACAGGCCTGGTATAAAAGGCTGTGGGCCTTGAATAATAAGAGAAATAGGTAAACCACGTTAGATTTGTTTTATTTACCTTTAGACACTGTTATATATTTTAAGCAACTTGTCTTGTTTTTCCCTTGCCCCATTACTGTATTAATATACCATTTTTTAAATGTTCTTTGCCTGGTCATCACGCCTATATTTCTCAGCTTAAAAGGGGCATTTTTGGTTGGGCTTGGGAGGGTACTTTGGGCCTTCCCAAGGGAAGTCCAGAGTGGTGACAGAGGAAGGTGGCAACCCACAGGGTAGCATGACAGATTATAACATTATAAAATTATGTAGCAGTCACAGGAGGGTGTGTTAGTTCATCAAAAAGGAATGGTCAGTGTTGGAATTCAGCATCTCCTCTGATTTTTATGGTGGGCACAGGCTGCTAATGGAAAGTCCGGGGGGCAGGCCTAAACACAGTACAGTTGTTATATGCAGCTCCTAATTAAAAGCCTGGTGGAAGAGTTCTGTCTTGCAGGCCCTGTGGAACTGTGAGAGGTCCCACAGGGCCCTGATGTCTTCCGGGAGCTCATTCTACCAGTATGGAGCCGCTACTGAAAAGGACCTAGTTAAGGCCAGCCTGGCCTCTTTAGGACCAGGGAGGGCCAAACGATTTTGGAGCCCTGAATGCAGTGCTCTCTGGGGAACATGTGGGGAAAGGCGGTCCCTCAAGTATGCTCTTCCCTGACCATATTGGGCTTTAAAAGTAAGAACCAGCACCTTGAAGCAAATTCGGTATGCTACTGGCAGCCAGTGCAATGCTTTTAGCATAGGTTAGATGTGCTCCCACATGGGGAGACCCATCAAGAGCCTGGCTACAGCATTTTGCACTAGCTATAGCTTCTGGATGCGTGCCAAGGGCAGGTCCATGTAGAGAGCATTACCATAGTCCAATCTCAAGGTGACCATCATTGCGTTCAAGGAAGAGAACCGACTGCCTAATCAACCAAAGGTGATAAAAGGCCGACTTGGCAGTGGCTGTTACCTGGGCCTCCATTGTTAAGGAGGCATCTAGGAGCACTCCCAAGCTCCTAACCTCTGGTGCTGGCACCAATGGAGTCCCATCAAAGGTTGGGAGTGGAATCCCTAGCCCTAGACCGCTTTAACTCAATCACAGGACCTCCATCTTTGCCAGATTTGATTTTAGTCAGCTCAGTCTAAGCCATCCAGCCACGGCTTGTAACGCCAAGTCCAGATCTCTCGGACTAGAGTCAGACTGGACAGCCAACATCAGATAGAGTTGGGTGTCATCGGCATATCGGTGACACCCCAGCCCATGCCTCCGAGCGATCTGGGCAAGGGGGCACATGTAGATGTTATATTGGGGAAAATACCACCCCTTGGGGCATTCCACAAACCAGTGGGTGCCTTCGGGGCAACTGTTCCCCTACAGACACCCTTTGTCCCTGATTCTGGAGAAAGGAGGTAAGCCACTGCAAGGCAGACCCCTGGACCCCAGCATCAACAAGGCAGTGGATCAATAGCTGATGGTCAACCATGTCGAACACTGCCCAACAGCACCGCCGATCTGCCTCTATCCAGATGTCTTTGGAGGTCATCTGCGAGGGTGACCAGCGCTGTTTCTGTCCCATGGCCTGGACAAAAACTAGAATGGAAGGAATCTAACATGGAAGTGTCATCCATAAAGCCCTGTAGCTGAATCGCCACCACCCTCTCAATTATTTTGCCCAGATAGGGCAAATTGGAAACCAATTCGGCCAGATTATACTGTTATATTGTTAACGCTAATCGGGTCTCAGCCCCGACAAAAAGACTACTTCAGGACCCCTTCCAATCCACTCTGAGCTCTCTGAAGGAAAAGCAGGACATGACTGGTTATTAATAAGATTACCAGAAATATATGAGATGTAATTTCTTTCTTTGGACATTTTTCTGCATTGCATGATACTTTAGGTACAGGGTATCTTCCTACAGTGCCACGGTTTGACTAAATGAACCAAGAGTTCTACTCTAGCACCATGATGCTCATTTTCTATGTACACCAGTTCTATCTGCCCTTATTTATGTATTCTTAAGAAGACTATTAAAAACAGCTATCCCTACTTCTCTCATTCATATTATTTTACATGAATGATCAAACTGTGGCACGGTTGATGTCCATGGGCCTGTTCCTCAGATCTCCCATTTCCATTAACTAGATGGCTCATGTATGTGGTTAGTTTTTTAAACACTTTCAGTATATGTTTCCATTATTTTATAAGCTGCCTTGGGCTGCTGGGTGGTTGTTGTTGTTTTCCCCCCTCCAGGAGGAAAGGTGGAGTATAAATATCTTAAATAAATAAAAAATAAACCAGGGCACATATTGTAAAACGGTGATGCTCACTCCCTGGTTCAGGATCCACTGGTGGTTCTCTGATATGCTCATTGTGGTTCTGAGCAATGTTCTCCAGTGTGGCATGTTTCAGGAAAGTGGGGAATCTATACATAATGGAAAAAAATCACTGATCAAATAACTCAAAGTGATATGGATATGTACTCCAAATTTGTAGTAAAGTGGTTTCCTGTATTAGGTTATTTGGCTTCTCACAATGTGGTTCCTAAAAAATTGGTTCATATGAACTTGCTTAATATCTGACATTAAAAAGGTTGTATGGTATGTTTGGTAGTTGGTTGATTTAAATTTGGGGTTATGATCCACTTCCCTAATGCAACATAATAGAGAAGTATTTTTGTATGATGTTCTATGTATCGTTCTGTGTTGTACAATACCAATGAGTTCTTGTTTTGTATATATATTGTAATAAACTCATTAACATTTTTAAAAAAGGAAAATGGGCAAGGATACTACCTAGTATGGCTTCTACTTGGTTCCCACCTTGAAACAGCTGCTGTCAGAGGAATGGGTAAGTTGCGAGCCTCCCTGAGGTTTCATGCCAGGAAAGGAAGTAAATGTGGTTCATTTGGTTGACAGCAATTGTGAATGTGGCTCTGTGAATGTGAGATGTGGAGTATCATTGCTATAATGATTTTCATAGTGTTGGTTTAATTTACAATACAGTTGACAAAAGGGTTGGTCTCCACAGTTGTAATATTAGCCACATTGCTCATTAGATTTCTTGTTGCTAAAATGACTTCTCTTCAAGTGCTACACATCCATACTGATGGTGCGTCACCCTCCCAATTCAATCCGTTTAAGCAAATACCGGGGGTGGGTGGGAGTGGGCTGTCAATCTAGTTCACCAAATCTAAGTCTAGGTAGTCTCAAAATAGATGCATGGCATCCTTCATTTAGCCTGAGTTGTTGGAGCAATAAAAATATCAATCCCTTGGTGGGGGCTTGAGGGAGAATAATAATAAGATATGGCCCATTTCCCATTTGTCACCTCTTCCCTCAGGATCACAAATGTACAAGCAACTCCAAAATGGATAACAAAGATATCAAAAGGCATATGTTCCCTCTCAATAATTATTCTCAGGTTTTATTTGTATTGTTTTGGCTCTCTTCTCTAGACAGTCAGTCTCTTGTGCCAGAACCTCTATCCTAACCCAGAATGCTCAGTTCAAAACCTTATCTAGTGTGCCAAAGAGGAGGAGTATATTCTAGCCAGTTTCAGCAAATTTTCTGCAGTTTCCCAGGCCACACAACACTTTTTCCCTCAGTCTCCACACCTCCTCAGATGCAAAATGAATTCTGTTTACAAATCCCAAACCCTCTACTGTGCTGTTCTATGATCACTAAACATTCATGGTAATCTCATTAACATAAATTTATAGGGGGAAGGAATGCAAGAGGACACTATATGCAGGTCCCCAATGTGTTTAAGGCAGAAAACAAACATCAAATACGTAGTGAAAAAAGTAACAGCTTCCAAATGGTTTTGACTGTGCCTATGCCACCATGGAACCCAAGGCAGGATCACAGATGTGCTCTTATGGGCAGAACCATAGATGGGCACTTTCCCCATGTCAGTTCAAAATGTGTGGCATTAAGTAATTGTCCTGATATGTCTGCTAATTCACATGCTTGTTCCTGCAAAGCAATGAGTCATAACCCATAACTTTTTTTCAAGACAATTTTTCACTACTCACAACTGGAGTTCCCTTTAGCCTTGGACTCTGATTAAATCCATCATTTACCCTGGCAGACAGGAAAATGCTTTGCTAAACTGATTCAATGGCAGTACCCAACAAACAGTTAAACTCAAAAAGAACTGCAGTATTTTCTTAATTTTCTTATGGAGGAGAAAACCCAAAGCACAAAGAAAAGTGAAACTTTGGTGGCCAGCATGAATGCTGGAATGACAGACTGTTTCAGTACATGTCTGCATATTTCCTATTGTTCTGCTTATTTATGTATTACCTAGCTACTCCATCTTTCTTCCTTATGAAAGACAAGACAGTATGGACAGATCGCCCATCAAGGATCTGACCAGATCCAGAACAGCTTAGCTTCAGCAAGGCTGCTGCTTCATGTGCCTTTCACCTGTACCCTGACATTTGCTCTACGTTATGGGGTTTTTTTTTAATTATATGATCTTATAACTGAAAATGATCTGTGAACCTGGCTCCTCAGGAGAGGAATCATGGATTGGGCTGTGGCTCAGTGGCAGAGCATGTGGTATGTGGAAGGCCTCAAATTCAATCCCTGGAAGCCCAGTTTTTTTTTCCTTTTCTTTTTTTGTTTTTAAAGGAGGGCCAGGTAGTCAGTGATATGAAAGAGCTCTGTCCAAGACGCTGAAAGCCACTGCCAATCAGACTAGACAACACTGATCTTAATAAGCCAGTGGTATGACTCAGAATGAGGTTGCTCTGTATGCATTCACTTGCTCAAAAACATCTATTCTCCTTGAAAGGATAGCCTTATTGAGTATCAAATTGGAGGAGGGAAGACATACTTTAGTTCAGGTTAAAGTCCCCACAAAGGGAGAGGAAACCAGACCTAAGGAATTCCTAACAGGGAAATAATGGTAAGGAACCTGAGAATGGGTAATCGCATAATATATTTTTTTTTTTAATTAAAAATAATAATAAAGCCAAGCCCTTTCTGTAGAGTTAGAAGCTACACAGGGCCAAAAGCATGGAGATGGAGTACATGATCAGACTTGATTAGAACCTAAAGCAACACTTAAGAGAACAGAAGTAACTTTTCTACATACTGAAGGTGTTGCATGCATTTGAAAAATAAAACACAGAGATGACTAATTTTTAAAAGCTCTTCTGTATGCTTTTATCGTGTACCTCTGATTGCACTTCTGACCATTTTTTTTTAATGGTCAAACACAGCAGAGTAAATGAGTAAAGAATACCTACTTTGCAACAGCAGAGTAAATGAGTAAAGAATACCTATTTTGCAAAAGAATGTAATGCTATAGGCTTGAAAAAGCCTCCAAATAATTAAAAAGGAAAGTGTAGCATCAAAGCACCCCCCATTCTTATAAACAATATATCTTTGTTTTCATATTATCATTATGTGAACAATGAAAAGAAAACAGTATCTGGGAGGTCATTTTTACACACCAGTCGGCTTAGTACTTTGTGCTGGCATGAATGTAATCATTATCCCTCAGTTGACTTCAAAGCAACTCAATAAAGACTAATAATGTGTTGCATTCTGTGTCCTACATAACCTTTTTTTGAATAGATGACCTTTAAGTAGCTGAAGGTTGCCTCTGAATTTGGCACAGTTCAAACCAAAACATCTGTTCCCCTTGTAGGAATACTGTAAGGACTTTTTCTCTCTGTTGGATTTCAAGCACAGTAAGCGAGCCCTTTCCTGACCGATCACACAGAACCCAACACTTGTAAATCAAGTTCTGGGCTGACAACAGCAGATCCGCCTTCAGTCACCCTCTCCCAGCTAGCAAGGCCACTTGACTGCTGTGAGAACTGCTCTTATCATGTCATCAAATCAAAGCATGTTGAGAAGAGAGAATACAAGAGGGCATCTGTAGAATTCCCACAATGTAGTGACTTTGGAACACTGACAGATGCATCTGTCATTTTATACCTTCAACTAACCTGCTGTCCGCTGGCTTGACACAGTAAAGCTGTCCAAGAGTAACTCTAGCTCTCTCATGTTGTTTCTGCACGTCTCTGTTAGGAAGCCCTGGCACTTCTTGGCCTTTATTTGACAGCAGTGGGGGGAAAAGGCAAAAAGTAGACATATTAAGGCACTAAATTAAGAGGGCATAGTCCAATTCATTCTGTTGTATGGCATCATGGGTAAAAATAAAAAGTAACCAACCAAACCCCCCAAGGTTGCTGCATTAACCAGAGCATTTACAGTATAGAAGACACAAATTCTATTCCATAAGGCAGTTTTCATCTACTGCATTTTAAAGATTACCATAATGTTTCTCCACCTGTTACAGTAGCACTCGAAACTCCACTCCAGAACAAAGTATATACAGCCTCTTGTAGCAAAATATTTCTGTGTTACAAATTGTCCACAGGAAAGGTCACTTTATAATGGAAAAGAAAGAGCCAGAAAAGAATATTTTCACCCCACCAGAGTTCAAGATCCATGTTTATCTTGCACTAGGGCTGCCAACTCTGGGTTGGGAGATTCCGGGAGATCTGGGAGTGGAGCTTTGGGGAGGGCAGAGGCTGGGAAAGGGAAGGACCTCAGCAAGGTATGATGCCACAAAATCCATCCTCCAAAGCATCCATTTTCTCTAGGGGAACTGATTTTGTCATAAGATTGCTGGGCACTGCCTGGCAAACGTCTGGAGGGTTGTGGGGGGGGGGGCAGGCAACATCCTGATGAAAAAGTTAAAAAGAAAAGAATAAGGTTTTGTCTACTTACAGGGAATCGATAGAATTTCTAGCAATTCCTAGAGCTACCCCCCACCCTGATGCTGGGAAAGATTGAAGGTAAAAGAAGAAGGGGAGGACAAAGGATGAGATGGTTAGACAGTATTATCGATGCAACGAACATGAAGCTGAGCAAACTCCGAAGGATGACGGAGGACAGGAGGACCTGGCGTGATGTGGTCCATGGCGTCGCAAAAAGTCGGACTCGACCGTGCGACTGAACAACAACAACGACAACAGCTACCCCTTGTCACTTCCAAGCAGCTCTAGGAATCACCAGGAACTCTGTGGCAAGAACTTCCTGTAAGGAGAAAAGGCCTTATTTCTCTTTTTAACTTTTTCCTTGCCACTGCTTCCAGAAGCAGCAGGCCACAGGACCTGTGAGCAAGGGGCTTGGCAACTCCATCTTGTGCACATTGGACTGGAAAGCAATAACAGTAAAAAGCAAGTGGAGGAATTGGATGAAAGGACGGGTTGAGTACTCCTTTTCCTCTACTCCTTTATAGTCCCATCCCTTAGGGGCAATCTGTGCATGTAATGAAAGCCCTTCTCTATTGCAGAGCCTACTTTGTTCCTAGGGTTGTCAGGTCCTATCTGGCTGCCGGCAGGGGGATGTTGCCTCTCCTCTGGGATCTTCTGCTGTGATGACATCACCTGGAAGTGATGTTAGTGGGTCAGGGATGTCGAGGGGGGGGTGCCACTCTAGTTTTTGGGCAAAACTCTATGGGGTTTTTTTCCTTCAAAACCATAGTGCTTGCCCAAAAACTAGAGCGGAACCCCTGATGTCCCTGACATGATGACATCACTTTTGGGTGACGTCACTGTGACAGGGACGCCACAGGGTGATGTGCTTGTTAAGTTTTAATTGGGCAGGAAAATGAGAATTGTTAATTGTTCCTGTTTCTCCTTCTTAGGTAAAGGGTCTGATGGCCACCTTCACTTTTGATTACCCAGCACTTTCTAAGGCTAAAAAGTCTGCCTCCAAGATTTAAGGACAATATTTTTACTGAGTAAGAAGCATCTTTTCCCTATAAAATTGAGCTCTATTATGAGCCAACTGTGTATCATGACTGACTAGAAGACAAGCAATGTATGTGAATCTCTGCTGTGTTCACCACCATTCTGTTTAAATATTTTATAAATTTGCTCTACTATTTCAATTTTAATTATATGTTCTGTATATCTACTAATATATTATTCATATACATTTCAGTGTTTGATCCCCGGTAGCATTTACATGGGTTTCCCTGTGTGATGGTTAGTACTATACTTCACAAAGAATTTCCAGTGCCAATGGAATATCTCAGCCAGTGTTTTCGTTTCTAAAGCATCTATATTCCAAAAATTATTAAGATGCTTGTTATTTTTACTGGATAGAAACAGACTAGAATGATATCCTTCATCACTGAATCCATATTACTTTGCATTGATTGTACAATGCTGGGGGGAGGCACATACAGCAAAATCACATCACTAAGATAAATATTTTCATATAGTGTAAGCATTTGGAGTGCCAGATACTCAAACTGTGCAGTAAAACCTTTTCCCACCCAAAATGCCTACACAAACTGCTCCTCTCTTCCAGATATTTTATCCTTAATTTGCCACATGTTTGGGATTTTTGTTTGTGTGTACTTGGATAATGCTACTTCTCTGTATTTACATATGCTTGCTGTATTTGCAATCTCTGTGTCTAATTTAGCCAATTTATTTTTCCAGCTTCAAGCCAGACTTTTCCAACTTCAAGATTTCTCAGCACTACTTTTATATTCTTGCTACTTTCCAACCAAATGTAACCATCCTACAGATGAGATCCTAGAATTGTGAGATGATAACCTGTGACTACCCAATTATTAGACTGCTTGGCAGAGGAGACGTGTCAGTGCCCTTGAACCACTAAGTAACATTACTCAATTCTACTTTTATTGACTTTACCTAGAGCACTGGGAAGATGTATCCCCAGCGTTGCTAATATAAGGACTACCACACTTTCCCTTACTTCTGCTCTAAGAAGGACCAACATGTTCAATAGAGGCTGATCTATTCCAAATCACTGCTGACTTTTATCTTTCACAGGGAGAACAGTAGTTGCTTGCTCCTGTCACAGTAGCATTTGTTTTACTCCTAAAATGGCCTCATCTAGTTCAAATCAAAACCACACATGCAATCTGAAGTGCAGGAAAGTGCAAATGTGACTGATAATTAATTTTCCTGCAGTGCTATCAAAGACAGCTTCCCTCCTGCCCAAGTTGGGCTGGAGACTTTCTTCACCAAGAGGCTGGCTAGTTACAGTTACAAAGGGGAGGGGGGGGGGGTTAAAAGCACATGTATACCTTTAACCAGGTAGTACTAACACCAGTTCTTTTGTGTCCCTCCAGTCAAGAGTCAAAGGACAAGCTCCTGACCTTCCCAGGATTAACTAGTGAATCCTCCCTGCGAGGTTGGCTCCCAGAAGGAGACCCACGGGTTATTCTAGGTAGGAACTGTCAGTCTGGGCACCAGATTGTCTTACTGCAGCAGTGGAGACAGAAACCAGAAGTTGGTAAATAAAATGTATTTATTTAATGCAAAAAGTATTATTATAAAAAGTGCAGAATTACCTAAAAGGTTACTGTGAGGGAAAACAATAAAACTAGAGATTAATAAACTAGCCAAACACTTGTAGAACCTTGGTTCCCAAAGAGCAAGATATTGCCCATTCAGTTCTGGGTCCAAAGTGTACTCTGTCTCCAGAGTCCCAAATGCCAGGTTGGTTGGCTTCAGCAATCAGAGCTTCCGAGATGGCCAAAAGTGAGCAAGGCGATGTTACATGTCAGCTTCATATGCAAACACCATTATGCCTCCCAAAGGTAGCTTATTTATTGGTTGAATCCCAACTGGTTGCCAGGCCTATGCACCAACTAGGGTTCAAGCAATGTCTTCCAGATACAAGTAGGGCAATCAGTGAAAGGTTGATTTCATTGGTCTCTGGTCATGTCAGAAGAGCAGGTGATGATCTGCAGTTTCACACCACCACCCCCTTCCCACAGGACTTAACTGCTTTAGAATGTTAATGAGGGAAGCCAAGGCCAGAGAGGGAACTTGTTATGTCACAGGTACAAGAATGTTCATTCTCCTCAGCACATCTGTGTGAAAATTAGGAGACTTAAAGGCAACATTTTTAACAGCAGCAGGCTGCAGCCAGACTGAGGTAAAGGTAAAGGTTCCCTTGCTCGAAAGCCAGTCGAGTCCGACTCTAGGGTTGCGGTGCTCATCTCCGTTTCAAAGCCGAAGAGCCAGCGCTGTCCGAAGACGTTTCCGTGGTCATGTGGCCGGCATGACTAAACACCAAGGTGCACGGAACGCTGTTACCTTCCCACTGAGGTGGTACCTATTTATCTACTTGCAATGTCTTGCTTTCAAACTGCTAGGTTGGCAGGAGCTGGAACTAGAGACGGGAGCTCACTCCGTCATGCGGCACCCGGGTCTCGAACTGCTGAACTACTGACCTTCCAAAGCCTGCAGTTCAGCGTCTTAGCCACTTGAGCCACCACAGCTCCAAGGGCTGAACGCAGCCAGACTGAACCAGACTTTTAAAGCAAACTCCATTTTGAGTGAACCAAAGTTCTTGACAAGTGCCAATTAATTTAAAGCCTTTGTACAAGTGCATACAGAAGTGGTGTTGCTCACATATAAGAAACCATATACCCACACATTTAGAATTGCCATTAGTTTTATTATACCTGTACACCCAATAAGCAAGAGAAGGGCCAAAAAGTATTAGGTGGTTTGTATGAATTTGGGGTTTGCAAAACACTTCCTGTACTTAACTTAGGTTTGTTGCAAACAACTGAAGATTGTGGAGCTTTCCTATTGCATCCCGAACCATCCCACCCCCTCTTTCTTTGCTTTTTCTTCAACATCTTCGTGCGTCCTAACAAAAGTTAAAGATGACACTAAACCTTCTTTTTAGTTTTGCTGCAATGCAGCTCCCCTCTGAAATAATTTCTCCATCTAATCCCACCACACAAAGTTATTGTGACAATAAAACTAGAAGCCTGAGATTACTAGAATAAGAATGGGATGTAAATGTGATCAATAAAAATAATTTCTTTTGAGCACACACCCAACATGTGATTTATTTTACATCTTCAAGGAATTAGTCACCTTTAGGCAATCTGCAATTAACAATAGGGCTATTGCTAGTGGGTAAAATGCATAGTTCTGATGAGTGACCTATGAATGATCCAAGATGTTCAACAAGGGTCTGGCTAGAATCCTCAGGAACAACATTCTTCACATCTACAAAATGCATGTATAACCACTGAAATTTACATCATGATCCTATATAAGTTTATTTTGAGTCAAGTCCCACTGTGATCAATGAGCCTTAGTCTAAAAACATGAAATGGACTGCAGTCTTAATTGTGTAAGCAAGACTTATGACACAATAGCATGCTTGGAAGAATATAGTTCATTTACACTGGACTGTCACCCTTTAAGAGCAAAGATGACATAATGCTAGTATAGCTGCTGATATGCCCAACTTAAATGTATGCGCATAGACAACACAAGACTTTTGCCTAGCAGATAAACTTTTATTATTCTACAGTGCAACATGGATCATATCTGAATTTCAAAACAAAAGTCATCATGTTTGTGCTGAGGGAGTTATTCAAAAGCAACCTACACGGTGTATACAAGATTTAGGATTACTTGTGCCAAAACCTATTTTGTGAAAGTTCATTCAGCTTTGACCAATACAAGGGGGACCTAGATATAACCTTGCAGGGGAGTTCTCTTTTCACCTTTTACATGTATTAGGTCAAGGGTTCTCAACTGCCCTGAGCCTGCCTTGGCAGGGAGGGCAGGGTATAAATCTAAAAAATAATAACAACAACATTGTGACTGCAGATACCTTTGGCATTCTTACAGGGTGGCAGAACCAACCACAAAATGTCAGGGAATGAGCTTATAGTACCTTCTCATTTTTTCAGACAGAAGCTCTCCATAACTGGCTGCTTTTTAAATGAACACATTGTTCAAAATTATTTTCTTGCTTACATACAGGTTATCTTCAGTCACACAGGGAAAATCTTTGTGCTGTAGGGAACAGCTGCTGCCAAAGCATTTTTTTAAAAGCTGCACAGCCGGTCAGATCACCAATGGCCAGAAGCCCTGCTAGGCAAAAGTGCCACCTGATGCTGTCCATTTTCTAAAAACACTTGGGCAGGCATCAAAAAAGTGCTTGTGGATACCATATTGGGGCACTCCTGTACTAGGTTAACGAAAAACAATAGCAATTTTTGTTTAAAAAAATTCAGTTAATTTTTTAAGATTAAAAAACCCTTTATCTTTTACACACACACACTGAACAAACAATGGAGTTAGAGGAAAAATGGGCATAAACTGGGAAAATGCAGTCCGGTTTGTGGTTTGTGGCATGTGTGGTTCACAAACCACGAATCGTCACAAACTTTTTGACACTGGATGAACCAGTCAGTTTGTAAAGTTAGTGAAATCGTAGGACACACTCAACACTGTGCTAGAGACACCAAACTCACAGGGAATCTCTGCCTGACTCTTCTCTACCTGCTCTCCAAGCGTGGTAAAGATTGCATTTATGGGGTCTGAGTTACAGCCCCCCCAAAGAAGGTGCCCCCAGGAAAGTCCGTTTATGGGGTCTGAGTTACAGCTCCCCAAAGAAGGTACCCCCAGGAAAGTGCTTTCTCGAGAAATGACAGGTGCAAGTTTAGGAGTAGAATCATAGAATCATAGAATGTTAGAGTTGGAAGTGATCTTACAGGTCATCTAGCCCAACCCCCTGCACTCTGCAGGAGCATACAACTGATCCTGTGCAAGCTAGAGACACCAAACTCACAGAGGATCTCCAGCTGACCTGCCCTCCAAGTTTGGTAAGGATTGGATTCACAGGGTCCGAGTTACAGCCCCCAAAGAAGGTGCTCCTATTCTCCATTGTTTCCAATGGAAGGGAAAAAACAATAGAAGCCCCACAGAACAGAATCAAAGTCCCCGGGAATCCCTGCAGCAGAAACTGAAGGTGGGGGGGCATTTTTGCAAGCCCAGCAGAACCAGCACAATGTGCCCAGCAGAACCAGTGCCACTGTAGCACTACAAATCCAACGGGACTAAGGTCAAGCCAGGAAAGTGCTTTTGGGGGGAAATGTCTGACTCAGGTTAAAAAGTGAATAGAATGGACCCCCAGCAAGTTACACATACCAGACTCACAAAAAACCTCACCCTGCTGCCTGCTCCTCTACAATCTCTCCAAGTTGGGGGCATATTACATTTCTGGTGTCCCAGTTACGGACCCCCCCACAAAAAATTCTCCCCCGTGATCTCTCTGGAACAGTTACAGCCAGGAGTTTATGGAACGGCTCAGGAACAAGCCAGTGACATCAAACTCAAAGGGGAACTTCACCTGAGCAGACCCCCCCCCCAAGCCAAACACTGTGAGCAAGGCAAGCATCCTCTCTACACTCACAGCCCCCCCCCCAAGTCTCCAAAAGCAGGTCCTGAAGGACAAAAAGGCAGACATCCTCAGATTTTTGACAGGGGCTCCCCAACGTCACTCCACGACAACAGCCTGGCAGGCACCCCAACCACACCAGACCAATGCTCCCTCTAAGCTGTGGACTCTTGTGAGCAAAAATTCTACTTTGTGAGCTACTGGCATTAAAGTTGTGAGTGAGCGATTTGGCTACTGCATAAATTAGGTTGCTCTGGAGCCATCCTTCCTGAGCTAAGACAAAAATGTGTGAGCCAGAGGATAAAAATTGTGAGCAAGCTCACACTAACTCAGCTTAGAGGGAACCCTGCAGCAGACCAATGGAAATCAGAGTTCTCCATTTTTAGTGATGCAATGACAGAAAGGCAGACATGACAGGGTAGGCTTGAGGTGCGGGGGAACAGAGAAAGAAAGCAACTTTAAATGCATTCTCAAAGCCCCCTGCCAGCTGGTTTGGAGAAGGCATTTGTCTCTTTAAATCCCTTCTCTAAGCCAAGCCAGACAGCGTGAGGGAGGGGCTTGGAGGGTGCATTTAAAATTAAAGTTGGCTTTCTTTCCACCTCTCCCTCCCTCCCCCATCTATTTTTTCTTCCTTTCTCTCTCTAGTTCTCAAATAAATATCATTAGCAAACAAATATCATTGGACAAATAAATATCATTATCAATACCTTTCAACCCTTTTGTTGAAACCCTTTTGTTCTGGTCCTTATTGAATTTATATTTACATGATTGTACTATATTTTTATAATAGCCAATATATTCCTCACTACTGACCTCTGAGGAAGGCCTATGTAGGCCGAAACGCATCAGGTCAGATTTATAAACCCTTGTGTTTTATCGTTTTTTATTTATATATAACGTGTGATTGGGCCCTTATATAATTTTTAAAATTTGTGATTATCAAATACATGTATTTTTTATATATTTCCTGTACATGTTGCTGTTTCTTGTTCTATGCCTGTGACACATTCTACTAGTTTGCTTTATGGTTGATTGATAATGGTAGCCTACTTTTCCTTGAGTTAGAATCCTGCCCCTGGACCAATACAGTTTACCTCCATCAGGGTGCAAGTTCCAAATAGAAGTACATAGTTTGAAAAACAAGTATGCCACCTTTATAACTGACACAGTTAAATTTTTGCAGAAACTGAGCAGACAGAACACAACATTATTCCCAGTATCCTATTCTGTCTAGTCCTCATAGGCTCTCCATATGAAAATGCTGCACAACAAGGGAACTCATTTCAATAAAAACACTATCAGTGATCCTTATTTTACTATAAAGTTTCCCTAGGTGCTCCTTATTCTGTTGCAAAGTGACTTTCAAATTCAGCCGCTCATTAAACATCTTGCCTGCCACCCACTTAAAAAGTCATTTATTTCCCAACTGGAATTCTTGATAGTTATGCTTTTTGAACATCCTGTTCCAATACAGCAGGAAGGTGACAGTGACACACTTTGCTAAAAAGGTCACCAAATGTAACAGCAGCACTGATGACTTTTCATATAACAATAATTTGAGGGAGTTATCCCCTCTAGTAAGAAGGCCACGGGTACAAAGGCAAGTAAAGAAGAGGACAGCAAAAACTGACTGTTTCCAGAAGACTACAAGCAACAGAAGCAACAATTCTGATTAAGAAAAAATTGAGATATTTACTAAGCCATTCCTGTTTAATGCCTATATACAGAATTCCCTTCTCATGCTCATTTAACTATGAAATGATTCTGGTAGCTAAAGCAACATGGTTGGAAAGAAGGGGGTACACAGAATTCCAGAGGTTGTGGCTGGACAATCTAGGGGTGGCCGTGGGCACCACGGCACCCTCCAACATGTTTCCTGGCTCTTGCCAAGTGATTTCAGAAAGTGGGCAGAGCTCCAGGCTGGGACCTTTTTGTGTTTTTTATGTTTACGGTATAACGGTAACAGTGGCTTTATGTGAAGAATACCTGTGCAAATGGCAGAGTGATATTCTAAAAACACAGTGGGACTTCCTTCTGACTAAACATGAATGGGCTACAAGGCTAAAATACTTAATGCACCTAACTGGAATTTCTATTGAAGTCATCCAATCTTCCCAGTTTGAATGCAATTCTGTAATTCAGCTGTTAATTAACAATAACATCACTGCATAAAATTTTATTTATTTTTCAAAAATCACTTATGTTTCTTTCAAAATCTGGCCGGAATCTCTCTCTCTCACTGTACACATATGCGAGGAGCTCTCACCAGCCCATCAGCACCAACAGTCACTGTCCCAAGCAACAGTGCAGGTTAAAAATGGCTGCACTCATGAGAGAAAGGCTCGTGTAAAGGGGATAGACAGGAGAAGAACCATTTTTTCCTTTTGTATGAGTGCATCAGATAGCTGCAAAATGAAGACAGATACTGCCAGATGAAGGTTTCTTAGACAGCTCAATATGCATATTTATTTTTGTGCATATATATTATACAAGAAAATATTTTATAAGGCATCCCCCGTTAAGTTGAGCTTCTGCCTGAAATGTTGACGCTACCATCAGAGTAATCTCTAACCTTACTTCCTTGACATTCTGTAGTCAGTTCCACCTCCTGTAATAGCCATTTTGTGATTGTCCCTATCACCCTATATCAGAATTCAAAAAGTGTCCGTGGGCTGAAAAAGGTTGTTAACCCCCTGATCTAGTCCACATTAACACAACTTGCATGTAGGCAAAAATGTGTACACCTAGATTAGCACCTTCTACAGAAAGAGATCCACTTCACCCTTCCAGATGGATAATTTAAGTATGCAAAATTCCCAGGTCCCGTATTTATGCCTCTCACAACTGCAGCTGTCAGTAAAGCTCCATCTTTCCCCATCTACTTCATCTCCTTCTTCACAGCCTGCCATCTCCATCTATGTGTAACTGAAAATGAATGGATAGTCTTCCCTGTTCTCCATTCCTTCACATATCTTCAGTTCCTTTGTTGTTGTTCTTTTTACAGTAAGATCTTGTGAGAGAAGGACCTATATTTTTGCATTGTTTAAAGCACCATGCACACTGCTCATGCTATAGCAAAGATTATTAACACAGCTGCAAGGGTCAAATACTTTGAAAAGGAGATTGCAGCAGCAACTCAGAACCATAGAATTTGGCTGTTTGGCGCCCTCTGTAGGCGTGAAACCCAGAGCTCATTCCCATCTACTCAATGCACAGGCATTTTGCATATGTTTTGCATATGTTAGCAAGTCCTGTCTCATCTGACAGTTGGACAGTTGGAAAACTAGTTGCACCTGCAAATGGCTGTAGCCATCATACACGGAAAAGAGGCAGAAAGCAACCTTGCAAAAAACAGGTTTTTAGTAGGTTATGCAGAACTAAAATTTGCTACCTGGAACAGCTTTTGGAAGATTGACATGGTAGCAACTCATTACCAGAACTGTATGAAACAGCTTAATTTCACCGAGCAAATATAAGAAACTCCTGGAGAGCCAACCAAGCAATAAAAAGTAGTTAATGCTTCAAACACAAGGCTATATAATTACAGAGACTTTTTTTCCCCCTGGAAAGCGCCTATTTGACTCTCCTTCCTGGGCAGTCAGGGACATAGTACATGCTACTTAGGAAAACACCACAGTGAAAATAAAAAGTCACTGCCTTTCCAGTGTATGTTGGAATAGTGATTGGCAGTAAGAGCTATGTTATCCCTAAGCCACATGGTGGCACCATAGAGAGGCAGCTGGAAATTCTGCAGTTTCACAGCAAACTTGCAATATTTAGTTGGTCAAATGAAGTAAGACACAAATCTGTCAAGAGCTGCAGTTGAAAGCAAGTTTAAGAGTTTATTAATAGTTCTGTGTGTTCTTCCAGGGACTTTGGGGCTTCCCCTAAATATGTAACGCTACTGCTCAGCTATACCACTTTTTCACACTACTACATTGGTCTAGAAAAGGGTTATCGTGATTCAGGTCCCGCCTGTGGGAGAGCAAGCGGCCTTCTGCATGGCTCGGGTTGTTCGAAAATGTGATCATGGCTGCATTTCCCCCCTACAGTCCCACTGACGGAGATGACTGCCACATAGAAAGTCTGGTCCCACTACCGTGTTTCTCCATGCAGTCATGAGTCATGTACTTATTGAGTGGAACATATTCAATAGTGAGAATCAGCCTTCAGAAAATGGGCTTCATTAAATTTCATTTGATGGTTTTATTCTGCCTCTCCACAAACGTTTTGTAATCTGCTCAAACCAGGACTCAAACTGGAACTTTACTGATCTATGCACTCATGCCGTAGGTGGTGAGCTATTCAAAATGGCATACTGGACGAAGTATTGGACCCTCCCAGGCTCCATCATAGTTCTAGTCCACTGGCAACATATGAGTTCATTCTGACAGGACCTATAAATGTTTCCAGGTCAGTCCTGAGGTTCTTGCTTGGGAAAAAGAATCTAGCCTTGTCTGTGTCCCTGCCAATCTACTGCCCTCCATGGTCTACTATCCTTGTTATCCACTTGGCTGTTGTCCTGTCTGTTGCCTTGCTACATCCTCAATCCCTCTACTTCTTCATCTCACAACCTTGCCTGCAATCAGCTTCACTTCTCCTTAGACTTTCCTATATGGAGGCCTGCTTCTTGGCTCCACACAGACCCTCCAGGGCATGTGTTCATCCTGACCTTCGTCTGAATCCAGCTTGGAGTTGAACTTTTTGTCCTTCATGGACTCAGCTGCCCCATGGCACACAACTGACACACCCTCTATGACATCATGATCTCCA
The DNA here is from genome assembly GCF_001447785.1 of Gekko japonicus. Lineage (NCBI taxonomy): Eukaryota > Metazoa > Chordata > Lepidosauria > Squamata > Gekkonidae > Gekko > Gekko japonicus. The sequence goes on along the minus strand of NW_015175362.1, from coordinate 1,347,716 downwards.
GGTCCAGCCCTAGCTTCCTCATTATACTCAAAAACATATCCCTATAAACCCTGAAGTCCAGATCTTAGACCACTTCCACATCCTAAAATCCTCCATACAAAAAAATCTTTCACACAAGTGTAACCCTTCCCCAAACCACACTTGGAGTTCCAGACTCCAACCAATCCAGAGCCAACACTAACACCCCCCCCCCCAGCTGCCCAGCTGTACAAGAAATAGGAAGAAGGCCTGGCACATGCTGTTAGGGTGTTTTTCTTACAGAAGCTAACAAGTGCTTGAGGGCCCCCAAGAGAGCTCCCAATCTACAGGCTGTAATCACAGTTTTCTTGCCTTTATGTTGATTAAAGAGTTTCATGAGCAATGGAAATGTATCACTTCAGAATGAATGAAGAAATTACCTACTTGTACACGACAGGCAAATTAAAAAAACAAGGGGGGGAAATCTTTCAAGAATACACAAATTACCAGTCATAATTGCATGATTTCTGCTCTTTCCTCCTTATGTCACTTCTAGAAAACTACAAAATAATGACTTCAGCTTGAACAAATGAGTATTTAAATAATAGTGCATTGAAGCTCCACGGAGGTATTTTAATTTGTCATATTGAAACAAAGAATAATTTTTCCAGCTTCCTCTTTCTACACATACATAAAAATTAGTCAACCAGAAAGCATCATGATCACAGCAAAGAGCAAAAATAATAAAAATCCACCAAACATACCTTGCATTTTGAAGGTTCAGCAAAGAATGTCGAAGTCAAAAGGAATAAAGTACATTTGCAAACTTTTGAGTTATATAATATTGACTGCATTCTGGTGGGTGGATTGACAGATTAAAAAAAAATCTTTCTCCAAAGTATTTTCATACTAATCAAATGTCATTATTCTATCAGTTAATTTCATTTAAACTATTGTAATTTGACAATACTGGAAATTTGTTTAGTTTATCACCCTCCTGCAATGAAATTGCTGAGGAATTTTCTTGAAGCACTGGAGCTAAATGGTTCCAGCATGGTTGTCCATGTAGTAAAGAACCACAGAATTCTTATCTCCTTAAAAATAATTGTCAATATTCGCTATGTTGCTAATTAAAAAGGAAGACAACACGCATGTAATTAAGGGTGGGACACCTTTTTTTCAGTTTAAGTTGATCTTAAGTCCAAAAAGGTTGAATAAAGACTGGAGGTGGTGGAAAAGGATAAAATCTCTGAGAATCACCAATTGCTATGTCTCCAAATGGAAAAATCAGCATATGTCCTGAGATTTCAGAACATTTCTGAGCAGAAAGGTGAAAACCTGAAAGAGATTTTAAGCAAATAACTGGCCCCCGTGGTAGGCTTAACAGCAGAAGTGATACAAAACGACATGGATATCGTATACCGTACATATCCAGAATATATAATATTTGTTAAATTCTCAAAAAGGTCAATAAGAGACTTAATCCTGTAAGAGACAAACGGAACTGTTTTAAAAATCCAAGGAGAACAAACTAAAATTTTAAAAGACATTCCATTTGAGATCAGAAAAAGAAGACGACAGTACAGAGACCTGGCACGGTTTCTTCAAGAACACAACACCCCATACAGATGGTTAACCCCAGAAGGGCTTACTTTCAAATTCAACAGCAAAAAAGAAAAAATTGACTCTGTCTTCAAAGTGAAAACATTTATTGAGCACCACCAACAAGATAAAGATGGATCTGAGAAACTGGAGGACGACAAGGATGCAGAAAAAGAAGAAGATAAAACTGAGGAAAGTTCTACCAACCCTTTGTCGGCTGAATCCTTAGATTTTGAAGCAGAACTAGGAAATACGGCTCCTAAGCCCCCTAAAAATAAAAAGGACTTTGAAAAGAAACGTAGAGGAAGGAAATAAGTAAAATAATGAAACTCTAATGGTCTGATAATTATCAGGAACCAATAATCCTGAACAAAGAAGCATACACTCTAACCAAATTTGTTTGTGAACACTCACTCAATCTTTTATATAACTACTGTATTAACTCTCATGTATTACTACTCTGACAATAGGGAATTATCCTTACTTTAAACAATTGTATTAACGATCTCTTGCTACTCGTAGTTTTAGTTTGTTCCCATCCCCAAAACCTATAGGTGTGTGTGTAGTTTAGAAAAACAATTAAGGGGGGGGGGGTTTGGACACCTTTTGTACCATACCAAGTATTTTGAGGTGTATACCCCTTGAAGTGAGTAAATGTTGGCTGAGTAAGGGCAATTATTAATGTGTCTCTCCCCCCACCAATGACTTTTCTACGGAATGGGTACATTCATTACACTAGCCTCAGCAGGACTAGAAGTTGAACAACCATCTGCTGAAACAAACATCCATGCTGTCTCATTGGTTAGATAATTATGTGACAGTGTCCAATTTTAATCACTGTTCTTCAAGAAAAAATATAAGACAAGCTAGAGGTAATATAAAATCTTTGCTGGCAAGGTATTCCTGTAATGCAATGACTACTAGTGCTATAAGAAGCCAATCTTTAAAAGGTTTCTGAATTGAACCTGTCCTTTAGAACACACAAAATTATACAATTTTTAACAAGTCACATTACGCACCCAAAAAGAAAGAATCCAGGATAGATTCACAAACTGGAAGACTATTACGGAAAGAAGCTTATCAGAAAAAGGCTTACAGTGCTTCCAGATGGAAAATTCTTCAAGTGTGCATGAATCAGTACATCAAATGCCTAGGGGATAGATGGGGATTATGCCAATACCCAGTTCTGATCCCTGCTAGTTCAAACAGCAATCTGAGAATGATCCAGATAAACTGCAAATGATACAATCCACAACAGCAACTATTACATTGTACCAGGTACATTGTACCGTTTTGTTAGCCGCCCTGAGCCTGCTTGCGGGTTGGGCGGGGTATAAATATAATAAATAAATAAATACATCTATGCTACTTGATTTCTTTCTTGAGAGTCTCCATCACTTCCGATAAAATGCTAAGCTAGCCATGTGAGAGGATACGGAAATAATGGAGCAGTCACAAGAAAAAAACGCTATGGTTTAAAACATGCTTCAGGATGCTTGCGTGTTACACACCATTCTTGAAGTATTATAGGACTTGGCAGAGGGATTCTACTTCTAGGCAAACTTGCATCAAAGTAAGCTAATTTTAGGTCCCTGGGTCTTACTTCCAAGATGACACACTTAGCAGGGCCTTTAAAACTCTGAGCCTCAATCTATTGAATGTAGCAGTAATTTGGATGACTGTGAGCTAAACAGACAGAGTAGCATTTTTCGAGCTGGTACAGATTTAATAGAGTCTGTTCCTTAATGAGGATTGTGCAAGACAATGGGAATGTGCCATGGTCTCGATGCAATGACAAACTGTGGTTTGTTGCAAACCAGGAAATCTTCAGTTCCCAAGCTGCAGCCTTCACATTAATAGTACAAGCACAATTTTGAACCATGGTTAAGGCCTATAAGGGAACTCTGTGCTAGAAAGGTGAGAAAGTGCCCATTCCCACAGCCCACTTGGATTCTTTAACCATGGTTAATGGACAGATCACATTATTTCTACATCAGTCCTTAATGATGCAAACAAAGCACAAGATGTGTTCTAATACCTGAAGGCAAAAGTTAAAAATAAAACAGAGAGAGAGATCTAACTTTCTAGTACTGAGGATAATTACACAGAACTACTTAAGAAACAAGGTAGTCAATTCAGTGCTACATGGAGTTTTAAATTGAAATGAGAAATCTCTCTGAAAGATATGCTTTAATCCAACCAGGATGAATTCCACGGCCTGTGTGCACAGGAGGTCAGACTAGATAATTGTAATGGTCCCCCTCTGGTCTTAAAAATGTGTGAATTTAAATTGCTTTCACACTTAATAGTCCAGAAGAAGCTAAAGAGTAACTATTCCTTTGAGATTATCCAAATTATGGTCAGTGAGTGAGACCACAGATAGGTTTAATGCCAACTTGAGCAGATAAAATAAGGAAAAGAGTACATAACTTCTGAGACACAGACAGTTCTCAGAACAGAGACTTGCATTTAACGCTAACAAATCTTCTCATGCTTTATTGTTTAGTTGAAAAGGTTTTTTCAGAGCCCTTTTGCAGGAAGTCAGTTGGTCAGGTGAAAACAAAAATGTTAAAAAGCTAACTAAAACAGACTTCAGATTCAGGATATTTTCACATTAGGAGAGCAAGGGTAAAAACCATGAACATTTTTGGAAAGGGGAAGGCATCAGCTACTATTAGTAGCCTAATGACTACCTGGATGCAATGTATACATTTTTCTTCCTTATGTTTTAGCTGCCTCTTCTTCAAAGAAGTCCTTGCTAATCTGATATATATAAAAGCCTAACGTATTGGCACTTTCCAGCTCTCCCATTGGCTGTGCTATGCGCTCCATCAGATATTGACCCATCAACAGCCACTCAAGAGCTCTTCTTGCCTGCCCACTGCCAGCCTAGCCACTATTCCCTTACAGAATAAACTGCCAAAATGGCTCTCTCCTAACAAAGACGCTTCACCTCCTCCTCCTGCTAGGCTCACTTTGGCTTCAGTGGCTGTTGCTAAGCAACCAAGCTTGGTTCTGTCAGGAAGAGGTGGGAGGAAGAAGCCCTTTCCAGGCCTATTTTGGTCTTTGAGAGAAAACTCATTGGGGCCCGTCCTGACTAGGGTTGCCAGCTCCAGCTTCAGAAATTCCCAGAGATTTTGTGGTGGAGTCTACGGAAGGCAGTTTGGGGAGGGGAGAGCCCTCAGCTGAATATAATGTCATAGAATCCACCCTCCAAAGCAGTTATTTTCTTCAGGGGGAAAGAAATCTGTTGTCTGGGGTTCAGTTGTGAAATCTGTTGTCTGGGGTTCAGTTGTGATACCAGGCAATCTTCAGGCCTAACTTACCTCACAGGGTTGTGGTGAAGATCAAAAGGGGGTGAGGAGAATGATGTAAGCTGCTTTGGTCCCCACTGCAGAGAAAGACTGTACTGTTTCTCCTGGAAAACCACTGTTGCCAAACTCCAGGTGAGGGCTGGAGATCACTCAGAATTACAACTGCTCTCTAGATGGAGAAAATAGTGGACTCTGTCTCATTATACCCTGCTGAGGTGGCCCCCCTATGACAGCCAGTGTGACATAGCAGTTTGTGCTTCAGGGCAGGGTCTGCCAGACCCAGGTACTTGCTATGGAAGCTGATGGGGTGATTTCAGGCCACTCACAGACATTCAGCCTAACCTACCTCACACAGTTGTTGTGCAGATCGATGGGGGGAGAGGAGAATGATGTGAGCTGCTTTGGTTCCCACTGCAGAGAAAGACCATTCTTTTCCCAGGTAGAGGCTGCAGGGAGGGGGGAGGAGATGGAAAGCTTAAGTCAGAGAGGCAGATAAAGGTAGGTTGATGGTTGGCTGGGAAGGAGATAGGGTTGCCAACTCCAGGTTGGGAAATTTCTGGAGATTTGAGGGGTGGAACCTGGAGAGCGTGGGGTTTGAGTAGGATCTCAGAAAGGTACAATGCCATAGACTCCACCCTCTAAACCAGTCATTTCCTCCTGAGGAACTAATGTTGCCAATCTCCAAGTGAGGGCTGGAGATCACTCAGAATTACAAGTGCTCTTCAGATGGCAGTTCCCTTGGAGAAAATGATGGACTCTGTGTCATTATACCCTGCTGAGGTCACCACAGAAAATTGATGCTGAGTGCCCAAGGCCAGGGTACCCACCCAGAGCCTCTTTCTAGAGCTCATTGTATTTACTTCCACAACGAACCTTATTCCTAGTAATATATATAAAGCCCTGCAACTGCACGATCAGAAGCAGCTCCTTCTCCTATAGGATGTCTTGGCACCCCACAACATGTTGTGATTGGGCCTGCCCCTGCAGCAAACATTTTGTGTTGGTGGTGCCCACTAGCCTCTCCCAAAATCCCAGACGTGCCCACAGGCCAAAAAAGCCCTCTTCCAACTAATAAAGCAGAGGTCTTAACAAACAGTAGCTAGACCTGGTCTTTTTTCTTTATTTCTTCATTAAGGCAATGGAATCAATTACAGTGAGCTCAAGGCAGTTTCTATTATCAAGTCCTAGGTTTTATTTTTAAATTGTTCTCCCCTAATTGTTGAAGAGATCTTTTACCACACCATGACACAGTACAGCTTTAATAGGAGGCACCAGAGCAGCTTGATCTGAAAGATTTAGAGAGCATGTTGGTGCTACAGCTGGTGTTGACATGCCAGCTTCATCAGTTTAACTCATGTCATAAAGTAAATAGCTCTTATTTGCAGATAGTGGAAGTAGGGTCTGAAATCTACAAAAGCTGATACCACAATAAATCTGCTAGTCTTAAACCTTATGCCAGTGTTTTTTTAAAAAAATTGCCTCTATTAATTTACACAGTCATCTTTCTTGAATTGGATTCACATTTATGTGGCTATTGTTTTTTTTAAAGAGTGCTTCCTGGAAAACATGGTCTGTTTGAGGACTTTTTAGTGTAGCCAACCTCCAGGTGGGGCTTTGGGATCTCCCAGAATTACAGAATTTCCCCTGGAGGAAATGGTTACTTTGGAAGGGAACTCTGCAGCATTATACCCTGCAGCATTATACCTCTGCAGCATTATACAGCTGGATTAGATTTAGATGAAAGTGGAGTAGGAATTGGGGGAAGGAACATTATTCAGATGTGTATAGAAATATTTCTTTCTAAATTCACAGGCCTTCTCCTGTGATGTCTTCTGATAACATGCTGTGTCTCTGCTTCCTGTTGCAGGCCCAAATGGTCTAATGTGAGACCAAATGGCCTGAACTACCTAATAGCCATGCCATATACCACATTCCTTCACACCTTTATGTCAAGAGCCAGACCTGTCAGTACACCATGGAGAAGCTGGAAGCTGGGTCACCTGACTGCAGGCGGGGCCCCAAACTTCTAGCCTATCCCCACACGCAGTTATGACAACCAACAATTGGGCACACACCCTGTCCACTCGTGATTGGCTGATGGCCACAGCTGATTATGACTGGGAATTGGAGTATAATTCCATTGATCTCTATGGGAGTGTCTCTCTTCGCTCTCTTCTCTCCTCTCCTCCTGCCATTGTTGGTTTTATTGCACCTGGAATACTGACTCTTGGAACAAAGAGCAACCCTTTTGTTACTGTGGATCTGTATCTCTGAACAGACTGAGATTGCAACCCTGTGCAAGATGGGATTTCTCTTCAAAATCCCTTGGGATCTAACTGTATTGTATACCTTGGACAATCTTGGACTATGGACACTTCAATTGGTAACTATGAATCTTTAATGTGTATTAAGGGCAAATAGCCATAGAATTTGTTATTTTGTAACCTCTAGTAGTCTGTTTGTTATGCTTTGTACTGAATAAAGAGCCTTCTTATTTCTAATTGTTTCTGATGTGTAACTGAACTCCAAGGCTAAATCTTGTGTCTAACGCTGACCACATAGAGCTACACTCTGACTGTAATGTGTTAAGTCCCAGATGCCAACTAAGGGTTTGAATCTCTTCCCTTAGGCAAGGCAGGGAACTCTTGGAAAGAGATTCTGGTGGCAAACTGTTGTGAAACCAGAGAGAGTCTAGACTATCCCGTGGTTGTTGTTTAATGTGCTGAAAGTGCAGGGTTCCCTCGCATTCCTGGACTGGACTGAGTGAGTTAATCCTGTACAAGATAACACCACATTACTGGTAGAAAATAGTGAAGACTTGAAATGACTACTGATGGTTAAAGCAGAAAGTGCCAAAGCCAGATTTCAGCTGATCATCAAGAGGACAAAAGTAATGATTACTGAAGAATTACACAACTTTAAAGTTGACAATGAAGAAATCGTTAAACATTTTCTATTTCGTGGCAACATTTTCTATTCCTTGACTACATCAACCACCAAAAAAATCAGAGATTAAGATCAGGATGGGGAGCCATGAAGGAGCTGGGAAAGATTCTTAAGTGTAATGATGTGTTCCTAATAACCAAGATCAAGATAATTCATACTTTAGTATTCCTTATTACTATGTATGGTGTGAAAGTTGGACAATGAAGAAAGCTGACAAGAAGAAAGCTGATCTATTTGAAATGTAGGAGACTTTTATGGAAACCATGGGCCACCAAAAAAACAAATAAATGAGTTATAGATCAAATCAAGCCTGAACTCTCCCCAGAAGCTAAAATGACTGATGCTATCATACTTTGATCAGGTTATGAGAAGCCAAGAGACACTGGAAAAGACAATAAAGCCAGGAAAAGTTGAAGACCCAACATGAGATGAATTGACTCAAAGGAGCCATGGCTGTCAGTTCGCAAGTCCTGAGCAAGGCTGTTAATGACAGGACATTTGGGGGGTCATTAATTCATAGGGCTGCCACAAGTTGGAAGTGACTTGACAGCGCTTAACACACATAGCAAACCTATGTTGAAAATACACAGAGACAAAACATAGTTATGCAGTAAGCTTCAGATACCTCAATTGGTTCATTAGTCCAAGGTGTCAAATAAGTCTTAAAAATTGGAGTTTTAAACCTGTCTTGTACAGAAAAGGTCAGCAACTTTAAATCCATTTTCAGTCAGACAACATGTGGGAGGGACAACATATAGTTTGCTATAACCAGTCATTCCACTGAGAACGCCCAAGTCCCTCTCTCCCCTCAATATACAACCTGTACCATGTGACTGTTGCCCATCATGTTCATCAAGCTGTCAACCCTTCCATTGTCTAGGCTCCACCCCTAGCATTTACAATACTATAATCATATACATAAAGCTGAGCACAACAGTAGACGGAAGCAAAGGTCACCCCAGCCAGAATATGGCCTACAACAGAACACTGATATGAAAGTTACCTGCTCCGCCCATCACACATACCACCCATATATGCCAACTCTAAGCAAAAAGAGAAGCTGAAGTGGGTAGTACCAACAATTGCCTGCTTTCCAAAAAAGAAGTTTATTTTTCTTGGCAGCACACATAGCATCTTTTGGACCAATAAAGAAAATGCCTCAGGGCTATTCCCTTACCAGTAGAAGTTCGTCCTGTAATTCTTTGCAACTTTTTTCATTATCCTGCAGTCTCTGTGAGAGCTCTGTAATTGCTTTCCTCTTTTCCTCTATCTCTTCCTTTAGCTGCTTGTTTATGGAGAGATAATCCCTTTCCAGTCTAAAAGGAGGGAACAGAATTTGCAAAAAATCTTTTTGACAACCTTTTAGAAGCTGACAATTGCTGTACATATGTTTCCGTAACACACTGTTTCAAAGGAAGATACTACCAATTTCTAATTTTGACAAACTATGAACAATTCCTAAGGAAATAACAATATGTCAACTCCCTAACAGTCTTTTAAAAGCACTACCTCTTATGGGGTTTTGGCATGGAAATCATATAATTATATAAACTGTATGAAGTACGACTATTCACTTCATCCAGAAGTTTCTATAACACCAAAATTTCTTAGATTAACCAAACTGAAGGTATTGAACATACTGAGTATCACCATAACACATCACTTGCCAGAATACAGTATCTACAAATAGCAATCATATATGTATATATCATACTTGAACCTAAGCGAAGAAAAAGAACAAACCCTACGCCAAAGGAGAAATGGACACAAATCTAACATCAAGAATCACAAAACTGAGAAACCTGTGGGAGAACATTTTAACCTCCCAGGGCACTCAGTGGGGCCCCTCAAAGTAGCTGTTTTATTACAAAGGAATTACAGAAACAGACAGGAATGGGAGATTGCTGAATTACAAATTACTATAACACGCAGGACCATAGAATCCCCAGAGTTTAATAGATACTGGGTTCTTATCTCACTACACATACTAAGTCACTCAGTTCTTGCTTATACCCAGAATTAAACTTTGTTAGTCTTAAAGGTGCTCCTGGACTCAAGCTTAGTTCTCACACCTGTTTGTTAACTCTTATTATTTGTATGCTAATTTGCTGCTATTCACAGGTCTTAAGGTAAAGGTTCCCTTGCTCGAAAGCCAGTCGAATCCGACTCTAGGGTTGCGGTGCTCATCTCCGTTTCCAATCTTAGCTATACTTATTGCTCAGTTACTTATGCATCTTGACTATTGGCTCTTCTGGGCAATTAACTCCCCCCCCCCAATATGTAATGGTTGAGGAAGTCTTGTTTCAATGTATTTTAAGAAGTGTGCATGCACATGAAAACTTAGGCCCAGAATTGAACTCTGTTGGTCTTAAAGGTGCCACTGTTCTGTTGCTTCAGACCAACACGGCTACCCACCTGAATCTAAGTGAAGAAAGTAAAAAATCCTAAAGTACCATTAGACATGTGGCAGAGGCATATGGGCTTCCTCATACCACTCACTCTTCCCATTGTGACCTCTCTGTCACATCCCAGGGCACACCAGCCTTGGGAGAGAAGGAGTGAAGCGTGGACACCCTTAAGCATGCCAGCAGCACAGTAACAGGGCAGAAGGAAGCATCCTGGGGGGAAAGGTCAGTCACCATTAATAGTCAAAAGAATGTTAATTGCCACAAACAACAGTAGGAAGACAGACGGTGAATGGCAAGATTCAACAAAAAGGAGAACACGAACCTTTCTAACGAAAAGTCAGATCAGGAAACACAAAAGCACTGAAAATGGCTGGAAAATTAAAATAATCGTTAACCACAAAGGCCATTACATCAAAGGACAGAAGGGGAATGTGATGGTTATAACATTTTATGCTAAGTTACATAAGAACGACTTGAAAGAGAGTGGGTTAATGCCCATGGAAGTCATCCACATCAGAATATCTTGCAAGAAAACAAAAATCCAAATATAAATTTAAATATGCACTTAAATTGTGGCAAACTTGAATGGCAAGGTGAGACACCACTTACTCAACCAGTAAATAGGGTCACTGAAAGAAAAAATCCTCAGCTATTTCTGCTATCTTTATAGTAAAGTTTTGAATTAGGGGATCTCTGTTCAAAGTCTTCTCTATTATCACACCAGGATATAAAGGATGTTTGATTTGGTGATCAAATTTTTTTCTGGTAAGAAAACTGGTATGTCAGTTCCCTAAAAATCTACCTTTTTGTTTTATTGCATTCATAAACCCTCCATGCCTTACCACGAATAAGGGCTCAGTTTTATTCATTACACTCTTCCTTCACCCTGCCACCAAAGAGCTCAGGTTAACATCATTGTTACCTCAAGACAGTCTTATGAGGAAGGTTTGGCTGACAGAAAGTGAGAGACCCAAGGTCACCCAGTAAGTGATGCAGCCAAGCAGGGATTTAAACCCAGGCTACTCCAATGTATGTCTCACATTTTAGCTCACCACACTGCAATGACCAAATTGTTACCAAGCTAAAAACAGAATAATCTTCTATTGCTACAAGATGAAAAAGAAGCATCCCCATTCACACATTCACATTTTAAGTATCTAAACATGATGATTACTTCTAAGAGTGATTTAGGAACTGGAGGGGGGGGAAATCTGTTAACTGTTGATTCAGACAGCATATACTACATCTACCATTTGACAGAGTGTAACCATCAATATAGCCCTCTATTGTATAGCTCTCTATAGTATTTTGTTTTCTTATACCAACGGAACAAAGACATATAGATTCTGATTAACAACGTACAAATTGAGTTTTTCATAGCTCTCTTGTGCGTTTCGTTTTTCCCTCTCATAGGCATTTTCTACTTCTTTGAACTTGCTTTTGAAAATGTCCAAGTCAGAAAGTGCTTCAGCTTGGCTGGCTTTCTCCACTTGCAAAGCTCCTTCCAGGTCTCGGATTCTTAACTGCAAGAAATGATAACAAACCAACAATCAGTACTCCAAGAGTATTGTTAACACATTATATTCCTAGACAAAGCAGTAACTGTGAGACACAGACAGCATTCTATGCAATACCAAGAGCCACTTCAACACAGAAGGCTGGTGTAGACTTAATTTTGCCAATACATTACCATGATTAGGTCTGTAACAAACACGGGTTACTGATAATCACAGATGTAGGCTCAAACAGTATACTAAACCATGGTTAAATGTAGGTATGAATTCAACCATGGGATCACATATTCCCTTCTACTAAATACCCACCTCTTCAGTGGGAATTCTGCCTACCTTTAACCATGATTATGTATATACTTCCTGCATCAAGGTTAACCATCATTACCATTTTAATGATATTTCCTCCTTGCCAAGACTTGATCAAAGCATTAGATACTGGCTAGGAGTGAAACCTGGTTAGCAAGCAAAATGCAAACCATAGTTAGCCAGGAAAGAAAAGCGTGGTGAGTGAATCTAGTGTGGCTAGAGTGTTGGGCTAGAATCTGGGAGACCCATATCCAAATCCCCACTCTGCAAAAAAAAAAAAAAAAAAACCCCACCCAAAAAAACCCCCTATTGGATGGTTTGGGGCCAGTCACTCTCTCTCAGTCTAACATATATCACAGGGTGTTTGTGGTAATAACAAGGAGAAGAGAAAGATGCTGTAAGCTCTGGGTCTCCATTGGGGAGAAAAGCAGAGTGTGAAGACTTACATCTGTCCTGTAGAGTGGAGGGTGTAAGGGGAAGCATATAACCCTGCTGTCTATTCTCTACACCTAAATCGCACTTGAAAGCCTGAGTATTAAGGTTAAGGTAAGAAACTATTGTTGAGACAGTTATAACACTGCAACTTGCAGCATATGTATGCTGACATTCTGGGTCAACTCCCAATACTAAGTGGCCGCAGCAGCCTTGGTTAGTCCTGGGATGCCAGCAAAAGTACAAAGTTAACATGCTCCTTTGGGTATCCACTGTGTACCCATTCTGCAAACAAGCTTGTTTTACAAAGTTTTTACAGGCCAGCCGTCAAATATCCTTCAATACAGAAGTTTCTATTGCATCCTCTACAAAGGCTATTCTGTTATGCATTAAAATGCAGCACTGGGCCTTAAACTATTAAGCATATGCCAATTCTTCAGTTACAGGCTCACCTGGCATACATTTGTCAGTTTAATTCACTGGTTTACCTGAATTATTTCAGAATTAAATTTTGATTCCAGATGTGCGGCTCTTTCTGCTTCAATGTTTTCTTCCAGCTTCTTTATTCTTGCCGTAGCTGCCTAAGAAGAAAAATACACTAACTTAAAAATCAATTCATCATGATAGCCTGTAAAAATGCTACCTCTTAGACCAGGGGTGTCAAACATGAGGCCCGAGGGCCAGAACGGCCCGTCCAGGGCTCTTATGCAGCCCACGAGCAACTGATGCAATGGAGGGAGTCCGGCGCGGAGTGGGCGGAGCCACTCCACTGTGGCTTCAGCATGGCGGAACAACCTCGTCTACCGCAGTCAAGCATCGTGGGAGTGTCTGCCCAGTGCTGCACCGCTGGCTCTCCAGTCCACCCATATGGGTATTCCTCTGCACCCACCTCCCAGCCCATGGAGCCTTGCAGTAAGCCTACACCAACTTGGAGCTTACTAGCTGCTGTCCTTTATACAGTTTCTATCTCTGGTACTTGGCATTATGTTTTATGGTACACATGTCCCGGCCTGACAAAGTGACATTTATGTCAGATCTGGCCCTCATAATAAATGAGTTTGACACATCTGTCTTAGACAGATTACTGCAACGCACTCAGTTAGGAATTGCTCTTGAAGAAAGCTTGGCGTTTCCATCCACACAGAATTATGCTCCTTAGTATGTGACAACTGTAAAGCCATACTCGATTGAATAAGGGCTACTAAACTTTTTGAAAAGCAACACAAAGTTAGTTTTGGAGACTACCAGTTCTGGTTTTCACAAAGCAATAAATCCACCTCTTCCATGTTATTTATTTATTTATTTATTTCATACCCCGCCCTAACCCCCCCCCCCAAAATGGGCTCCTCCATAAATTGTTAAAATACTGTTTCCATCCAGTTTCTAGATACATTTCATTAACTTCTTTGCATTTGCACCAAAAGCAAGAGAGTGCCAAACACATTTCTGGGGCCAAATGTATCCTTGGACACGTACCACAGTCCAATGGTATGGTTCTATGGTTATTACTTGTAAGCTGCCTCAAGCAAGTCTATAGACTGGCAGCATATAAACTGTCTAAACAAATAAAATGAATGATTCTGAGTGTGTCAAGGTGCATAGAAAGGTTTAGGCTGGAAGAGGGTCAGCTAAAGCATCCAAAAATATGTAAACTTCCACCCATTCCATATGGCATCCACAAGGGTGACTGCTTAGTTATAATAAAAGGCATTCTCTAAATTAATACTGTATTAGTTACACACTACTGTGCCTATATTTATTAATATTAAAGTAAAACCAGATTTAGAGGCACAGTCCCTCAAAATTCTCTAGCCCCAGTGCAGGGAAAGTCAGACATACCGAAATCAATTAGTCCCGTGTATTTCAATGGGACTTAAAAACACAGCCAGCATCCTCTGGGGCTGGATCCATCATTTATAAGCAAGGGGGTTCTTGTATTAGAGAATCCAAATTGTAAAAAAAAAATCCCACATAACATCTTGAAACTTCTTTTAAACAACAATATTGGGGGGGACACACGCACATCCAGATTGCACATGTGAGAACAGGTGAAGGGGAAGGAAGTGTCTTTTTCTGAGGACTACTTTGTGCGTTAATCCTGTCTACAGAGTTGGCTTCTTCTGCTTTGTGCATTGGTGAACCCTGAGCATTTCCCTGTGAAGAAACAATTTCATGACATATCCATGAAAAAACCCTGGTGGAAAGCAGCTATGGGGGGGGGGGAACCTTCAGTATAAAAGAAAGCTAATTCGGTAGTATTTTTAAAGCATCGCAGACTTTTCCCTTTTTTTGGTTACAGCAGGCTCTCTTTTACGGATTTAATCAAGTCAATATTTTGTATTAAGTTCTCAGGCATTTTATTGGAAACTTTTATTTATTATTGCACATGCAATCAGGCTTTTATTGTTCACAAGCTGTTCTGATTTTCTTGTAAGAAAAGTGGGATGAAAATTCTTAAATATAAGACGTAATGCATGAAGCTCTTGAAATAAGTTAGCAACATTTCATAGTGTTATCCACTAGAGGGCACTACAGGAACAGCACAAATCTTCCTTAGCGAAAAATGGCTTGCCTGAGCTCTGCTTAAGTATCTACCAAATTGCCACACTAAGATCAGTTTGTAGAGCTGCTTTTGGCCACAGCTGCTTTTGTCTCATTTACATTGCAAACTATATGAAGTAGTAGAAATAATTGGAATTTTTGCCATAATATGCAATGCTTTTTCTGTCCTGACAGCTGCTTACACACTGTCTTCTTTATTTTGTAGTTCATTCCAGAGGAATACATTTACCTGTGGAAAAACCAATTACACTGATGTGGAGACCTCAACTCCTTACTACCCACAAATGCCTGAATAAAGGTATATACTTGAAGTTTGGGAAGCAGGTGCAGCTGACATGGTAGTTCCTTAGAAGGACCCTAGTTTTTGGACTACCATCTTGACCATTCGGTTGTTCATTTAAGAGTTCTATAGCTTTTTCCCACCCTCTTTACCTCACAAAGAACCCCATAACTTTTCTTGTTGACAGTAAAGTATGAAGGAAACCGAAAATGGTATACAACACATATTTTGCAGTTGGCAACTTTCACACACCAAGACCAAAGCATCCGTGGAGGAGGGCCGGGAAAGATGGCACTTACGTCAAGTTCTTTTTTAAGTCGAGCTTGCTGTTCAGCACTGAATTCAAGTTCCGTGTTCTGCCGCCTGATCACTTCAGAACAGTTGCTGTGTTCTAGTTCCAGATCCTGCAGTTTCTGGTGAACACTCTGTATTGCACTGTTTTTTTCCTGATGAATGAATAACGATACTGTTATTACCATGCATGCCAAAACAAAGTGACTCTTTGGGACATTCTTTCTGATGTCTGAAGCGGTTCA